>NC_090398.1:47525468-47837430 GCF_036365525.1 Heterodontus francisci
CGAGAGTGTCAGAGAGTGTCAGAGAGTGTCAGAGAGTGTCTGTGAGTGTCTGAGAGTGATAGAGAATGTCAGAGAGTGTCAGAGAATGTCTGAGAGTATCAGAGAGTGATACAGAGTGTCACAGTGTGTCAGAGAGGGATAGAGTGTGTCTGAGAGTGCCAGAGAGTGTCAGAGAGTGTCAGAGAGTGTCAGAGTGCGTCGGAGAGTGACAGAGGGTGTCAGAGAGTGTCTGAGAGTGATAGAAAGTGTCAGAGAGTGTCAGAGAGTGATAGAGAGTGATAGAGAGTGTCAGAGAGTGTCAGAGTGTGTCTGAGTCTGTCAGAGAGTGTCAGAGAGTGTCAGAGAGTGGTAGAGACTGTCAGACAGTGTCTGAGATTCTCAGAGAGTGTCAGAGAGTAGAAGAGCGTTTCAGAGAGTGTCTGAGAGTGTCAGACAGTGTCAGAGAATGCCTGAGAAGGTCTGAGAGTGTCAGAGAGTGGCAGAGATTTTCTGAGAGTGTCAGAGAGTGTTAGAGAGTGTCAGACAGTGTCTGAGAGTGTCAGAGAGTGTCAGAGAGTGTCAGAGAATGTCAGAGACTGTCAGAGAGTGAAAGAGAGTGTCAGAGAGTGTCAGAGAGTGTCAGAGAGTGATAGAGAGTGATAGAGAGTGTCTGAGACAGTCAGAGAGTGTCAGAGAGTGTCAGAAAGTGTCAGAGAGTGATAGGGAGTGTCAGAGAGTGTCAGAGCGTGATAGAGAGTGATAGAGAGTGTCAGAGAGTGTCTGAGAGTGTCAGAGAGTGTCAGAGAATGTCAGAGAGAGTCTGAGCATGTCAGAGAGTGTCTGAGAGTGTCAGAGAATGTGTGAGAGTGTCAGAGAGTGTCAGAGAGTGATAGAGACTGTCAGAGAGTGATAGAGACTGTCAGGAAGAGTCTGAGAGTCTCAGAGAGTGCCAGACAGGGTCAGAGAGTGTGTGAGCGTGTCAGTGAGCATCAGAGATTGTCAGAGAGTGATAGAGAGTGTCAGAGAGTGTCTGAGTGTGTCAGAGAGTGTCAGAGACTGTCAGAGAGTGATAGAGAGTGCCAGAGATTGTCAGAGAGTGTAAGAGATTGTCTGACAGTGTCAGAGAGTGATAGAGAGTGTCAGAGAGTGTCAGAGATGGTCTGAGAGTGTCAGAGAGTGATAGAGACTGTCCGACAGTGTCTGAGCGTCTCAGAGTGTGTCAGAGAGTGTCAGAGAGTGATAGAGACTGTCAGACAGTGTCTGAGAGTCTCAGACAGTGTCAGAGAGTGTCAGAGAGTGATAGACTGTGTCAGAGAGTGATAGAGAGTGTCAGAGATGGTCTGAGAGTGTCAGAGAGTGATAGAGACTGTCCAACAGTGTCTGAGCGTCTCAGAGTGTGTCAGAGAGTGTCAGAGAGTGATAGAGACTGTCAGACAGTGTCTGACAGTCTCAGACAGTGTCAGAAAGTGTCAGAGAGTGATAGAGAGTGTCAGAGAGTGATAGAGAGTGTCAGAGAGCGTCTGAGAGTGTCAGAGAGTGACAGAGAGTGTCTGAGAGTGTCAGAGAGAGTCAGAGATTGATAGAGTGTGTCAGAGAGTGTAAGAGTGTGTCTGACAGTGTCAGAGAGTGATAGAGAGTGTCAGAGAGTGTCAGAGAGCGTCTGAGAGTGTCAGAGAGTGATAGAGAATGTCAGACAGTGTCTGAGCGTCTCAGATAGTGTCTGAGAGTGTCAGAGAGTGATCGAGAGTGTCAGAGAGTGTCAGAGAGTGTCTGAGAGTGTCAGAGAGTGTCTGAGAGTGTCTGAGAGTGTCTGAGAGTGATATAGAATGTCAGAGAGTGTCAGAGAATGTCTGAGAGTATCAGAGAGTGATACAGAGTGTCACAGTGTGTCAGAGAGTGAAAGAGTGTGTCTGAGAGTGCCAGAGAGTGTCAGAGAGTGTCAGAGAGTGTCAGAGAGCGTCAGAGAGTGTCAGAGTGTGATAGAGTGTGTCAGAGAGTGTCAGAGAGTGTCAGAGAGTATCTGACAGTGTCTGAGATTGTCTGAGAGTGTCAGAGAGTTTCAGAGAGTGATAGAGAGTATCAGAGAGTGTCTGCGGGGTCAGAGACTGATAGAGAGTGTCAGAGAGTGTCTGAGATTGTCAGAGAGTGTCAGCGAGTGTCAGAGAGTGATAGAGAGTGTCAAAGAGGGTTCAGAGAGTGATAGAGAGTGTCTGAGAGTGTCCAAGAGTGTCAGAAAGTGTCCGAGAGTGTCAGAAAGAGTCTGAAAGTGACAGAGAGCGTCAGAGAGTGTTGGAGAGAGTCAGACAGTGTCAGAGAGTGTCAGAGACTGATAGAGAGTGTCAGAGAATGTCTGAGATTGTCAGAGAGTGTCAGCGAGTGTCAGAGAGTGTCAACGAGTGTCAGAGAGTGTCGGAGAGTGTAAGAGTGTGTCTGACAGTGTCAGAGAGTGTCAGAGATTGTCAGAGAGTGTCAGACAGCGTCTGAGAGTGTCAGAGAGTGATAGAGAATGTCAGACAGTGTCTGAGCGTCTCAGATAGTATCTGAGAGTGTCAGAGAGTGATCGAGAGTGTCAGAGAGTGTCAGAGAGTGTCAGAGAGTGTCTGTGAGTGTCTGAGAGTGATAGAGAATGTCAGAGAGTGTCAGAGAATGTCTGAGAGTATCAGAGAGTGATACAGAGTGTCACAGTGTGTCAGAGAGGGATATAGTGTGTCTAAGAGTGCCAGAGAGTGTCAGAGAGTGTCAGAGAGTGACAGAGTGCGTCGGAGAGTGACAGAGGGTGTCAGAGAGTGTCTGAGAGTGATAGAAAGTGTCAGAGAGTGTCAGAGAGTGATAGAGAGTGATAGAGAGTGTCAGAGAGTGTCAGAGTGTGTCTGAGTCTGTCAGAGAGTGTCAGAGAGTGTCAGAGAGTGGTAGAGACTGTCAGACAGTGTCTGAGATTCTCAGAGTGTCAGAGAGTAGAAGAGCGTTTCAGAGAGTGTCTGAGAGTGTCAGACAGTGTCAGAGAGTGCCTGAGAAGGTCTGAGAGTGTCAGAGAGTGGCAGAGATTTTCTGAGAGTGTCAGAGAGTGTTAGAGAGTGTCAGGCAGTGTCTGAGAGTGTCAGAGAGTGTCAGAGAGTGTCAGAGAATGTCAGAGACTGTCAGAGAGTGAAAGAGAGTGTCAGAGAGTGTCAGAGAGTGTCAGAGAGTGATAGAGAGTGATAGAGAGTGTCTGAGACAGTCAGAGAGTGTCAGAGAGTGTCAGAAAGTGTCAGAGAGTGATAGGGAGTGTCAGAGAGTGTCAGAGCGTGATAGAGAGTGATAGAGAGTGTCAGAGAGTGTCTGAGAGTGTCAGAGAGTGTCAGAGAATGTCAGAGAGAGTCTGAGCATGTCAGAGAGTGTCTGAGAGTGTCAGAGAATGTGTGAGAGTGTCAGGGAGTGTCAGAGAGTGATAGAGACTGTCAGAGAGTGATAGAGACTGTCAGGAAGAGTCTGAGAGTCTCAGAGAGTGCCAGACAGGGTCTGAGAGTGTCAGAGAGTGTGTGAGAGTGTCAGTGAGCATCAGAGATTGTCAGAGAGTGATAGAGAGTGTCAGAGAGTGTCTGAGTGTGTCAGAGAGTGTCAGAGACTGTCAGAGAGTGATAGAGAGTGCCAGAGATTGTCAGAGAGTGTAAGAGATTGTCTGACAGTGTCAGAGAGTGATAGAGAGTGTCAGAGAGTGTCAGAGATGGTCTGAGAGTGTCAGAGAGTGATAGAGACTGTCCGACAGTGTCTGAGCGTCTCAGAGTGTGTCAGAGAGTGTCAGAGAGTGATAGAGACTGTCAGACAGTGTCTGAGAGTCTCAGACAGTGTCAGAGAGTGTCAGAGAGTGATAGACTGTGTCAGAGAGTGATAGAGAGTGTCAGAGAGTGTCTGAGAGTGTCAGAGAGAGTCAGAGATTGATAGAGTGTGTCAGAGAGTGTAAGAGTGTGTCTGACAGTGTCAGAGAGTGATAGAGAGTGTCAGAGAGTGTCAGAGAGCGTCTGAGAGTGTCAGAGAGTGATAGAGAATGTCAGACAGTGTCTGAGCATCTCAGATAGTGTCTGAGAGTGTCAGAGAGTGATCGAGAGTGTCAGAGAGTGCCAGAGAGTGTCTGAGAGTGTCAGAGAGTGTCTGAGAGTGTCTGAGAGTGTCTGAGAGTGATAGAGAATGTCAGAGAGTGTCAGAGAATGTCTGAGAGTATCAGAGAGTGATACAGAGTGTCACAGTGTGTCAGAGAGTGAAAGAGTGTGTCTGAGAGTGCCAGAGAGTGTCAGAGAGTGTCAGAGAGCGTCAGAGAGCGTCAGAGAGTGACAGAGGGTGTCAGAGAGTGTCTGAGAGTGATAGAAAGTGTCAGAGAGTGTCAGAGAGTGATAGAGAGTGATAGAGAGTGTCAGAGAGTGTCTGAGTCAGTCAGAGAGTGTCTGAGAGTGTCTGAGAGTGTCAGAGAGTGTGTGAGAGTGTCAGAGAGTGTCAGAGAGCGGTAGAGACTGTCAGACAGTGTCTGAGATTCTCAGAGAGTGTCAGAGAGTAGAAGAGCGTTTCAGAGAGTGTCTGAGAGTGTCAGACAGTGTCAGAGAGTGCCTGAGAAGGTCTGAGAGTGTCAGAGAGTGGCAGAGAGTGTCAGAGAGTGTTAGAGAGTGTCAGACAGTGTCTGAGAGTGTCAGAGAGTGTCAGAGAATGTCAGAGAATGTCAGAGACTGTCAGAGAGTGATAGAGAGTGTCAGAGAGTGTCAGAGAGTGTCAGAGAGTGATAGAGAGTGATAGAGAGTGTCTGAGACAGTCAGAGAGTGTCAGGGAGTGTCAGAAGGTGTCAGAGAGTGATAGGGAGTGTCAGAGAGTGTCAGAGCGTGATAGAGAGTGAAAGAGAGTGTCAGAGAGTGTCTGAGAGTGTCAATGAGTGTCAGAGAGTGTCAGAGAGTGATAGAGAGTTTCCGAGAGTGTCAGAGATTGTGTGAGAGTGTCAGAGAGTGTCAGAGACCGATATAGAGTGTCAGAGAGTGTCAGCGAGTGTCAGAGAGTGTCAGAGTGTGATAGAGTGTGTCAGAGAGTGTCAGAGAGTGTCAGAGAGTATCTGACAGTGTCTGAGATTGTCTGAGAGTGTCAGAGAGTTTCAGAGAGTGATAGAGAGTATCAGAGAGTGTCTGCGTGGTCAGAGACTGATAGAGAGTGTCAGAGAGTGTCTGAGATTGTCAGAGAGTGTCAGCGAGTGTCAGAGAGTGATAGAGAGTGTCAAAGAGGGTTCAGAGAGTGATAGAGAGTGTCTGAGAGTGTCCAAGAGTGTCAGAAAGTGTCCGAGAGTGTCAGAAAGAGTCTGAGAGTGACAGAGAGTGTCAGAGAGTGTTGGAGAGAGTCAGACAGTGTCAGAGAGTGTCAGAGACTGATAGAGAGTGTCAGAGAATGTCTGAGATTGTCAGAGAGTGTCAGCGAGTGTCAGAGAGTGTCAACGAGTGTCAGAGAGTGTCGGAGAGTGTAAGAGTGTGTCTGACAGTGTCAGAGAGTGTCAGAGAGCGTCTGAGAGTGTCAGAGAGTGATAGAGAATGTCAGACAGTGTCTGAGCGTCTCAGATAGTATCTGAGAGTGTCAGAGAGTGATCGAGAGTGTCAGAGAGTGTCAGAGAGTGTCTGAGAGTGTCTGAGAGTGTCTGAGAGTGTCTGAGAGTGTCAGAGAATGTCTGAGAGTATCAGAGAGTGATACAGAGTGTCACAGTGTGTCAGAGAGGGATAGAGTGTGTCTGAGAGTGCCAGAGAGTGTCAGAGAGTGTCAGAGAGTGTCAGAGTGCGTCAGAGAGTGACAGAGGGTGTCAGAGAGTGTCTGGGAGTGATAGAAAGTGTCAGAGAGTGTCAGAGAGTGATAGGGAGTGATAGAGAGTGTCAGAGAGTGTCAGAGTGTGTCTGAGTCTGTCTGAGAGTGTCAGAGAGTGTCAGAGAGTGTGTGAGAGTGTCAGAGAGTGTCAGAGAGTGGTAGAGACTGTCAGACAGTGTCTGAGATTCTCAGAGAGTGTCAGAGAGTAGAAGAGCGTTTCAGAGAGTGTCTGAGAGTGTCAGACAGTGTCAGAGAGTGCCTGAGAAGGTCTGAGAGTGTCAGAGAGTGGCAGAGAGTTTCTGAGAGTGTCAGAGAGTGTTAGAGAGTGTCAGACAGTGTCTGAGATTGTCAGAGAGTGTCAGAGAGTGTCAGAGAATGTCAGAGACTGTCAGAGAGTGAAAGAGAGTGTCAGAGAGTGTCAGAGAGTGTCAGAGAGTGATAGAGAGTGATAGAGAGTGTCTGAGACAGTCAGAGAGTGTCAGAGAGTGTCAGAAAGTGTCAGAGAGTGATAGGGAGTGTCAGAGAGTGTCAGAGCGTGATAGAGAGTGAAAGAGAGTGTCAGAGAGTGTCTGAGAGTGTCAATGAGTGTCAGACACTGTCAGAGAGTGATAGAGAGTTTCCGAGAGTGTCAGAGATTGTCTGAGAGTGTCAGAGAGTGTCAGAGACCGATAGAGAGTGTCAGAGAGTGTCAGCGAGTGTCAGCGTGTGTCAGAGAGTGTCAGAGAGTGTCAGAGAGTGATAGAGTGTGTCAGAGAGTGTCAGAGAGTATCTGACAGTGTCTGAGATTGTCTGAGAGTGTCAGAGAGTTTCAGAGAGTGATAGAGAGTATCAGAGAGTGTCTGCGGGGTCAGAGACTGATAGAGAGTGTCAGAGAGTGTCTGAGATTGTCAGAGAGTGTCAGCGAGTGTCAGAGAGTGATAGAGAGTGTCAAAGAGGGGTCAGAGAGTGATAGAGAGTGATAGAGAGTGTCCGAGAGTGTCAGAAAGTGTCCGAGAGTGTTGGAGAGTGTCAGACAGTGTCAGAGAGTGTCAGAGACTGATAGAGAGTGTCAGAGAATGTCTGAGATTGTCAGAGAGTGTCAGCGAGTGTCAGAGAGTGTCAGCGAGTGTCAGAGAGTGTCAACGAGTGTCAGAGAGTGTCAGAGAGTGTCAGAGAGTGTCAGAGAGTATCTGAGAATGTCAGAGATGGTCAGATAGTGATGGAGAATGTCAGAGAGTGTCTGAGATTGTCAGAGAGTGTCAGAGAGTGTCAGAGAGTGCCAGAGAGTGTTAGAGAGTGTCAGAGAGTAATAGAGAGTGATAGAGAGTGCTAGAGAGTGTCAGAGAGTGTCTGAGAGTGTCTGAGAGTGAGAGAGAATGTCAGAGAGTGTCAGAGAGTGTCAGAGAGTGTCAGAGAATGTCAGAGAGTGTCTGAGCATGTCAGAGAGTGGCTGAGAGTGTCAGAGAATGTGTGAGAGTGTCAGAGAGTGTCAGACAGTGATAGAGACTGTCAGAGAGTGATAGAGACTGTCAGAAAGAGTCTGAGAGTCTCAGAGATTGCCAGACAGGGTCTGAGAGTGTCAGAGAGTGTGTGAGAGTGTCAGTGAGCGTCAGAGATTGTCAGAGAGTGATAGAGAGTGTCAGAGAGTGTCTGAGTGTGTCAGAGAGTGTCAGAGACTGTCAGAGAGTGATAGAGAGTGCCAGAGATTGTCAGAGAGTGTCAGAGAGTGATAGAGAGAGTCAGAAAGTGTCAGAGAGTGATAGAGAGTGTCAGAGAGTGATAGAGAGTGTCAGAGAGCGTCTGAGAGTGTCAGAGAGTGACAGAGAGTGTCTGAGAGTGTCAGAGAGTGTCAGAGAGTGATAGAGAGTGTCAGAGAGTGTCAGAGAGGTTCTGAGAGTTTCACAGAGTGATAGAGACTGTCCGACAGTGTCTGCACGTCTCAGAGTGTGTCAGAGAGTGTCAGAGAGTGATAGAGACTGTCAGACAGTGTCTGAGAGTCTCAGACAGTGTCAGAGAGTGTCAGAGAGTGATAGTGTGTGTCAGAGAGTGACAGAGTGTGTCAGAGAGCGTCTGAGAGTGTCAGAGAGTGACAGAGAGTGTCTGAGAGTGTCAGAGAGTGTCAGAGATTGATAGAGTGTGTCAGAGAGTGTAAGAGTGTGTCTGACAGTGTCAGAGAGTGATAGAGAGTGTCAGAGAGTGTCAGAGAGCGTCTGAGAGTGTCAGAGAGTGATAGAGAATGTCAGACAGTGTCTGAGCGTCTCAGATAGTGTCTGAGAGTGTCAGAGAGTGATCGAGAATGTCAGAGAGTGTCAGAGAGTGTCTGAGAGTGATAGAGAATGTCAGAGAGTGTCAGAGAATGTCTGAGAGTATCAGAGAGTGATACAGAGTGTCACAGTGTGTCAGAGAGTGATAGAGTGTGTCTGAGAGTGCCAGAGAGTGTCAGAGAGTGTCAGAGAGAGTCAGAGAGCGTCAGAGAGTGACAGAGGGTGTCAGAGAGTATCTGAGAGTGATAGAAAGTGTCAGAGAGTGTCAGAGGGTGATAGAGAGTGATAGAGAGTGTCAGAGAGTGTCAGAGAGTGTCAGAGAGTGTCTGAGAATGTCAGAGATTGTCAGATAGTGTCAGAGAGTGTTAGAGAGTGTCAGACAGTGTCAGAGAGTGACAGAGAGTGTCTGAGAGTGTCAGAGAGTGTCAGAGAGTGTCAGAGAGTGATAGAGAACGTCAGAGAGTGTCAGAGAGTGTAAGAGATTGTCTGACAGTGTCAGAGAGTGATAGAGAGTGTCAGAGAGGGTCTGAGAGTGTCAGAGAGTGATAGAGACTGTCCGACAGTGTCTGAGCGTCTCAGAGTGTGTCAGTGAGTGTCAGAGAGTGATAGAGACTGTCAGACAGTGTCTGAGAGTCTCAGACAGTGTCAGACAGTGTCAGAGAGTGATAGAGTGTGTCAGAGAGTGATAGAGAGTGTCAGAGAGCGTCTGAGAGTGTCAGAGAGTGTCAGAGAGTGTCTGAGAGTGTCAGAGAGAGTCAGAGATTGATAGAGTGTGTCAGAGAGTGTCAGAGAGTGTAAGAGTGTGTCTGACAGTGTCAGAGAGTGATAGAGAGTGTCAGAGAGTGTCAGAGAGCGTCTGAGAGTGTCAGAGAGTGATAGAGACTGTCAGACAGTGTCTGAGCGTCTCAGATAGTGTCTGAGAGTGTCAGAGAGTGATCGAGAGTGTCAGAGAGTGTCAGAGAGTGTCTGCGACTGTCTGAGAGTGATAGAGAATGTCAGAGAGTGTCAGAGAGTTTCTGAGAGTATCAGAGAGTGATACAGAGTGTCACAGTGTGTCAGAGAGTGATAGAGTGTGTCTGAGAGTGCCAGAGAGTGTCAGAGAGTGCCAGGGAGTGTCAGAGAGAGTCAGAGAGTGTCAGAGAGCGTCAGAGAGTGACAGAGGGTGTCAGAGAGTGTCTGAGAGTGATAGAAAGTGTCAGAGAGTGTCAGAGAGTGATCGAGAGTGTCAGAGAGTGTCAGAGAGTGTCAGAGAGTGTCTGAGAGTGTCTGAGAGTGATAGAGAATGTCAGAGAGTGTCAGAGAGTTTCTGAGAGTATCAGAGAGTTATACAGAGTGTCACAGTGTGTCAGAGAGTGATAGAGTGTGTCTGAGAGTGCCAGAGAGTGTCAGAGAGTGCCAGAGAGTGTCAGAGAGTGTCAGAGAGCGTCAGAGAGTGCAGAGGGTGTCAGAGAGTGTCTGAGAGTGATAGAAAGTGTCAGAGAGTGTCAGAGAGTGATAGAGAGTGATAGAGAGTGTCAGAGAGTGTCTGAGTCTGTCAGAGAGTGTCTGAGAGTGTCAGAGAGTGTGTGAGAGTGTCAGAGAGTGTCAGAGAGTGGTAGAGACTGTCAGACAGTGTCTGAGATTCTCAGAGAGTGTCAGAGAGTAGAAGAGCGTTTCAGAGAGTGTCTGAGAGTGTCAGACAGTGTCAGAGAGTGCCTGAGAAGGTCTGAGACTGTCAGAGAGTGGCAGAGAGTGTCTGAGAGTGTCAGAGAGTGTTAGAGAGTGTCAGACAGTTTCTGAGAGTGTCAGAGACTGTCAGAGAGTGTCAGAGAATGTCAGAGACTGTCAGAGAGTGATAGAGAGTGTCAGAGAGTGTCAGAGAGTGATAGAGAGTGATACAGATTGTCTGAGACAGTCAGAGAGTGTCAGAGAGTGTCAGAAAGTGTCAGAGAGTGATGGGGAGTGTCAGAGAGTGTCAGAGCGTGATAGAGAGTGAAAGAGAGTGTCAGAGAGTGTCTGAGAGTGTCAATGAGTGTCAGAGAGTGTCAGAGAGTGATAGACAGTTTCCGAGAGTGTTAGAGATTGTCTGAGAGTGTCAGAGAGTGTCAGAGACCGATAGAGAGTGTCAGAGAGTGTCAGCGAGTGTCAGCGAGTGTCAGAGAGTGTCAGCGAGTGTCAGCGAGTGTCAGAGAGTGTCAGAGAGTGTCAGAGTGTGATAGAGTGTGTCAGAGAGTGTCAGAGAGTATCTGACAGTGTCTGAGATTGTCTGAGAGTGTCAGAGAGTTTCAGAGAGTGATAGAGAGTATCAGAGAGTGTCTGCGGGGTCAGAGACTGATAGAGAGTGTCAGAGAGTGTCTGAGATTGTCAGAGAGTGTCAGCGAGTGTCAGAGAGTGTCTGAGAATGTCAGAGAGTGTCAGAGAGTGATAGAGAGTGTCAAAGTGTGTTCAGAGAGTGTTAGAGAGTGTCTGAGAGTGTCCGAGAGTGTCAGAAAGTGTCCGAGAGTGTCAGAAAGAGTCTGAGAGTGACAGAGAGTGTCAGAGAGTGTTGGAGAGAGTCAGACAATGTCAGAGAGTGTCAGAGACTGATAGAGAGTGTCAGCGAATGTCTGAGATTGTCAGAGAGAGTCAGCGAGTGTCAGAGAGTGTCAGCGAGTGTCAGAGAGTGTCAGAGAGTGTCTGAGAGTGTCAGAGATTGTCAGATAGTGATGGAGAATGTCAGAGAGTGTCTGAGATTGTCAGAGAGTGTCAGAGAGTGTCAGAGAGTGTCAGAGAGTGATAGAGAATGTCAGACAGTGTCAGGGAGTATCATAGAGAGTCAGAGAGTATCAGAGAGTGTCAGAGAGAGTCAGAGAGTGTCAGAGAGAGATAGAGAGTGTCAGAGAGTGTCAGAGAGTGTCAGAGAGTGATAGAGAGTGTCCGAGAGTGTCAGAGAGTGTCTGAGATTGTCATGGAGTGTCAGAGAGTGTCAGAGAGTGATAGAGAGTGTCAGAGAGCGTCAGAGAGTATCTGAGAGTGTCTGAGAGTGTCAGACAGTGTTAGAGAGTGTCTGAGATTGTCAGAGAGTGTCAGCCAGTGTCAGAGAGTGTCTGAGAATGTCAGAGAGTGTCAGAGAGTGATAGGGAGTGTCAGAGAGTGTCAGAGAGTGATAGAGAGTGAAAGAGAGTGTCAGAGAGTGTCTGAGAGCGTCTGAGAGTGTCAATGAGTGTCAGAGAGTGTCGGAGAGTGATAGATAGTTTCCGAGAGTGTCAGAGAGTGTCTGAGAGTGTCAGAGAGTGTCAGAGACCGATAAAGAGTGTCAGAGAGTGTCAGAGAGTATCTGACAGTGTCTGAGATTGTCTGAGAGTGTCAGAGAGTTTCAGAGAGTGATAGAGAGTATCAGAGAGTGTCTGCGAGTGTCAGAGACGGATAGAGTGTGTCAGAGAGTGTCTGAGATTGTCAGAGAGTGTCAGCGAGTGTCAGAGAGTGTCTGAGAATGTCAGAGAGTGTCAGAGAGTGATAGGGAGTGTCAAAGAGTGTCAGAGAGTGATAGAGAGTGTCTGAGAGTGTCCGAGAGTGTCAGAAAGAGTCTGAGAGTGACAGAGAGTGACAGAGAGTGTCAGAGAGTGTCAGAGAGTGTCAGAGAGTGTCAGAGAGAGTCAGCCAGTGTCAGAGAGTGTCAGAGACTGATAGAAAGTGTCAGAGAGTGTCTGAGACTGTCAGAGAGTGTCAGCGAGTGGCAGAGACTGTCTGAGAGTATCAGAAAGTGTTAGAGAGTGTCGGACAGTGTCTGAGAGTGTCAGAGAGTGTCAGAGAATGTCAGAGACTGTCAGAGAGTTTCTGAGAGTGTCAGAGACTGTCAGAGAGTGTCAGAGAATGTCAGAGACTGTCAGAGAGTGATAGAGAGTGTCAGAGAGTGTCAGAGAGTGTCAGAGAGTGATAGAGAGTGATAGAGAGTGTCTGAGACAGTCAGAGAGTGTCAGAGAGTGTCAGAAAGTGTCACAGAGTGATAGGGAGTGTCAGAGTGTGTCAGAGCGTGATAGAGAGTGAATGAGAGTGTCAGAGAGTGTCTGAGAGTGTCAATGAGTGTCAGAGAGTGTCAGAGAGTGATAGAGAGTTTCCGAGAGTGTCAGAGCTTGTCTGAGAGTGTCAGAGAGTGTCAGAGACCGATAGAGAGTGTCAGAGAGTGTCAGCGAGTGTCAGAGAGTGTCAGAGTGTGTCAGAGAGTGTCAGAGAGTGTCAGAGAGTATCTGACAGTGTCTGAGATTGTCTGAGAGTGTCAGAGAGTTTCAGAGAGTGATAGAGAGTATCAGAGAGTGTCTGCGGGGTCAGAGACTGATAGAGAGTGTCAGAGAGTGTCTGAGATTGTCAGAGAGTGTCAGCGAGTGTCAGAGAGTGTCTGAGAATGTCAGAGAGTGTCAGAGAGTGATAGAGAGTGTCAAAGAGGGTTCAGAGAGTGATAGAGAGTGTCTGAGAGTGTCCGAGAGTATCAGAAAGTGTCCGAGAGTGTCAGAAAGAGTCTGAGAGTGACAGAGAGTGTCAGAGAGTGTTGGAGAGAGTCAGACAGTGTCAGAGAGTGTCAGAGACTGATAGAGAGTGTCAGAGAATGTCAGAGAGTGTCAGAGAGTATCAGAGACCGATAGAGAGTGTCAGAGAGTGTCAGCGAGTGTCAGCGAGTGTCAGAGAGTGTCAGCGAGTGTCAGAGAGTGTCAGAGAGTGTCAGAGTGTGATAGAGTGTGTCAGAGAGTGTCAGAGAGTGTCAGAGAGTATCTGACAGTGTCTGAGATTGTCTGAGAGTGTCAGAGAGTTTCAGAGAGTGATAGAGAGTATCAGAGAGTGTCTGCGGGGTCAGAGACTGATAGAGAGTGTCAGAGAGTGTCTGAGATTGTCAGAGAGTGTCAGCGAGTGTCAGAGAGTGTCTGAGAATGTCAGAGAGTGTCAGAGAGTGATAGAGAGTGTCAAAGAGTGTTCAGAGAGTGATAGAGAGTGTCTGAGAGTGTCCGAGAGTGTCAGAAAGTGTCCGAGAGTGTCAGAAAGAGTCTGAGAGTGACAGAGAGTGTCAGAGAGTGTTGGAGAGAGTCAGACAATGTCAGAGAGTGTCAGAGACTGATAGAGAGTGTCAGCGTATGTCTGAGATTGTCAGAGAGAGTCAGCGAGTGTCAGAGAGTGTCAGCGAGTGTCAGAGAGTGTCAGAGAGTGTCAGAGAGTGTCTGAGAGTGTCAGAGATTGTCAGATAGTGATGGAGAATGTCAGAGAGTGTCTGAGATTGTCAGAGAGTGTCAGAGAGTGTCAGAGAGTGTCAGAGAGTGTCAGAGAGTGATAGAGAATGTCAGACAGTGTCAGGGAGTATCATAGAGAGTCAGAGAGTATCAGAGAGTGTCAGAGAGAGTCAGAGAGTGTCAGAGAGAGATAGAGAGTGTCCGAGAGTGATAGAGAGTGTCCGAGAGTGTCAGAGAGTGTCTGAGATTGTCATGGAGTGTCAGAGAGTGTCAGAGAGTGATAGAGAGTGTCAGAGAGCGTCAGAGAGTATCTGAGAGTGTCTGAGAGTGTCAGACAGTGTTAGAGAGTGTCTGGGATTGTCAGAGAGTGTCAGCCAGTGTCAGAGAGTGTCTGAGAATGTCAGAGAGTGTCAGAGAGTGATAGGGAGTGTCAGAGAGTGTCAGTGAGTGATAGAGAGTGAAAGAGAGTGTCAGAGAGTGTCTGAGAGCGTCTGAGAGTGTCAATGAGTGTCAGAGAGTGTCGGAGAGTGATAGATAGCTTCCGAGAGTGTCAGAGAGTGTCTGAGAGTGTCAGAGAGTGTCAGAGACCGATAAAGAGTGTCAGAGAGTGTCAGAGAGTATCTGACAGTGTCTGAGATTGTCTGAGAGTGTCAGAGAGTTTCAGAGAGTGATAGAGAGTATCAGAGAGTGTCTGCGAGTGTCAGAGACGGATAGAGTGTGTCAGAGAGTGTCTGAGATTGTCAGAGAGTGTCAGCGAGTGTCAGAGAGTGTCTGAGAATGTCAGAGAGTGTCAGAGAGTGATAGGGAGTGTCAAAGAGTGTCAGAGAGTGATAGAGAGTGTCTGAGAGTGTCCGAGAGTGTCAGAAAGATTCTGAGAGTGACAGAGAGTGTCAGAGAGTGTCAGAGAGTGTCAGAGAGTGTCAGAGAGAGTCAGCCAGTGTCAGAGAGTGTCAGAGACTGATAGAAAGTGTCAGAGAGTGTCTGAGACTGTCAGAGAGTGTCAGCGAGTGGCAGAGACTGTCTGAGAGTATCAGAAAGTGTTAGAGAGTGTCGGACAGTGTCTGAGAGTGTCAGAGAGTGTCAGAGAATGTCAGAGACTGTCAGAGAGTTTCTGAGAGTGTCAGAGACTGTCAGAGAGTGTCAGAGAATGTCAGAGACTGTCAGAGAGTGATAGAGAGTGTCAGAGAGTGTCAGAGAGTGTCAGAGAGTGATAGAGAGTGATAGAGAGTGTCTGAGACAGTCAGAGAGTGTCAGAGAGTGTCAGAAAGTGTCAGAGAGTGATAGGGAGTGTCAGAGTGTGTCAGAGCGTGATAGAGAGTGAATGAGAGTGTCAGAGAGTGTCTGAGAGTGTCAATGAGTGTCAGAGAGTGTCAGAGAGTGATAGAGAGTTTCCGAGAGTGTCAGAGATTGTCTGAGAGTGTCAGAGAGTGTCAGAGACCGATAGAGAGTGTCAGCGAGTGTCAGCGAGTGTCAGAGAGTGTCAGAGAGTGTCAGAGAGTGTCAGAGAGTGTCAGAGAGTATCTGACAGTGTCTGAGATTGTCTGAGAGTGTCAGAGAGTTTCAGAGAGTGATAGAGAGTATCAGAGAGTGTCTGCGGGGTCAGAGACTGATAGAGAGTGTCAGAGAGTGTCTGAGATTGTCAGAGAGTGTCAGCGAGTGTCAGAGAGTGTCTGAGAATGTCAGAGAGTGTCAGAGAGTGATAGAGAGTGTCAAAGAGGGTTCAGAGAGTGATAGAGAGTGTCTGAGAGTGTCCGAGAGTATCAGAAAGTGTCCGAGAGTGTCAGAAAGAGTCTGAGAGTGACAGAGAGTGTCAGAGAGTGTTGGAGAGAGTCAGACAGTGTCAGAGAGTGTCAGAGACTGATAGAGAGTGTCAGAGAATGTCAGAGATTGTCAGAGAGTGTCAGCGAGTGTCAGAGAGTGTCAGCGAGTGTCAGAGAGTGTCAGAGAGTGTCAGAGACCGATAAAGAGTGTCAGAGAGTGTCAGAGAGTATCTGACAGTGTCTGAGATTGTCTGAGAGTGTCAGAGAGTTTCAGAGAGTGATAGAGAGTATCAGAGAGTGTCTGCGAGTGTCAGAGACCGATAGAGTGTGTCAGAGAGTGTCAGAGATTGTCAGAGAGTGTCAGCGAGTGTCAGAGAGTGTCTGAGAATGTCAGAGAGTGTCAGAGAGTGATAGAGAAGGTCAAAGAGTGTCAGAGAGTGATAGAGAGTGTCTGAGAGTGTCCGAGAGTGTCAGAAAGAGTCTGAGAGTGACAGAGAGTGTCAGAGAGTGTCAGAGAGTGTTAGAGAGAGTCAGACAGTGTCAGAGAGTGTCAGAGACTGATAGAGAGGGTGAGAGTGTGTCTGAGATTGTCAGAGAGTGTCAGCGAGTGGCAGAGAGTGTCTGAGAGTATCAGAGAGTGTTAGAGAGTGCCAGACAGTGTCTGAGAGTGTCAGAGAGTGTCAGAGAATGTCAGAGACTGTCAGAGAGTGTCTGAGAGTGTCAGCGAGTGTCAGAGAGTGTCAGAGAGTGTCTGAGAGTGCCAGAGAGTGTCAGAGACCGATAAAGAGTGTCAGAGAGTGTCAGAGAGTATCTGACAGTGTCTGAGATTGTCTGAGAGTGTCAGAGAGTTTCAGAGAGTGATAGAGAGTATCAGAGAGTGTCTGCGAGTGTCAGAGACCGATAGAGTGTGTCAGAGAGTGTCTGAGATTGTCAGAGAGTGTCAGCGAGTGTCAGAGAGTGTCTGAGAATGTCAGAGAGTGTCAGAGAGTGATAGAGAGTGTCAAAGAGTGTCAGAGAGTGATTGAGAGTGTCTGAGAGTGTCCGAGAGTGTCAGAAAGAGTCTGAGAGTGACAGAGAGTGTCAGAGAGTGTCAGAGAGTGTCAGAGAGAGTCAGCCAGTGTCAGAGAGTGTCAGAGACTGATAGAGAGGGTCAGAGAGTGTCTGAGACTGTCAGAGAGTGTCAGCGAGTGGCAGAGAGTGTCTGAGAGTATCAGAAAGTGTTAGAGAGTGTCAGACAGTGTCTGAGAGTGTCAGAGAGTGTCACAGAGTGTCAGAGAATGTCAGAGACTGTCAGAGAGTGTCTGAGAGTGTCAGAGACTGTCAGAGAGTGTCAGAGAATGTCAGAGACTGTCAGAGAGTGATAGAGAGTGTCAGAGAGTGTCAGAGAGTGATAGAGAGTGATAGAGAGTGTCTGAGACAGTCAGAGAGTGTCAGAGAGTGTCAGAAAGTGTCAGAGAGTGATAGGGAGTGTCAGAGAGTGTCAGAGCGTGATAGAGAGTGAAAGAGAGTGTCAGAGAGTGTCTGAGAGTGTCAATGAGTGTCAGAGAGTGTCAGAGAGTGTTAGAGAGTTTCCGAGAGTGTCAGAGATTGTCTGAGAGTGTCAGAGAGTGTCAGAGACCGATAGAGAGTGTCAGAGAGTGTCAGCGAGTGTCAGCGAGTGTCAGAGTGTGTCAGAGTGTGCCAGAGAGTGTCAGAGAGTGTCAGAGAGTGTCAGAGAGTATCTGACAGTGTCTGAGAGTGTCAGAGAGTTTCAGAGAGTGATAGAGAGTATCAGAGAGTGTCTGAGACTGTCAGAGAGTGTCAGCGAGTGGCAGAGAGTGTCTGAGAGTATCAGAAAGTGTTAGAGAGTGTCAGACAGTGTCTGAGAGTGTCAGAGAGTGTCAGAGAGTGTCAGAGAGTGATAGAGAGTGATAGAGAGTGTCTGAGACAGTCAGAGAGTGTCAGAAAGTGTCAGAGAGTGATAGGGAGTGTCAGAGTGTGTCAGAGCGTGATAGAGAGTGAATGAGAGTGTCAGAGAGTGTCTGAGAGTGTCAATGAGTGTCAGAGAGTGTCAGAGAGTGATAGAGAGTTTCCGAGAGTGTCAGAGATTGTCTGAGAGTGTCAGAGAGTGTCAGAGACCGATAGAGAGTGTCAGCGAGTGTCAGCGAGTGTCAGCGAGTGTCAGAGAGTGTCAGAGAGTGTCAGAGAGTGTCAGAGAGTATCTGACAGTGTCTGAGATTGTCTGAGAGTGTCAGAGAGTTTCAGAGAGTGATAGAGAGTATCAGAGAGTGTCTGCGGGGTCAGAGACTGATAGAGAGTGTCAGAGAGTGTCTGAGATTGTCAGAGAGTGTCAGCGAGTGTCAGAGAGTGTCTGAGAATGTCAGAGAGTGTCAGAGAGTGATAGAGAGTGTCAAAGAGGGTTCAGAGAGTGATAGAGAGTGTCTGAGAGTGTCCGAGAGTATCAGAAAGTGTCCGAGAGTGTCAGAAAGAGTCTGAGAGTGACAGAGAGTGTCAGAGAGTGTTGGAGAGAGTCAGACAGTGTCAGAGAGTGTCAGAGACTGATAGAGAGTGTCAGAGAATGTCAGAGATTGTCAGAGAGTGTCAGCGAGTGTCAGAGAGTGTCAGCGAGTGTCAGAGAGTGTCAGAGAGTGTCAGAGACCGATAAAGAGTGTCAGAGAGTGTCAGAGAGTATCTGACAGTGTCTGAGATTGTCTGAGAGTGTCAGAGAGTTTCAGAGAGTGATAGAGAGTATCAGAGAGTGTCTGCGAGTGTCAGAGACCGATAGAGTGTGTCAGAGAGTGTCAGAGATTGTCAGAGAGTGTCAGCGAGTGTCAGAGAGTGTCTGAGAATGTCAGAGAGTGTCAGAGAGTGATAGAGAAGGTCAAAGAGTGTCAGAGAATGATAGAGAGTGTCTGAGAGTGTCCGAGAGTGTCAGAAAGAGTCTGAGAGTGACAGAGAGTGTCAGAGAGTGTCAGAGAGTGTTAGAGAGAGTCAGACAGTGTCAGAGAGTGTCAGAGACTGATAGAGAGGGTGAGAGTGTGTCTGAGATTGTCAGAGAGTGTCAGCGAGTGGCAGAGAGTGTCTGAGAGTATCAGAGAGTGTTAGAGAGTGCCAGACAGTGTCTGAGAGTGTCAGAGAGTGTCAGAGAATGTCAGAGACTGTCAGAGAGTGTCTGAGAGTGTCAGCGAGTGTCAGAGAGTGTCAGAGAGTGTCTGAGAGTGCCAGAGAGTGTCAGAGACCGATAAAGAGTGTCAGAGAGTGTCAGAGAGTATCTGACAGTGTCTGAGATTGTCTGAGAGTGTCAGAGAGTTTCAGAGACCGATAGAGAGTGTCAGAGAGTGTCAGCGAGTGTCAGCGAGTGTCAGAGAGTGTCAGAGTGTGTCAGAGAGTGTCAGAGAGTGTCAGAGAGTATCTGACAGTGTCTGAGATTGTCTGAGAGTGTCAGAGAGTTTCAGAGAGTGATAGAGAGTATCAGAGAGTGTCTGCGGGGTCAGAGACTGATAGAGAGTGTCAGAGAGTGTCTGAGATTGTCAGAGAGTGTCAGCGAGTGTCAGCGAGTGTCAGAGAGTGTCTGAGAATGTCAGAGAGTGTCAGAGAGTGATAGAGAGTGTCAAAGAGGGTTCAGAGAGTGATAGAGAGTGTCTGAGAGTGTCCGAGAGTGTCAGAAAGTGTCCGAGAGTGTCAGAAAGAGTCTGAGAGTGACAGAGAGTGTCAGAGAGTGTCAGAGAGTGTCAGAGACCGATAAATAGTGTCAGAGAGTGTCAGAGAGTATCTGACAGTGTCTGAGATTGTCTGAGAGTGTCAGAGAGTTTCAGAGAGTGATAGAGAGTATCAGAGAGTGTCTGCGAGTGTCAGAGACCGATAGAGTGTGTCAGAGAGTGTCAGAGATTGTCAGAGAGTGTCAGCGAGTGTCAGAGAGTGTCTGAGAATGTCAGAGAGTGTCAGAGAGTGATAGAGAAGGTCAAAGAGTGTCAGAGAGTGATAGAGAGTGTCTGAGAGTGTCCGAGAGTGTCAGAAAGAGTCTGAGAGTGACAGAGAGTGTCAGAGAGTGTCAGAGAGAGTCAGACAGTGTCAGAGAGTGTCAGAGACTGATAGAGAGGGTGAGAGTGTGTCTGAGATTGTCAGAGAGTGTCAGCGAGTGGCAGAGAGTGTCTGAGAGTATCAGAGAGTGTTAGAGAGTGCCAGACAGTGTCTGAGAGTGTCAGAGAGTGTCAGAGAATGTCAGAGACTGTCAGAGAGTGTCTGAGAGTGTCAGCGAGTGTCAGAGAGTGTCAGAGAGTGCCAGAGAGTGTCAGAGACCGATAAAGAGTGTCAGAGAGTGTCAGAGAGTATCTGACAGTGTCTGAGATTGTCTGAGAGTGTCAGAGAGTTTCAGAGAGTGATAGAGAGTATCAGAGAGTGTCTGCGAGTGTCAGAGACCGATAGAGTGTGTCAGAGAGTGTCTGAGATTGTCAGAGAGTGTCAGCGAGTGTCAGAGAGTGTCTGAGAATGTCAGAGAGTGTCAGAGAGTGATAGAGAGTGTCAAAGAGTGTCAGAGAGTGATTGAGAGTGTCTGAGAGTGTCCGAGAGTGTCAGAAAGAGTCTGAGAGTGACAGAGAGTGTCAGAGAGTGTCAGAGAGTGTCAGAGAGAGTCAGCCAGTGTCAGAGAGTGTCAGAGACTGATAGAGAGGGTCAGAGAGTGTCTGAGACTGTCAGAGAGTGTCAGCGAGTGGCAGAGAGTGTCTGAGAGTATCAGAAAGTGTTAGAGAGTGTCAGACAGTGTCAGAGAGTGTCAGAGAATGTCAGAGACTGTCAGAGAGTGTCTGAGAGTGTCAGAGACTGTCAGAGAGTGTCAGAGAATGTCAGAGACTGTCAGAGAGTGATAGAGAGTGTCAGAGAGTGTCAGAGAGTGTCAGAGAGTGATAGAGAGTGATAGAGAGTGTCTGAGACAGTCAGAGAGTGTCAGAGAGTGTCAGAAAGTGTCAGAGAGTGATAGGCAGTGTCAGAGAGTGTCAGAGCGTGATAGAGAGTGAAAGAGAGTGTCAGAGAGTGTCTGAGAGTGTCAATGAGTGTCAGAGAGTGTCAGAGAGTGTTAGAGAGTTTCCGAGAGTGTCAGAGATTGTCTGAGAGTGTCAGAGAGTGTCAGAGACCGATAGAGAGTGTCAGAGAGTGTCAGCGAGTGTCAGCGAGTGTCAGAGAGTGTCAGAGTGTGCCAGAGAGTGTCAGAGAGTGTCAGAGAGTGTCAGAGAGTATCTGACAGTGTCTGAGAGTGTCAGAGAGTTTCAGAGAGTGATAGAGAGTATCAGAGAGTGTCTGAGACTGTCAGAGAGTGTCAACGAGTGGCAGAGAGTGTCTGAGAGTATCAGAAAGTGTTAGAGAGTGTCAGACAGTGTCTGAGAGTGTCAGAGAGTGTCAGAGAATGTCAGAGACTGTCAGAGAGTGTCTGAGAGTGTCAGAGACTGTCAGAGAGTGTCAGAGAATGTCAGAGACGGACAGAGAGTGATAGAGAGTGTCAGAGAGTTTCAGAGAGTGTCAGAGAGTGATAGAGAGTGATAGAGAGTGTCTGAGACAGTCAGAGAGTGTCAGAGAGTGTCAGAAAGTGTCGGAGAGTGATAGGGAGTGTCAGAGAGTGTCAGAGCGTGATAGAGAGTGAAAGAGAGTGTCAGAGAGTGTCTGAGAGTGACAACAAGTGTCAGAGAGTGTCAGAGAGTGATAGAGAGTTTCCGAGAGTGTCAGAGATTGTCTGAGAGTGTCAGAGAGTGTCAGAGACCGATAGAGAGTGTCAGAGAGTGTCAGCGAGTGTCAGCGAGTGTCAGAGAGTGTCAGAGTGTGTCAGAGAGTGTCAGAGAGTGTCAGAGAGTATCTGACAGTGTCTGAGATTGTCTGAGAGTGTCAGAGAGTTTCAGAGAGTGATAGAGAGTATCAGAGAGTGTCTGCGGGGTCAGAGACTGATAGAGAGTGTCAGAGAGTGTCTGAGATTGTCAGAGAGTGTCAGCGAGTGTCAGCGAGTGTCAGAGAGTGTCAGAGAGTGTCTGAGAATGTCAGAGAGTGTCAGAGAGTGATAGAGAGTGTCAAAGAGGGTTCAGAGAGTGATAGAGAGTGTCTGAGAGTGTCCGAGAGTGTCAGAAAGTGTCCGAGAGTGTCAGAAAGTGTCTGAGAGTGACAGAGAGTGTCAGAGAGTGTTGGAGAGAGTCAGACAGTGTCAGAGAGTGTCAGAGACTGATAGAGAGTGTCAGAGAATGTCTGAGATTGTCAGAGAGTGTCAGCGAGTGTCAGAGAGTGTCAGCGAGTGTCAGAGAGTGTCAGAGAGTGTCTGAGAGTGTCAGAGAGTGTCAGAGACCGATAAAGAGTGTCAGAGAGTGTCAGAGAGTATCTGACAGTGTCTGAGATTGTCTGAGAGTGTCAGAGAGTTTCAGAGAGTGTCTGAGATTGTCAGAGAGTGTCAGAGAGTGATAGAGAGTGATAGAGAGTGTCTGAGACAGTCAGAGAGTGTCAGAGAGTGTCAGAAAGTGTCAGAGAGTGATAGGGAGTGTCAGAGAGTGTCAGAGCGTGATAGAGAGTGAAAGAGAGTGTCAGAGAGTGTCTGAGAGTGTCAATGAGTGTCAGAGAGTGTCAGAGAGTGATAGAGAGTTTCCGAGAGTGTCAGAGATTGTCTGAGAGTGTCAGAGAGTGTCAGAGAGTGATGGAGAGTGTCAAAGAGAGTTCAGAGAGTGATAGAGAGTGTCCGAGAGTGTCAGAAAGAGTCTGAGAGTGTCAGAGAGTGTCAGAGAGTGTCTGAGAATGTCAGAGAGTGTCAGAGAGTGATAGAGAGTGTCAAAGAGGGTTCAGAGAGTGATAGAGAGTGTCTGAGAGTGTCCGAGAGTGTCAGAAAGTGTCCGAGAGTGTCAGAAAGAGTCTGAGAGTGAGAGAGAGTGTCAGAGAGTGTTGGAGAGAGTCAGACAGTGTCAGAGAGTGTCAGAGACTGATAGAGAGTGTCTGAGAATGTCTGAGATTGTCAGAGAGTGTCAGCGAGTGTCAGAGAGTGTCAGCGAGTGTCTGAGAGTGTCAGGGATTGTCAGATAGTGATGGAGAATGTCAGAGAGTGTCTGAGATTGTCAGAGAGTGTCAGAGAGTGTCACAGAGTGTCAGAGAGAGATAGAGAGTGTCAGAGAGTATCTGAGAGTGTCTGAGATAGTCATAGAGTGTCAGAGAGTATCAGAGAGTGATAGAGAGTGTCAGAGAGTGTCAGAGAGTATCATAGAGAGTCAGAGAGTGTCAGAGAGAGTCAGAGAGTGTCAGAGAGAGATAGAGAGTGTCAGAGAGTGATAGAGAGTGTCAGAGAGTGTCAGAGAGTATCTGAGAGTGTCTGAGATTGTCATAGAGTGTCAGAGAGTATCAGAGAGTGATAGAGAGTGTCAGAGAGTGTCAGAGAGTATCTGAGAGTGTCTGAGATTGTCTGTGAGTGTCAGACAGTGTTAGAGAGTGTCTGAGATTGTCAGAGAGTGTCACCGAGTGTCAGAGAGTGTCTGAGAATGTCAGAGAGTGTCAGAGAGTGATAGGGAGTGTCAGAGAGTGTCAGAGAGTGATAGAGAGTGAAAGAGAGTGTCAGAGAGTGTCTGAGAGCGTCTGAGAGTGTCAATGAGTGTCAGAGAGTGTCGGAGAGTGTCTGAGAGTGTCAGAGAGTGTCAGAGACCGATAAAGAGTGTCAGAGTGTGTCAGAGAGTATCTGACAGTGTCTGAGATTGTCTGAGAGTGTCAGAGAGTTTCAGAGAGTGATAGAGAGTATCAGAGAGTATCAGAGAGTGTCTGCAAGTGTCAGAGACCGATAGAGTGTGTCAGAGAGTGTCTGAGATTGTCAGAGAGTGTCAGCGAGTGTCAGAGAGTATCTGAGAATGTCAGAGAGTGTCAGAGAGTGATAGAGAGTGTCAAAGAGTGTCAGAGAGTGATAGAGAGTGTCTGAGAGTGTCCGAGAGTGTCAGAAAGAGTCTGAGAGTGACAGAGAGTGTCAGAGAGTGTCAGAGGATGTTAGAGAGAGTCAGACAGTGTCAGAGAGTGTCAGAGACTGATAGAGAGAGTCAGAGAGTGTCTGAGATTGTCAGAGAGTGTCAGCGAGTGGCAGAGAGTGTCTGAGAGCATCAGAGAGTGTTAGAGAGTGTCAGAGCGTGTCTGAGAGTGTCAGAGAGTGTCAGAGAGTGTCAGAGAATGTCAGAGACTGTCAGAGAGTGATGGAGAGTGTCAGAGAGTGTCAGAGAGTGTCAGAGAGTGATAGAGAGTGATAGAGAGTGTCTGAGACAGTCAGAGAGTATCAGTGAGTGTCAGAAAGTGTCAGAGAGTGATAGGGAGTGTCAGAGAGTGTCAGAGCGTGATAGAGAGTGAAAGAGAGTGTCAGAGCGTGTCTGAGAGTGTCAATGAGTTTCAGAGAGTGTCAGAGATTGTCTGAGAGTGTCAGAGAGTGTCAGAGACCGATAGAGAGTGTCAGAGAGTGTCAGCGAGTGTCAGCGAGTGTCAGAGTGTGATAGAGAGGGTCAGAGAGTGTCAGAGAGTGTCAGAGAGTATCGGACAGTGTCTGAGATTGTCTGAGAGTGTCAGAGAGTTTCAGAGAGTGATAGAGAGTATCAGAGAGTGTCTGCGGGGTCAGAGACTGATAGAGAGTGTCAGCGAGTGTCAGAGAGTGCCTGAGAATGTCAGAGAGTGTCAGAGTGATAGAGAGTGTCACAGAGGGTTCAGAGAGTGATAGAGAGTGTCTGAGAGTGTCCGAGAGTGTCAGAAAGTGTCCGAGAGTGTCAGAAAGAGTCTGAGTGTGACAGAGAGTGTCAGAGAGTGTTGGAGAGAGTCAGACAGTGTCAGAGAGTGTCAGAGACTGGTAGAGAGTGTCAGAGAGTGTCTGAGAATGTCAGTGAGTGTCAGAGAGTGATAGAGAGTGTCAAAGCGTGTCAGAGAGTATCAGAGAGTGTCTGAGAGTGTCCGAGAGTGTCAGAAAGAGTCTGAGCGTGACAGACAGTGTCAGAGAGTGTTAGAGAGAGTCAGACAGTGCCAGAGAGTGTCAGATACTGATAGAGAGTGTCAGAGAGTGTCTGAGATTGTCAGAGAGTGTCAGCGAGTGTCAGCGAGTGTCAGCGAGTGTCAGAGAGTGTCAGAGAGTGATAGAGAGTGATAGAGAGTGTCGGAGAGTGTTGGAGAGTGTCGGAGAGTGTCAGAGAGTGTCAGAGAGTGTCGGAGAGTGTCAGAGAGTGTCTGAGAGTGTCTGAGAGTGTCTGAGAGTGTCTGAGAGTGTCAGATAGTGATGGAGAATGTCGGAGAGCGTCTGAGATTGTCAGAGTGTGTCAGAGATTGATAGAGAATGTCAGACAGTGTCTGAGAGTATCATAGAGTGTCAGAGCGTGACAGAGAGTGTCAGAGAGTGTCAGAGAGTGTCAGAGAGTGTCAATGAGTGTCAATGAGAGTCAGAGAGTATCAGAGAGTGTCAGAGAGAGTCAGAGAGTGTGAGAGAGAGATATAGAGTGTCAGAGAGTGTCAGAGAGTGTCAGAGAGTGTCTGCGAGTGTCAGAGAGTGACTGCGAGTGTCACAGACTGATAGAGAGTGTCAGAGAGTGTCTGAGAATGTCAGAGTGTGTCAAAGAGTGACAGGGAGTGTCAGAGAGTGTCAGAGAGTGATAGAGAGTGAAAGAGAGTGTCAGAGAGTGTCAGAAAGTGATAGAGAATGTCAGAGTGTCAGAGACTGATAGAAAGTGTCAGAGAGTGTCTGAGAGTGTCAGAGAGTGTCAGAGACTGATAGAGAGTGTCTGAGAGTGTCAGAAAGTGATGGAGAGAGTCAGAGAGTGTCAGATACTGATAGAGAGTGTCAGAGAGTGTCTGAGATTGTCAGAGAGTGTCAGCGAGTGTCAGCGAGTGTCAGCGAGTGTCAGAGAGTGTCAGAGAGTGATAGAGAGTGATAGAGAGTGTCGGAGAGTGTTGGAGAGTGTCGGAGAGTGTCAGAGAGTGTCTGAGAGTGTCTGAGAGTGTCTGAGAGTGTCAGATAGTGATGGAGAATGTCGGAGAGCGTCTGAGATTGTCAGAGTGTGTCAGAGATTGATAGAGAATGTCAGACAGTGTCTGAGAGTATCATAGAGTGTCAGAGAGTGACAGAGAGTGTCAGAGAGTGTCAGAGAGTGTCAGAGAGTGTCAATGAGTGTCAATGAGTGTCAGAGAGTATCAGAGAGTGTCAGAGAGAGTCAGAGAGTGTGAGAGAGAGATATAGAGTGTCAGAGAGTGTCAGAGAGTGTCAGAGAGTGTCTGCGAGTGTCAGAGAGTGACTGCGAGTGTCAGAGACTGATAGAGAGTGTCAGAGAGTGTCTGATAATGTCAGAGTGTGTCAAAGAGTGACAGGGAGTGTCAGAGAGTGTCAGAGAGTGATAGAGAGTGTCAAAGAGGGTTCAGAGAGTGATAGAGAGTGTCTGAGAGTGTCCGAGAGTGTCAGAAAGTGTCCGAGAGTGTCAGAAAGAGTCTGAGAGTGACAGAGAGTGTCAGAGAGTGTTGGAGAGAGTCAGACAGTGTCAGAGAGTGTCAGAGACTGATAGAGAGTGTCAGAGAATGTCTGAGATTGTCAGAGAGTGTCAGCGAGTGTCAGAGAGTGTCAGCGAGTGTCAGAGAGTGTCAGAGAGTGTCTGAGAGTGTCAGAGAGTGTCAGAGACCGATAAAGAGTGTCAGAGAGTGTCAGAGAGTATCTGACAGTGTCTGAGATTGTCTGAGAGTGTCAGAGAGTTTCAGAGAGTGTCTGAGATTGTCAGAGAGTGTCAGAGAGTGATAGAGAGTGATAGAGAGTGTCTGAGACAGTCAGAGAGTGTCAGAGAGTGTCAGAAAGTGTCAGAGAGTGATAGGGAGTGTCAGAGAGTGTCAGAGCGTGATAGAGAGTGAAAGAGAGTGTCAGAGAGTGTCTGAGAGTGTCAATGAGTGTCAGAGAGTGTCAGAGAGTGATAGAGAGTTTCCGAGAGTGTCAGAGATTGTCTGAGAGTGTCAGAGAGTGTCAGAGAGTGATGGAGAGTGTCAAAGAGAGTTCAGAGAGTGATAGAGAGTGTCCGAGAGTGTCAGAAAGAGTCTGAGAGTGTCAGAGAGTGTCAGAGAGTGTCTGAGAATGTCAGAGAGTGTCAGAGAGTGATAGAGAGTGTCAAAGAGGGTTCAGAGAGTGATAGAGAGTGTCTGAGAGTGTCCGAGAGTGTCAGAAAGTGTCCGAGAGTGTCAGAAAGAGTCTGAGAGTGACAGAGAGTGTCAGAGAGTGTTGGAGAGAGTCAGACAGTGTCAGAGAGTGTCAGAGACTGATAGAGAGTGTCTGAGAATGTCTGAGATTGTCAGAGAGTGTCAGCGAGTGTCAGAGAGTGTCAGCGAGTGTCTGAGAGTGTCAGGGATTGTCAGATAGTGATGGAGAATGTCAGAGAGTGTCTGAGATTGTCAGAGAGTGTCAGAGAGTGTCACAGAGTGTCAGAGAGAGATAGAGAGTGTCAGAGAGTATCTGAGAGTGTCTGAGATAGTCATAGAGTGTCAGAGAGTATCAGAGAGTGATAGAGAGTGTCAGAGAGTGTCAGAGAGTATCATAGAGAGTCAGAGAGTGTCAGAGAGAGTCAGAGAGTGTCAGAGAGAGATAGAGAGTGTCAGAGAGTGATAGAGAGTGTCAGAGAGTGTCAGAGAGTATCTGAGAGTGTCTGAGATTGTCATAGAGTGTCAGAGAGTATCAGAGAGTGATAGAGAGTGTCAGAGAGTGTCAGAGAGTATCTGAGAGTGTCTGAGATTGTCTGTGAGTGTCAGACAGTGTTAGAGAGTGTCTGAGATTGTCAGAGAGTGTCACCGAGTGTCAGAGAGTGTCTGAGAATGTCAGAGAGTGTCAGAGAGTGATAGGGAGTGTCAGAGAGTGTCAGAGAGTGATAGAGAGTGAAAGAGAGTGTCAGAGAGTGTCTGAGAGCGTCTGAGAGTGTCAATGAGTGTCAGAGAGTGTCGGAGAGTGTCTGAGAGTGTCAGAGAGTGTCAGAGACCGATAAAGAGTGTCAGAGTGTGTCAGAGAGTATCTGACAGTGTCTGAGATTGTCTGAGAGTGTCAGAGAGTTTCAGAGAGTGATAGAGAGTATCAGAGAGTATCAGAGAGTGTCTGCAAGTGTCAGAGACCGATAGAGTGTGTCAGAGAGTGTCTGAGATTGTCAGAGAGTGTCAGCGAGTGTCAGAGAGTATCTGAGAATGTCAGAGAGTGTCAGAGAGTGATAGAGAGTGTCAAAGAGTGTCAGAGAGTGATAGAGAGTGTCTGAGAGTGTCCGAGAGTGTCAGAAAGAGTCTGAGAGTGACAGAGAGTGTCAGAGAGTGTCAGAGGATGTTAGAGAGAGTCAGACAGTGTCAGAGAGTGTCAGAGACTGATAGAGAGAGTCAGAGAGTGTCTGAGATTGTCAGAGAGTGTCAGCGAGTGGCAGAGAGTGTCTGAGAGCATCAGAGAGTGTTAGAGAGTGTCAGAGCGTGTCTGAGAGTGTCAGAGAGTGTCAGAGAGTGTCAGAGAATGTCAGAGACTGTCAGAGAGTGATGGAGAGTGTCAGAGAGTGTCAGAGAGTGTCAGAGAGTGATAGAGAGTGATAGAGAGTGTCTGAGACAGTCAGAGAGTATCAGTGAGTGTCAGAAAGTGTCAGAGAGTGATAGGGAGTGTCAGAGAGTGTCAGAGCGTGATAGAGAGTGAAAGAGAGTGTCAGAGCGTGTCTGAGAGTGTCAATGAGTTTCAGAGAGTGTCAGAGATTGTCTGAGAGTGTCAGAGAGTGTCAGAGACCGATAGAGAGTGTCAGAGAGTGTCAGCGAGTGTCAGCGAGTGTCAGAGTGTGATAGAGAGGGTCAGAGAGTGTCAGAGAGTGTCAGAGAGTATCGGACAGTGTCTGAGATTGTCTGAGAGTGTCAGAGAGTTTCAGAGAGTGATAGAGAGTATCAGAGAGTGTCTGCGGGGTCAGAGACTGATAGAGAGTGTCAGCGAGTGTCAGAGAGTGCCTGAGAATGTCAGAGAGTGTCAGAGTGATAGAGAGTGTCACAGAGGGTTCAGAGAGTGATAGAGAGTGTCTGAGAGTGTCCGAGAGTGTCAGAAAGTGTCCGAGAGTGTCAGAAAGAGTCTGAGTGTGACAGAGAGTGTCAGAGAGTGTTGGAGAGAGTCAGACAGTGTCAGAGAGTGTCAGAGACTGGTAGAGAGTGTCAGAGAGTGTCTGAGAATGTCAGTGAGTGTCAGAGAGTGATAGAGAGTGTCAAAGCGTGTCAGAGAGTATCAGAGAGTGTCTGAGAGTGTCCGAGAGTGTCAGAAAGAGTCTGAGCGTGACAGACAGTGTCAGAGAGTGTTAGAGAGAGTCAGACAGTGCCAGAGAGTGTCAGATACTGATAGAGAGTGTCAGAGAGTGTCTGAGATTGTCAGAGAGTGTCAGCGAGTGTCAGCGAGTGTCAGCGAGTGTCAGAGAGTGTCAGAGAGTGATAGAGAGTGATAGAGAGTGTCGGAGAGTGTTGGAGAGTGTCGGAGAGTGTCAGAGAGTGTCAGAGAGTGTCGGAGAGTGTCAGAGAGTGTCTGAGAGTGTCTGAGAGTGTCTGAGAGTGTCTGAGAGTGTCAGATAGTGATGGAGAATGTCGGAGAGCGTCTGAGATTGTCAGAGTGTGTCAGAGATTGATAGAGAATGTCAGACAGTGTCTGAGAGTATCATAGAGTGTCAGAGCGTGACAGAGAGTGTCAGAGAGTGTCAGAGAGTGTCAGAGAGTGTCAATGAGTGTCAATGAGAGTCAGAGAGTATCAGAGAGTGTCAGAGAGAGTCAGAGAGTGTGAGAGAGAGATATAGAGTGTCAGAGAGTGTCAGAGAGTGTCAGAGAGTGTCTGCGAGTGTCAGAGAGTGACTGCGAGTGTCACAGACTGATAGAGAGTGTCAGAGAGTGTCTGAGAATGTCAGAGTGTGTCAAAGAGTGACAGGGAGTGTCAGAGAGTGTCAGAGAGTGATAGAGAGTGAAAGAGAGTGTCAGAGAGTGTCAGAAAGTGATAGAGAATGTCAGAGTGTCAGAGACTGATAGAAAGTGTCAGAGAGTGTCTGAGAGTGTCAGAGAGTGTCAGAGACTGATAGAGAGTGTCTGAGAGTGTCAGAAAGTGATGGAGAGAGTCAGAGAGTGTCAGATACTGATAGAGAGTGTCAGAGAGTGTCTGAGATTGTCAGAGAGTGTCAGCGAGTGTCAGCGAGTGTCAGCGAGTGTCAGCGAGTGTCAGAGAGTGTCAGAGAGTGATAGAGAGTGATAGAGAGTGTCGGAGAGTGTTGGAGAGTGTCGGAGAGTGTCAGAGAGTGTCTGAGAGTGTCTGAGAGTGTCTGAGAGTGTCAGATAGTGATGGAGAATGTCGGAGAGCGTCTGAGATTGTCAGAGTGTGTCAGAGATTGATAGAGAATGTCAGACAGTGTCTGAGAGTATCATAGAGTGTCAGAGAGTGACAGAGAGTGTCAGAGAGTGTCAGAGAGTGTCAGAGAGTGTCAATGAGTGTCAATGAGTGTCAGAGAGTATCAGAGAGTGTCAGAGAGAGTCAGAGAGTGTGAGAGAGAGATATAGAGTGTCAGAGAGTGTCAGAGAGTGTCAGAGAGTGTCTGCGAGTGTCAGAGAGTGACTGCGAGTGTCAGAGACTGATAGAGAGTGTCAGAGAGTGTCTGATAATGTCAGAGTGTGTCAAAGAGTGACAGGGAGTGTCAGAGAGTGTCAGAGAGTGATAGAGAGTGAAAGAGAGTGTCAGAGAGTGTCAGAATGTGATAGAGAATGTCAGAGTGTCAGAGACTGATAGAAAGTGTCAGAGAGTGTCTGAGAGTGTCAGAGAGTGTCAGAGACTGATAGAGAGTGTCTGAGAGTGTCAGAAAGTGATGGAGAGAGTCAGAGAGTGTCAGAGAGTGTTAGACAGTCAGAGAGTGTTTGAGAGTGATAGAGAGTTTCCGAGAGGGTCAGAGAGTGTCAGAGACCGATAGAGAGTGTCAGAGAGTGTCAGAGAGTGTCAGCGAGTCTCAGCGAGTGTCAGAGAGTGTCAGAGTGTGATAGAGAGTGTCAGAGAGTATCTGACAGTGTCTGAGATTGTCTGAGAGTGTCAGAGAGTTTCAGAGAGTGATAGAGAGTATCAGAGAGTGTCTGCGAGTGTCTGAGATTGATAGAGAGTGTCAGAGAGATTCTGAGAGTGCCAGAGAGTGTCAGCGAGTGTCAGAGAGTGTCTGAGAATGTCAGAGAGTGTCAGAGAGTGATAGAGAGTGTCTGAGAGTGTCTGAGATTGTCAGAGAGTGTCAGAGAGTGTCTGAGAGTGTCAGAGAGTGTCAGAGAGTGTCAGAGATTGTCAGATAGTGATGGAGAATGTCAGAGAGTGTCAGAGAGTGTCTGAGAGTGTCAGAGAGTGTCAGAGAGTGATAGAGAATGTCAGACAGTGTCTGAGAGTGTCATAGAGTGTCAGAGAGTGACAGAGAGTGTCAGAGAGTGTCAGAGAGTGTCAATGAGTGTCAGAGAGTGCTAGAGTGTGTCAGAGAGTGTCAGAGAGTCATCGAGAGTGTCAGAGAGTGTCTGAGAGTGACAGAGAGTGTCAGAGAGTGTTAGAGAGAGTCAGACAGTGTCAGAGAGTGTCAGAGACTGATAGAGAGGGTCAGAGAGTGTCTGAGAGTGTCAGAGAGTGTCAGAGAGTGATAGAGAATGTCAGACAGTGTCTGAGAGTGTCATAGAGTGTCAGAGAGTGACAGAGAGTGTCAGAGAGTGTCAGAGAGTGTCAATGAGTGTCAGAGAGTGCTAGAGTGTGTCAGAGAGTGTCAGAGAGTCATCGAGAGTGTCAGAGAGTGTCTGAGAGTGACAGAGAGTGTCAGAGAGTGTTAGAGAGAGTCAGACAGTGTCAGAGAGTGTCAGAGACTGATAGAGAGGGTCAGAGAGTGTCTGAGATTGTCAGAGAGTGTCAGAGAGTGTCAGAGATTGTCAGATAGTGATGGAGAATGTCAGAGAGTGTCAGAGAGTGTCTGAGAGTGTCAGAGAGTGTCAGAGAGTGATAGAGAATGTCAGACAGTGTCTGAGAGTGTCATAGAGTGTCAGAGAGTGACAGAGAGTGACAGAGAGTGACAGAGAGTGTCAGAGAGTGTCAGAGAGTGTCAATGAGTGTCAGAGAGTGCTAGAGTGTGTCAGAGAGTGTCAGAGAGTCATCGAGAGTGTCAGAGAGTGTCTGAGAGTGACAGAGAGTGTCAGAGAGTGTTAGAGAGAGTCAGACAGTGTCAGAGAGTGTCAGAGACTGATAGAGAGGGTCAGAGAGTGTCTGAGATTGTCAGAGAGTGTCAGCGAATGTCAGAGAGTGTCAGAGAGTGAAAGAGAGTGTCGGAGAGTGTCAGAGAGTGTCAGAGAGTGTCTGAGAGTGTCAGAGATTGTCAGATAGTGATGGAGAATGTCAGAGAGTGTCTGAGATTGTCAGAGAGTGTCAGAGAGTGTCTGAGAGTGTCAGAGAGTGTCAGAGAGTGATAGAGAATGTCAGACAGTGTCTGAGAGTGTCATAGAGTGTCAGAGAGTGACAGAGAGTGTCAGAGAGTGCCAATGAGTGTCAGAGAGTGTCAGAGAGTGCTCGAGTGTGTCAGAGAGTGTCAGAGAGTGATCGAGTGTGTCAGAGAGTGCCATAGAGTATCTGAGAGTGTCTGAGATTGTCTGAGATTGTCTGAGAGTGTCAGAGTGTGTCAGAGAGTGTCTGAGCCAGTCAGAGAGTGTCAGACAGTGTCAGAAAGTGTCAGAGAGTGATAGGGAGTGTCAGAGAGTGTCAGAGCGTGATAGAGAGTGAAAGAGAGTGTCAGAGAGAGTCTGAGACCGATAGAGAGTGTCAGAGAGTGTCAGCGAGTGTCAGAACGTGTCAGAGAGTGTCAGAGTGTGATATAGAGCGTCAGAGAGTGTCAGAGAGTGATAGAGAGTTTCCGAGAGTGTCAGAGATTGTCTGAGACTTTCAGAGAGTGTCAGAGAACGATAGAGAGTGTCAGAGAGTGTCAGCGAGTGTCAGAGAGTATCAGAGAGTGTCAGAGAGTATCTGACAGTGTCTGAGATTGTCTGAGAGTGTCAGAGAGTTTCAGAGAGTGATAGAGAGTATCAGAGAGTGTCTGCGGGGTCACAGACTGATAGAGAGTGTCAGAGAGTGTCTGAGATTGTCAGAGAGTGTCAGCGAGTGTCAGAGAGTGTCTGAGAATGTCAGAGAGTGTCAGAGAGTGATAGAGAGTGTCAAAGAGGGTTCAGAGAGTGATAGAGAGTGTCTGAGAATGTCCGAGAGTGTCAGAAAGTGTCCGAGAGTGTCAGAAAGAGTCTGAGAGTGACAGAGAGTTTCAGAGAGTGTTGGAGAGAGTCAGACAGTGTCAGAGAGTGTCATAGACTGATAGAGAGTGTCAGAGAATGTCTGAGATTGTCAGAGAGTGTCAGCGAGTGTCAGAGAGTGTCAGCGAGTGTCAGAGAGTGTCAGAGCGTGTCAGAGAGTGTCAGAGAGTGTCAGAGAGTGTCTGAGAGTGTCAGAGATTGTCAGATAGTGATGGAGAATGTCAGTCAGTGTCAGGGAGTATCATAGAGTGTCAGAGAGTATCAGATAGTGTCAGAGAGAGTCAGAGAGTGTCAGAGAGAGATAGAGAGTGTCAAAGAGTGATAGAGAGTGTCAGATAGTGTCTGAGAGTGTCAATGAGAATCTTAGAGTGTCAGAGAGTGCAAGAGTGTGTCAGGGAGTGTCAGAGAGTGATCGAGAGTGTCAGAGAGTGTCAGAGAGTATCTGAGAGTGTCTGGGATTGTCTGAGTGTGTCAGAGAGAGTCAGAGAGTGTCAGAGAGTGTCAGAGAGTGTCAGAGAGTGTCAGAGAGTATCTGAGAGTATCTGAGAGTGTCTGAGATTGTCTGAGAGTGTCAGCGAGTGTCAGCGAGTGTCAGAGTGTGTCTGAGATTGTCAGAGAGTGTCAGCGAGTGTCAGAGTGTGTCTGAGAATGTCAGAGAGTGTCAGAGAGTGATAGGGAGTGTCAGAGAGTGTCAGAGAGTGTCAGAGAGTGTCAGAGAGTATCTGAGAGTGTCTGGGATTGTCTGAGTGTGTCAGAGAGAGTCAGAGAGTGTCAGAGAGTGATAGAGAGTGTCAGAGAGTGTCAGAGAGTATCTGAGAGTATCTGAGAGTGTCTGAGATTGTCTGAGAGTGTCAGCGAGTGTCAGAGAGTGTCAGAGAGTGCTCGAGTGTGTCAGAGAGTGTCAGAGAGTGATCGAGTGTGTCAGAGAGTGCCATAGAGTATCTGAGAGTGTCTGAGATTGTCTGAGATTGTCTGAGAGTGTCAGAGTGTGTCAGAGAGTGTCTGAGCCAGTCAGAGAGTGTCAGACAGTGTCAGAAAGTGTCAGAGAGTGATAGGGAGTGTCAGAGAGTGTCAGAGCGTGATAGAGAGTGAAAGAGAGTGTCAGAGAGAGTCTGAGACCGATAGAGAGTGTCAGAGAGTGTCAGCGAGTGTCAGAACGTGTCAGAGAGTGTCAGAGTGTGATATAGAGCGTCAGAGAGTGTCAGAGAGTGATAGAGAGTTTCCGAGAGTGTCAGAGATTGTCTGAGACTTTCAGAGAGTGTCAGAGACCGAAAGAGAGTGTCAGAGAGTGTCAGCGAGTGTCAGAGAGTGTCAGAGAGTATCTGACAGTGTCTGAGATTGTCTGAGAGTGTCAGAGAGTTTCAGAGAGTGATAGAGAGTATCAGAGAGTGTCTGCGGGGTCAGAGACTGATAGAGAGTGTCAGAGAGTGTCTGAGATTGTCAGAGAGTGTCAGCGAGTGTCAGAGAGTGTCTGAGAATGTCAGAGAGTGTCAGAGAGTGATAGAGAGTGTCAAAGAGGGTTCAGAGAGTCATAGAGAGTGTCTGAGATTGTCCGAGAGTGTCAGAAAGTGTCCGAGAGTGTCAGAAAGAGTCTGAGAGTGACAGAGAGTTTCAGAGAGTGTTGGAGAGAGTCAGACAGTGTCAGAGAGTGTCAGAGACTGATAGAGAGTGTCAGAGAATGTCTGAGATTGTCAGAGAGTGTCAGAGAGTGTCAGAGAGTGTCAGCGAGTGTCAGAGACTGTCAGCGAGTGTCATAGAGTGTCAGAGAGTGTCAGAGAGTGTCAGAGAGTGTCAGAGAGTGTCTGAGATTGTCAGAGAGTGTCAGCGAGTGTCAGAGAGTGTCAGCGAGTGTCAGAGACTGTCAGCGAGTGTCAGAGAGTGTCAGAGAGTGACAGAGAGTTTCAGAGAGTGTCAGAGAGTGTCTGAGAGTGTCAGAGATTGTCAGATAGTGATGGAGAATGTCAGTCAGTGTCAGGGAGTATCATAGAGTGTCAGAGAGTATCAGATAGTGTCAGAGAGAGTCAGAGAGTGTCAGAGAGAGATAGAGAGTGTCAGAGAGTGATAGAGAGTGTCAGATAGTGTCTGAGAGTGTCAATGAGTGTCTTAGAGTGTCAGAGAGTGCAAGAGTGTGTCAGGGAGTGTCAGAGAGTGATCGAGAGTGTCAGAGAGTGTCAGAGAGTATCTGAGAGTGTCTGGGATTGTCTGAGTGTGTCAGAGAGAGTCAGAGAGTGTCAGAGAGTGATAGAGAGTGTCAGAGAGTGTCAGAGAGTATCTGAGAGTATCTGAGAGTGTCTGAGATTGTCTGAGAGTGTCAGCGAGTGTCAGCGAGTGTCAGAGTGTGTCTCAGATTGTCAGAGAGTGTCAGCGAGTGTCAGAGAGTGTCTGAGAATGTCAGAGAGTGAAAGGGAGTGTCAGAGAGTGTCAGAGAGTGGTAGAGAGTGAAAGAGAGTGTCAGAGAGTGTCTGAGAGTGTCTGAGAGTGTCAATGAGTGTCAGAGAGTGTCGGTGAGTGATAGAGAGTTTCCGAGAGTGTCAGAGAGTGTCTGAGAGTGTCAGAGAGTGTCAGAGACCGATAAAGAGTGTCAGAGAGTGTCAGAGAGTATCTGACAGTGTCTGAGATTGTCTGAGAGTGTCAGAGAGTTTCAGAGAGTGATAGAGAGTATCAGAGAGTGTCTGCGAGTGTCAGAGACCGTTAGAGTGTGTCAGAGAGTGTCTGAGATTGTCAGAGAGTGTCAGCGAGTGTCAGAGAGTGTCTGAGAGTGTCTGAGAATGTCAGAGAGTGTCAGAGAGTGATAGACAGTGTCAAAGAGTGTCAGAGAGTATCCGAGAATGTCTGAGAGTGTCAGAGAGTGTCAGAGAGTGATAGAGAATGTCAGACAGTGTTTGAGAGTGTCATAGAGTATCAGAGAGTGACAGAGAGTGTCAGAGAGTGTCAGAGAGTGTCAATGAGTGTCAGAGAGTGTCAGAGAGTGATAGAGTGTGTCAGAGAGTGTCAGAGAGTGATCGAGAGTGTCAGAGAGTGCCATAGAGTGTCAGAGAGTGTTAGAGAGAGTCAGACAGTGTCGGAGAGTGTCAGAGACTGATAGAGAGGGTCAGAGAATGTCTGAGATTGTCAGAGAGTGTCAGCGAGTGTCAGAGAGTGTCAGCGAGTGTCAGAGACTGTCAGCGAGTGTCAGAGAGTGTCAGAGAGTGTCAGAGAGTGTCAGAGAGTGTCTGAGATTGTCAGAGAGTGTCAGCGAGTGTCAGAGAGTGTCAGCGAGTGTCAGAGACTGTCAGCGAGTGTCAGCGAGTGTCAGAGAGTGTCAGAGAGTGTCAGAGAGTGTCAGAGAGTGTCTGAGATTGTCAGAGAGTGTCTGAGAGTGTCAGAGATTGTCAGATAGTGATGGAGAATGTCAGTCAGTGTCAGGGAGTATCATAGAGTGTCAGAGAGTATCAGATAGTGTCAGAGAGAGTCAGAGAGTGTCAGAGAGAGATAGAGAGTGTCAGAGAGTGATAGAGAGTGTCAGATAGTGTCTGAGAGTGTCAATGAGTGTCTTAGAGTGTCAGAGAGTGCAAGAGTGTGTCAGGGAGTGTCAGAGAGTGATCGAGAGTGTCAGAGAGTGTCAGAGAGTATCTGAGAGTGTCTGGGATTGTCTGAGATTGTCTGAGAGTGTCAGCGAGTGTCAGCGAGTGTCAGAGTGTGTCTCAGATTGTCAGAGAGTGTCAGCGAGTGTCAGAGAGTGTCTGAGAATGTCAGAGAGTGTCAGAGAGTGAAAGGGAGTGTCAGAGAGTGTCAGAGAGTGGTAGAGAGTGAAAGAGAGTGTCAGAGAGTGTCTGAGAGTGTCTGAGAGTGTCAATGAGTGTCAGAGAGTGTCGGTGAGTGATAGAGAGTTTCCGAGAGTGTCAGAGAGTGTCTGAGAGTGTCAGAGAGTGTCAGAGACCGATAAAGAGTGTCAGAGAGTGTCAGAGAGTATCTGACAGTGTCTGAGATTGTCTGAGAGTGTCAGAGAGTTTCAGAGAGTGATAGAGAGTATCAGAGAGTGTCTGCGAGTGTCAGAGACCGTTAGAGTGTGTCAGAGAGTGTCTGAGATTGTCAGAGAGTGTCAGCGAGTGTCAGAGAGTGTCTGAGAGTGTCTGAGAATGTCAGAGAGTGTCAGAGAGTGATAGACAGTGTCAAAGAGTGTCAGAGAGTGTCCGAGAATGTCTGAGAGTGTCAGAGAGTGTCAGAGAGTGATAGAGAATGTCAGACAGTGTCTGAGAGTGTCATAGAGTGTCAGAGAGTGACAGAGAGTGTCAGAGAGTGTCAGAGAGTGTCAATGAGTGTCAGAGAGTGTCAGAGAGTGATAGAGTGTGTCAGAGAGTGTCAGAGAGTGATCGAGAGTGTCAGAGAGTGCCATAGAGTGTCAGAGAGTGTTAGAGAGAGTCAGACAGTGTCGGAGAGTGTCAGAGACTGATAGAGAGGGTCAGAGAGTGTCTGAGATTGTCAGAGAGTGTCAGCGAGTGTCAGAGAGTGTCAGAGAGTGCTCGAGTGTGTCAGAGAGTGTCAGAGAGTGATCGAGTGTGTCAGAGAGTGCCATAGAGTATCTGAGAGTGTCTGAGATTGTCTGAGATTGTCTGAGAGTGTCAGAGTGTGTCAGAGAGTGTCTGAGCCAGTCAGAGATTGTCAGACAGTGTCAGAAAGTGTCAGAGAGTGATAGGGAGTGTCAGAGAGTGTCAGAGCGTGATAGAGAGTGAAAGAGAGTGTCAGAGAGAGTCTGAGACCGATAGAGAGTGTCAGAGAGTGTCAGCGAGTGTCAGAACGTGTCAGAGAGTGTCAGAGTGTGATATAGAGCGTCAGAGAGTGTCAGAGAGTGATAGAGAGTTTCCGAGAGTGTCAGAGATTGTCTGAGACTTTCAGAGAGTGTCAGAGACCGAAAGAGAGTGTCAGAAAGTGTCAGCGAGTGTCAGAGAGTGTCAGAGAGTATCTGACAGTGTCTGAGATTGTCTGAGAGTGTCAGAGAGTTTCAGAGAGTGATAGAGAGTATCAGAGAGTGTCTGCGGGGTCAGAGACTGATAGAGAGTGTCAGAGAGTGTCTGAGATTGTCAGAGAGTGTCAGCGAGTGTCAGAGAGTGTCTGAGAATGTCAGAGAGTGTCAGAGAGTGATAGAGAGTGTCAAAGAGGGTTCAGAGAGTCATAGAGAGTGTCTGAGATTGTCCGAGAGTGTCAGAAAGTGTCCGAGAGTGTCAGAAAGAGTCTGAGAGTGACAGAGAGTTTCAGAGAGTGTTGGAGAGAGTCAGACAGTGTCAGAGAGTGTCAGAGACTGATAGAGAGTGTCAGAGAATGTCTGAGATTGTCAGAGAGTGTCAGCGAGTGTCAGAGAGTGTCAGCGAGTGTCAGAGACTGTCAGCGAGTGTCAGAGAGTGTCAGAGAGTGTCAGAGATTGTCAGAGAGTGTCTGAGATTGTCAGAGAGTGTCAGCGAGTGTCAGAGAGTGTCAGCGAGTGTCAGAGACTGTCAGCGAGTGTCAGAGAGTGTCAGAGAGTGACAGAGAGTGTCAGAGAGTGTCAGAGAGTGTCTGAGAGTGTCAGAGATTGTCAGATAGTGATGGAGAATGTCAGTCAGTGTCAGGGAGTATCATAGAGTGTCAGAGAGTATCAGATAGTGTCAGAGAGAGTCAGAGAGTGTCAGAGAGAGATAGAGAGTGTCAGAGAGTGATAGAGAGTGTCAGATAGTGTCTGAGAGTGTCAATGAGTGTCTTAGAGTGTCAGAGAGTGCAAGAGTGTGTCAGGGAGTGTCAGAGAGTGATCGAGAGTGTCAGAGAGTGTCAGAGAGTATCTGAGAGTGTCTGGTATTGTCTGAGTGTGTCAGAGAGAGTCAGAGAGTGTCAGAGAGTGATAGAGAGTGTCAGAGAGTGTCAGAGAGTATCTGAGAGTATCTGAGAGTGTCTGAGATTGTCTGAGAGTGTCAGCGAGTGTCAGCGAGTGTCAGAGTGTGTCTCAGATTGTCAGAGAGTGTCAGCGAGTGTCAGAGAGTGTCTGAGAATGTCAGAGAGTGTCAGAGAGTGAAAGGGAGTGTCAGAGAGTGTCAGAGAGTGGTAGAGAGTGAAAGAGAGTGTCAGAGAGTGTCTGAGAGTGTCTGAGAGTGTCAATGAGTGTCAGAGAGTGTCGGTGAGTGATAGAGAGTTTCCGAGAGTGTCAGAGAGTGTCTGAGAGTGTCAGAGAGTGTCAGAGACCGATAAAGAGTGTCAGAGAGTGTCAGAGAGTATCTGACAGTGTCTGAGATTGTCTGAGAGTGTCAGAGAGTTTCAGAGAGTGATAGAGAGTATCAGAGAGTGTCTGCGAGTGTCAGAGACCGTTAGAGTGTGTCAGAGAGTGTCTGAGATTGTCAGAGAGTGTCAGCGAGTGTCAGAGAGTGTCTGAGAGTGTCTGAGAATGTCAGAGAGTGTCAGAGAGTGATAGACAGTGTCAAAGAGTGTCAGAGAGTGTCCGAGAATGTCTGAGAGTGTCAGAGAGTGTCAGAGAGTGATAGAGAATGTCAGACAGTGTCTGAGAGTGTCATAGAGTGTCAGAGAGTGACAGAGAGTGTCAGAGAGTGTCAGAGAGTGTCAATGAGTGTCAGAGAGTGTCAGAGAGTGATAGAGTGTGTCAGAGAGTGTCAGAGAGTGATCGAGAGTGTCAGAGAGTGCCATAGAGTGTCAGAGAGTGTTAGAGAGAGTCAGACAGTGTCTGAGAGTGTCATAGAGTGTCAGAGAGTGACAGAGAGTGTCAGAGAGTGTCAGAGAGTGTCAATGAGTGTCAGAGAGTGTCAGAGAGTGATAGAGTGTGTCAGAGAGTGTCAGAGACTGATAGAGAGGGTCAGAGAGTGTCTGAGATTGTCAGAGAGTGTCAGCGAGTGTCAGAGAGTGTCAGAGAGTGCTCGAGTGTGTCAGAGAGTGTCAGAGAGTGATCGAGTGTGTCAGAGAGTGCCATAGAGTATCTGAGAGTGTCTGAGATTGTCTGAGATTGTCTGAGAGTGTCAGAGTGTGTCAGAGAGTGTCTGAGCCAGTCAGAGAGTGTCAGACAGTGTCAGAAAGTGTCAGAGAGTGATAGGGAGTGTCAGAGAGTGTCAGAGCGTGATAGAGAGTGAAAGAGAGTGTCAGAGAGAGTCTGAGACCGATAGAGAGTGTCAGAGAGTGTCAGCGAGTGTCAGAACGTGTCAGAGAGTGTCAGAGTGTGATATAGAGCGTCAGAGAGTGTCAGAGAGTGATAGAGAGTTTCCGAGAGTGTCAGAGATTGTCTGAGACTTTCAGAGAGTGTCAGAGACCGAAAGAGAGTGTCAGAGAGTGTCAGCGAGTGTCAGAGAGTGTCAGAGAGTATCTGACAGTGTCTGAGATTGTCTGAGAGTGTCAGAGAGTTTCAGAGAGTGATAGAGAGTATCAGAGAGTGTCTGCGGGGTCAGAGACTGATAGAGAGTGTCAGAGAGTGTCTGAGATTGTCAGAGAGTGTCAGCGAGTGTCAGAGAGTGTCTGAGAATGTCAGAGAGTGTCAGAGAGTGATAGAGAGTGTCAAAGAGGGTTCAGAGAGTCATAGAGAGTGTCTGAGATTGTCCGAGAGTGTCAGAAAGTGTCCGAGAGTGTCAGAAAGAGTCTGAGAGTGACAGAGAGTTTCAGAGAGTGTTGGAGAGAGTCAGACAGTGTCAGAGAGTGTCAGAGACTGATAGAGAGTGTCAGAGAATGTCTGAGATTGTCAGAAAGTGTCAGCGAGTGTCAGAGAGTGTCAGCGAGTGTCAGAGACTGTCAGCGAGTGTCAGAGAGTGTCAGAGAGTGTCAGAGAGTGTCAGAGAGTGTCTGAGATTGTCAGAGAGTGTCAGCGAGTGTCAGAGAGTGTCAGCGAGTGTCAGAGACTGTCAGCGAGTGTCAGAGAGTGTCAGAGAGTGACAGAGAGTGTCAGAGAGTGTCAGAGAGTGTCTGAGAGTGTCAGAGATTGTCAGATAGTGATGGAGAATGTCAGTCAGTGTCAGGGAGTATCATAGAGTGTCAGAGAGTATCAGATAGTGTCAGAGAGAGTCAGAGAGTGTCAGAGAGAGATAGAGAGTGTCAGAGAGAGATAGAGAGTGTCAGAGAGTGATAGAGAGTGTCAGATAGTGTCTGAGAGTGTCAATGAGTGTCTTAGAGTGTCAGAGAGTGCAAGAGTGTGTCAGGGAGTGTCAGAGAGTGATCGAGAGTGTCAGAGAGTGTCAGAGAGTATCTGAGAGTGTCTGGGATTGTCTGAGTGTGTCAGAGAGAGTCAGAGAGTGTCAGAGAGTGATAGAGAGTGTCAGAGAGTGTCAGAGAGTATCTGAGAGTATCTGAGAGTGTCTGAGATTGTCTGAGAGTGTCAGCGAGTGTCAGCGAGTGTCAGAGTGTGTCTCAGATTGTCAGAGAGTGTCAGCGAGTGTCAGAGAGTGTCTGAGAATGTCAGAGAGTGTCAGAGAGTGAAAGGGAGTGTCAGAGAGTGTCAGAGAGTGGTAGAGAGTGAAAGAGAGTGTCAGAGAGTGTCTGAGAGTGTCTGAGAGTGTCAATGAGTGTCAGAGAGTGTCGGTGAGTGATAGAGAGTTTCCGAGAGTGTCAGAGAGTGTCTGAGAGTGTCAGAGAGTGTCAGAGACCGATAAAGAGTGTCAGAGAGTGTCAGAGAGTATCTGACAGTGTCTGAGATTGTCTGAGAGTGTCAGAGAGTTTCAGAGAGTGATAGAGAGTATCAGAGAGTGTCTGCGAGTGTCAGAGACCGTTAGAGTGTGTCAGAGAGTGTCTGAGATTGTCAGAGAGTGTCAGCGAGTGTCAGAGAGTGTCTGAGAGTGTCTGAGAATGTCAGAGAGTGTCAGAGAGTGATAGACAGTGTCAAAGAGTGTCAGAGAGTATCCGAGAATGTCTGAGAGTGTCAGAGAGTGTCAGAGAGTGATAGAGAATGTCAGACAGTGTTTGAGAGTGTCATAGAGTATCAGAGAGTGACAGAGAGTGTCAGAGAGTGTCAGAGAGTGTCAATGAGTGTCAGAGAGTGTCAGAGAGTGATAGAGTGTGTCAGAGAGTGTCAGAGAGTGATCGAGAGTGTCAGAGAGTGCCATAGAGTGTCAGAGAGTGTTAGAGAGAGTCAGACAGTGTCGGAGAGTGTCAGAGACTGATAGAGAGGGTCAGAGAGTGTCTGAGATTGTCAGAGAGTGTCAGCGAGTGTCAGAGAGTGTCAGAGAGTGTCAGAGAGTGCTCGAGTGTGTCAGAGAGTGTCAGAGAGTGATCGAGTGTGTCAGAGAGTGCCATAGAGTATCTGAGAGTGTCTGAGATTGTCTGAGATTGTCTGAGAGTGTCAGAGTGTGTCAGAGAGTGTCTGAGCCAGTCAGAGAGTGTCAGACAGTGTCAGAAAGTGTCAGAGAGTGATAGGGAGTGTCAGAGAGTGTCAGAGCGTGATAGAGAGTGAAAGAGATTGTCAGATAGTGATGGAGAATGTCAGAGCGTGTCTGAGATTGTCAGAGAGTGTCAGAGATTGACAGAGAGTGATAGAGAATGTCAGGCAGTGTCTGAGAGTATCAAAGAGTGTCAGAGAGTGTCAGAGAGTGTCAATGAGTGTCAGAGACTATCAGAGAGTATCAGAGAGTGTCAGAGAGAGTCAGAGAGTGTCAGTGAGAGATAGAGAGTGTCAGAGAGTGATAGAGAGTGTCAGAGAGTGTTTGAGAGTGTCAATGAGTGTCTTAGAGTGTCAGAGATTGCTAGAGTGTGTCAGATAGTGTCAGAGAGTGATCGAGAGTGTCAGAGAGTGTCACAGAGTATCTGATAGTGTCTGAGATAGTCTGAGATTGTCTGAGAGTGTCAGAGTGTGTCAGAGAGTGTCAGAGAGTGATAGAGAGTGTCAGAGAGTGTCAGAGAGTATCTGAGAGTGTCTGAGATTGTCTGAGAGTGGCAGAGAGTGTCTGCGAGTGTCAGAGACTGATAGAGAGTGTCAGAGAGTGTCTGAGATTGTCAGAGATTGTCAGAGAGTGTCTGAGAATGTCAGAGATTGTCAGAGAGTGTCAGCGAGTGTCAGAGAGTGAAAGAGAATGTCAGAGAGTGTCAGAGAGTGATAGAGAGTGTCAAAGAGGGTTCAGAGAGTGATAGAGAGTGTCTGAGATTGTCCGAGAGTGTCAGAAACTGTCCGAGAGTGTCAGAAAGAGTCTGAGAGTGACAGAGAGTTTCAGAGAGTGTTGGAGAGAGTCAGACAGTGTCAGAGAGTGTCAGAGACTGATAGAGAGCGTCAGAGAATGTCTGAGATTGTCAGAGAGTGTCAGCGAGTGTCAGAGAGTGTCAGAGAGTGTCAGAGATTGTCAGCGAGTGTCAGAGAGTGTCAGAGAGTGTCAGAGTGTGTCTGAGAGTGTCAGAGATTGTCAGATAGTGATGGAGAATGTCAGTCAGTGTCAGGGAGTATCATGGAGTGACAGAGAGTATCAGATAGTGTCAGAGAGAGTCAGAGAGTGTCAGAGAGAGATAGAGAGTGTCAGAGAGTGATAGAGAGTGTCAGATAGTGTCTGAGAGTGTCAATGAGTGTCTTAGAGTGTCAGAGAGTGCAAGAGTGTGTTAGAGAGTGTCAGAGAGTGATCGAGAGTGTCAGAGAGTGTCAGAGGGTATCTGAGAGTGTCTGGGATTGTCTGAGTGTGTCAGAGAGAGTCAGAGAGTGTCAGAGAGTGATCGAGAGTGTCAGAGAGTGTCAGAGAGTATCTGAGAGTGTCTGAGATTGTCAGAGAGTGTCAGCGAGTGTCAGAGAGTGTCTGAGAATGTCAGAGAGTGTCAGAGAGTGATAGGGAGTGTCAGAGAGTGTCAGAGAATGGTAGAGAGTGAAAGACAGTGTCAGAGAGTGTCTGAGAGTGTCTGAGAGTGTCAATGAGTGTCAGAGAGTGTCGGTGAGTGAAAGAGAGTTTCCGAGAGTGTCAGAGAGTGTCTGAGAGTGTCAGAGACCGATAAAGAGTGTCAGAGAGTGTCAGAGAGTATCTGACAGTGTCTGAGATTATCTGAGAGTGTCAGAGAGTTTCAGAGAGTGATAGAGAGTATCAGAGAGTGTCTGCGAGTGTCAGAGACCGATAGAGTGTGTCAGAGAGTGTCTGAGATTGTCAGAGAGTGTCAGAGAGTGTCTGAGAATGTCAGAGAGTGTCAGAGAGTGATAGAGAGTGTCAAAGAGTGTCAGCGAGTGTCAGAGAGTGTCTGAGAGTGTCAGAGAGTGTCAGAGAGTGATAGAGAATGTCAGACAGTGTCTGAGAGTGTCAGAGAGTGACAGAGAGTGTCAGAGAGTGTCAGAGAGTGTCAGAGAGTGTCAATGAGTGTCAGAGAGTGTCAGAGAGTGCTAGAGAGTGTCAGAGAGTATCAGAGAGTGATATAGAATGTCAGACAGTGTCTGAGAGTGTCAGAGAGTGACAGAGAGTGTCAGAGAGTGCAGAGAGTGATCGAGAGTGTCAGAGAGTGCCATAGAGTGTCAGAGAGTGTTAGAGAGAGTCAGACAGTGTCGGAGAGTGTCAGAGACTGATAGAGAGGGTCAGAGAGTGTCTGAGATTGTCAGAGAGTGTCAGCGAGTGTGTGAGAGTGTCAGCGATTGTCAGATAGTGATGGAGAATGTCAGAGCGTGTCTGAGGTTGTCAGAGAGTGTCAGAGAGTGTCAGAGTGTCAATGAGTGTCAGAGAGTGTCAGAGAGTGTCAGAGAGTGTCTGAGAGTGTCAGAGATTGTCAGATAGTGATGGAGAATGTCAGAGCGTGTCTGAGATTGTCAGAGAGTGTCAGAGATTGTCAGAGAGTGATAGAGAATGTCAGGCAGTGTCTGAGAGTATCAAAGAGTGTCAGAGAGTGTCAGAGAGTGTCAATGGGTGTCAGAGAGTATCAGAGAGTATCAGAGAGTGTCAGAGAGAGTCAGAGAGTGTCAGAGAGAGATAGAGAGTGTCAGAGAGTGATAGAGAGTGTCAGAGAGTGTCTGAGAGTGTCAATGAGTGTCTTTGAGTGTCAGAGATTGCTAGAGTGTGTCAGAGATTGTCAGAGAGTGATCGAGAGTGTCAGAATGTCATAGAGTATCTGATAGTTTCTGAGATAGTCTGAGACTGTCTGAGAGTGTCAGAGAGTGTCAGAGAGTGTCAGAGAGTGATAGAGTGTGTCAGAGAGTGTCAGAGAGTGATCGAGAGTGTCAGAGAGTGCCATAGAGTGTCAGAGAGTGTTAGAGAGAGTCAGACAGTGTCGGAGAGTGTCAGAGACTGATAGAGAGGGTCAGAGAGTGTCTGAGATTGTCAGAGAGTGTCAGCGAGTGTCAGAGAGTGTCAGAGAGTGTCAGAGAGTGCTCGAGTGTGTCAGAGAGTGTCAGAGAGTGATCGAGTGTGTCAGAGAGTGCCATAGAGTATCTGAGAGTGTCTGAGATTGTCTGAGATTGTCTGAGAGTGTCAGAGTGTGTCAGAGAGTGTCTGAGCCAGTCAGAGAGTGTCAGACAGTGTCAGAAAGTGTCAGAGAGTGATAGGGAGTGTCAGAGAGTGTCAGAGCGTGATAGAGAGTGAAAGAGATTGTCAGATAGTGATGGAGAATGTCAGAGCGTGTCTGAGATTGTCAGAGAGTGTCAGAGATTGACAGAGAGTGATAGAGAATGAAAGGCAGTGTCTGAGAGTATCAAAGAGTGTCAGAGAGTGTCAGAGAGTGTCAATGAGTGTCAGAGACTATCAGAGAGTATCAGAGAGTGTCAGAGAGAGTCAGAGAGTGTCAGTGAGAGATAGAGAGTGTCAGAGAGTGATAGAGAGTGTCAGAGAGTGTTTGAGAGTGTCAATGAGTGTCTTAGAGTGTCAGAGATTGCTAGAGTGTGTCAGATAGTGTCAGAGAGTGATCGAGAGTGTCAGAGAGTGTCACAGAGTATCTGATAGTGTCTGAGATAGTCTGAGATTGTCTGAGAGTGTCAGAGTGTGTCAGAGAGTGTCAGAGAGTGATAGAGAGTGTCAGAGAGTGTCAGAGAGTATCTGAGAGTGTCTGAGATTGTCTGAGAGTGGCAGAGAGTGTCTGCGAGTGTCAGAGACTGATAGAGAGTGTCAGAGAGTGTCTGAGATTGTCAGAGATTGTCAGAGAGTGTCTGAGAATGTCAGAGATTGTCAGAGAGTGTCAGCGAGTGTCAGAGAGTGAAAGAGAATGTCAGAGAGTGTCAGAGAGTGATAGAGAGTGTCAAAGAGGGTTCAGAGAGTGATAGAGAGTGTCTGAGATTGTCCGAGAGTGTCAGAAACTGTCCGAGAGTGTCAGAAAGAGTCTGAGAGTGACAGAGAGTTTCAGAGAGTGTTGGAGAGAGTCAGACAGTGTCAGAGAGTGTCAGAGACTGATAGAGAGCGTCAGAGAATGTCTGAGATTGTCAGAGAGTGTCAGCGAGTGTCAGAGAGTGTCAGAGAGTGTCAGAGATTGTCAGCGAGTGTCAGAGAGTGTCAGAGAGTGTCAGAGTGTGTCTGAGAGTGTCAGAGATTGTCAGATAGTGATGGAGAATGTCAGTCAGTGTCAGGGAGTATCATGGAGTGACAGAGAGTATCAGATAGTGTCAGAGAGAGTCAGAGAGTGTCAGAGAGAGATAGAGAGTGTCAGAGAGTGATAGAGAGTGTCAGATAGTGTCTGAGAGTGTCAATGAGTGTCTTAGAGTGTCAGAGAGTGCAAGAGTGTGTTAGAGAGTGTCAGAGAGTGATCGAGAGTGTCAGAGAGTGTCAGAGGGTATCTGAGAGTGTCTGGGATTGTCTGAGTGTGTCAGAGAGAGTCAGAGAGTGTCAGAGAGTGATCGAGAGTGTCAGAGAGTGTCAGAGAGTATCTGAGAGTGTCTGAGATTGTCAGAGAGTGTCAGCGAGTGTCAGAGAGTGTCTGAGAATGTCAGAGAGTGTCAGAGAGTGATAGGGAGTGTCAGAGAGTGTCAGAGAATGGTAGAGAGTGAAAGACAGTGTCAGAGAGTGTCTGAGAGTGTCTGAGAGTGTCAATGAGTGTCAGAGAGTGTCGGTGAGTGAAAGAGAGTTTCCGAGAGTGTCAGAGAGTGTCTGAGAGTGTCAGAGACCGATAAAGAGTGTCAGAGAGTGTCAGAGAGTATCTGACAGTGTCTGAGATTATCTGAGAGTGTCAGAGAGTTTCAGAGAGTGATAGAGAGTATCAGAGAGTGTCTGCGAGTGTCAGAGACCGATAGAGTGTGTCAGAGAGTGTCTGAGATTGTCAGAGAGTGTCAGAGAGTGTCTGAGAATGTCAGAGAGTGTCAGAGAGTGATAGAGAGTGTCAAAGAGTGTCAGCGAGTGTCAGAGAGTGTCTGAGAGTGTCAGAGAGTGTCAGAGAGTGATAGAGAATGTCAGACAGTGTCTGAGAGTGTCACAGAGTGACAGAGAGTGTCAGAGAGTGTCAGAGAGTGTCAGAGAGTGTCAATGAGTGTCAGAGAGTGTCAGAGAGTGCTAGAGAGTGTCAGAGAGTGTCAGAGAGTGATATAGAATGTCAGACAGTGTCTGAGAGTGTCAGAGAGTGACAGAGAGTGTCAGAGAGTGCAGAGAGTGATCGAGAGTGTCAGAGAGTGCCATAGAGTGTCAGAGAGTGTTAGAGAGAGTCAGACAGTGTCGGAGAGTGTCAGAGACTGATAGAGAGGGTCAGAGAGTGTCTGAGATTGTCAGAGAGTGTCAGCGAGTGTGTGAGAGTGTCAGAGATTGTCAGATAGTGATGGAGAATGTCAGAGCGTGTCTGAGGTTGTCAGAGAGTGTCAGAGAGTGTCAGAGTGTCAATGAGTGTCAGAGAGTGTCAGAGAGTGTCAGAGAGTGTCTGAGAGTGTCAGAGATTGTCAGATAGTGATGGAGAATGTCAGAGCGTGTCTGAGATTGTCAGAGAGTGTCAGAGATTGTCAGAGAGTGATAGAGAATGTCAGGCAGTGTCTGAGAGTATCAAAGAGTGTCAGAGAGTGTCAGAGAGTGTCAATGGGTGTCAGAGAGTATCAGAGAGTATCAGAGAGTGTCAGAGAGAGTCAGAGAGTGTCAGAGAGAGATAGAGAGTGTCAGAGAGTGATAGAGAGTGTCAGAGAGTGTCTGAGAGTGTCAATGAGTGTCTTTGAGTGTCAGAGATTGCTAGAGTGTGTCAGAGATTGTCAGAGAGTGATCGAGAGTGTCAGAGTGTCATAGAGTATCTGATAGTTTCTGAGATAGTCTGAGATTGTCTGAGAGTGTCAGAGAGTGTCAGAGAGTGTCAGAGAGTGATAGAGAGTGTCAGAGAGTGTCAGAGAGTATCTGAGAGTGTCTGAGATTGTCTGAGAGTGTCAGAGAGTGTCTGCGAGTGTCAGAGACTGATAGAGAGTGTCAGAGAGTGTCTGAGATTGTCAGAGATTGTCAGAGAGTGTCAGCGAGTGTCAGAGAGTGAAAGAGAATGTCAGAGTGTGTCAGAGAGTGATAGAGAGTGTCAAAGAGGGTTCAGAGAGTGATAGAGAGTGTCTGAGATTGTCCGAGAGTGTCAGAAAGTGTCCGAGAGTGTCAGAAAGAATCTGAGAGTGACAGAGAGTTTCAGAGAGTGTTGGAGAGAGTCAGACAGTGTCAGAGAGTGTCAGAGACTGGTAGAGAGTGTCAGAGAATGTCTGAGATTGTCAGAGAGTGATAGAGAGTGTCAAAGAGTGTCAGCGAGTGTCAGAGAGTGTCTGAGAGTGTCAGAGAGTGTCAGAGAGTGATAGAGAATGTCAGACAGTGCCTGAGAGTGTCAGAGAGTGACAGAGAGTGTCAGAGAGTGTCAGAGAGTGTCAATGAGTGTCAGAGAGTGTCAGAGAGTGCTAGAGTGTGTCAGAGAGTGTCAGAGAGTGATCGAGAGTGTCAGAGAGTGCCATAGAGTGTCAGAAAGTGATAGAGAGTGTCGGAGAGTGTCAGAGAGTGTCTGAGAGTGTCAGAGATTGTCAGATAGTGATGGAGAATGTCAGAGCGTGTCTGAGATTGTCAGAGAGTGTCAGAGATTGTCAGAGAGTGATAGAGAATGTCAGACAGTGTCTGAGAGTATCAAAGAGTGTCAGAGAGTGTCAGAGAGTATCAGAGAGTATCAGAGAGTATCAGAGAGTGTCAGAGAGAGTCAGAGAGTGTCAGAGAGAGATAGAGAGTGTCAGAGAGTGATAGAGAGTGTTAGAGAGTGTCTGAGAGTGATAGAGAGTGTCAGAGAGTGATAGAGAGAGATAGAGAGTGTCAGAGAGTATCTGAGAGTGTCTGAGATTGTCTGAGAGTGTCAGAGAGTGTCTGCGAGTGTCAGAGAGTGTCTGCGAGTGTCAGAGACTGATAGAGAGTGTCAGAGAGTGTCTGAGATTGTCAGAGAGTGTCAGAGCGTGTCTGAGAATGTCAGAGAGTGTCAGAGAGTGAAAGAGAGTGTCAGAGAGTGAAAGAGAGTGTCAGAGAGTGAAAGAGAGTGTCAATTAGTGTCAGAGTGTGTCAGAGAGTGATAGAGAGTTTCCGAGAGTGTCAGAGATTGTCTGAGAGTGTCAGAGAGTGTCAGAGACCGATAGAGAGTGTCAGAGAGTGTCAGAGAGTGTCAGCGAGTGCCAGAGAGTGTCAGAGTGTGATAGGGAGTGTCAGAGAGTGTCAGAGAGTATCTGACAGTGTCTGAGATTGTCTGAGAGTGTCAGAGAGTTTCAGAGAGTGACAGAGAGTATCAGAGAGTGTCTGCGAGTGTCAGAGACTGATAGAGAGTGTCAGAGAGTGTCTGAGGTTGTCAGAGAGTGTCAGCGAGTGTCAGAGAGTGTTAGAGAGAGTCAGACAGTGTCAGAGAGAGTCAGAGACTGATAGAGAGTGTCAGAGAGTGTCTGAGATTGTCAGAGAGTGTCAGAGAGTGTCAGAGAGTGTCAGAGAGTGTCTGAGAGTGTCAGAGAGTGTTAGAGAGAGTCAGACAGTGTCGGAGAGTGTCAGAGACTGATAGAGAGGGTCAGAGAGTGACAGAGAGTGTCAGCGAGTGTCAGGGATTGTCAGATAGTGATGGAGAATGTCAGAGCGTGTCAGAGAGTGTCTGAGAGTGTCTGAGAGTGTCAGAGATTGTCAGATAGTGATGGAGAATGTCAGAGCGTGTCTGAGATTGTCAGAGAGTGTCAGAGATTGTCAGAGAGTGATAGAGAATGTCAGACAGTGTCTGAGAGTATCAAAGAGTGTCAGAGAGTGTCAGAGAGTGTCAATGAGTGTCAGAGAGTATCAGAGAGTATCAGAGAGTATCAGAGAGTGTCAGAGAGAGTCAGAGAGTGTCAGAGAGAGATAGAGAGTGTCAGAGAGTGATAGAGAGTGTCAGAGAGTGTCTGAGAGTGTCAATGAGTGTCTTAGAGTGTCAGATATTGCTAGAGTGTGTCAGAGAGTGTCAGAGAGTGATCGAGAGTGTCAGAGAGTGTCATAGAGTATCTGATAGTGTCTGAGATTGTCTGAGAGTGTCAGAGTGTGTCAGAGAGTGTCAGAGAGTGATAGAGAGTGTCAGAGAGTGTCAGACAGTATCTGAGAGTGTCAGAGAGTGTCTGCGAGTGTCAGAGAGTGTCTGCGAGTGTCAGAGACTGATAGAGAGTGTCAGAGAGTGTCTGAGATTGTCAGAGAGTGTCAGAGAGTGAAAGAGAGTGTCAGAGAGTTTCTGAGAGTGTCAATTAGTGTCAGAGTGTATCAGAGAGTGATAGAGAGTTTCCGAGAGTGTCAGAGAGTGTCTGAGAGTGTCAGAGAGTGTCAGAGACCGATAGAGAGTGTCAGAGCGTGTCAGAGAGTGTCAGCGAGTGCCAGAGAGTGTCAGAGAGTGTCAGAGATTGTCAGCGAGTGTCAGAGAGTGTCAGAGAGTGTCAGAGTGTGTCTGAGAGTGTCAGAGACCGATAAAGAGTGTCAGAGAGTGTCAGAGAGTATCTGACAGTGTCTGAGATTATCTGAGAGTGTCAGAGAGTTTCAGAGAGTGATAGAGAGTATCAGAGAGTGTCTGCGAGTGTCAGAGACCGATAGAGTGTGTCAGAGAGTGTCTGAGATTGTCAGAGAGTGTCAGAGAGTGTCTGAGAATGTCAGAGAGTGTCAGAGAGTGATAGAGAGTGTCAAAGAGTGTCAGCGAGTGTCAGAGAGTGTCTGAGAGTGTCAGAGAGTGTCAGAGAGTGATAGAGAATGTCAGACAGTGTCTGAGAGTGTCAGAGAGTGACAGAGAGTGTCAGAGAGTGTCAGAGAGTGTCAGAGAGTGTCAATGAGTGTCAGAGAGTGTCAGAGAGTGCTAGAGAGTGTCAGAGAGTGTCAGAGAGTGATATAGAATGTCAGACAGTGTCTGAGAGTGTCAGAGAGTGACAGAGAGTGTCAGAGAGTGCAGAGAGTGATCGAGAGTGTCAGAGAGTGCCATAGAGTGTCAGAGAGTGTTAGAGAGAGTCAGACAGTGTCGGAGAGTGTCAGAGACTGATAGAGAGGGTCAGAGAGTGTCTGAGATTGTCAGAGCGTGTCAGCGAGTGTGTGAGAGTGTCAGAGATTGTCAGATAGTGATGGAGAATGTCAGAGCGTGTCTGAGGTTGTCAGAGAGTGTCAGAGAGTGTCAGAGTGTCAATGAGTGTCAGAGAGTGTCAGAGAGTGTCAGAGAGTGTCAGAGAGTGTCTGAGAGTGTCAGAGATTGTCAGATAGTGATGGAGAATGTCAGAGCGTGTCTGAGATTGTCAGAGAGTGTCAGAGATTGTCAGAGAGTGATAGAGAATGTCAGGCAGTGTCTGAGAGTATCAAAGAGTGTCAGAGAGTGTCAGAGAGTGTCAATGGGTGTCAGAGAGTATCAGAGAGTATCAGAGAGTGTCAGAGAGAGTCAGAGAGTGTCAGAGAGAGATAGAGAGTGTCAGAGAGTGATAGAGAGTGTCAGAGAGTGTCTGAGAGTGTCAATGAGTGTCTTTGAGTGTCAGAGATTGCTAGAGTGTGTCAGAGATTGTCAGAGAGTGATCGAGAGTGTCAGAGTGTCATAGAGTATCTGATAGTTTCTGAGATAGTCTGAGATTGTCTGAGAGTGTCAGAGAGTGTCAGAGAGTGTCAGAGAGTGATAGAGAGTGTCAGAGAGTGTCAGAGAGTATCTGAGAGTGTCTGAGATTGTCTGAGAGTGTCAGAGAGTGTCTGCGAGTGTCAGAGACTGATAGAGAGTGTCAGAGAGTGTCTGAGATTGTCAGAGATTGTCAGAGAGTGTCAGCGAGTGTCAGAGAGTGAAAGAGAATGTCAGAGTGTGTCAGAGAGTGATAGAGAGTGTCAAAGAGGGTTCAGAGAGTGATAGAGAGTGTCTGAGATTGTCCGAGAGTGTCAGAAAGTGTCCGAGAGTGTCAGAAAGAATCTGAGAGTGACAGAGAGTTTCAGAGAGTGTTGGAGAGAGTCAGACAGTGTCAGAGAGTGTCAGAGACTGGTAGAGAGTGTCAGAGAATGTCTGAGATTGTCAGAGAGTGATAGAGAGTGTCAAAGAGTGTCAGCGAGTGTCAGAGAGTGTCTGAGAGTGTCAGAGAGTGTCAGAGAGTGATAGAGAATGTCAGACAGTGCCTGAGAGTGTCAGAGAGTGACAGAGAGTGTCAGAGAGTGTCAGAGAGTGTCAGAGAGTGTCAATGAGTGTCAGAGAGGGTCAGAGAGTGCTAGAGTGTGTCAGAGAGTGTCAGAGAGTGATCGAGAGTGTCAGAGAGTGCCATAGAGTGTCAGAAAGTGATAGAGAGTGTCGGAGAGTGTCAGAGAGTGTCTGAGAGTGTCAGAGATTGTCAGATAGTGATGGAGAATGTCAGAGCGTGTCTGAGATTGTCAGAGAGTGTCAGAGATTGTCAGAGAGTGATAGAGAATGTCAGACAGTGTCTGAGAGTATCAAAGAGTGTCAGAGAGTATCAGAGAGTATCAGAGAGTATCAGAGAGTGTCAGAGAGAGTCAGAGAGTGTCAGAGAGAGATAGAGAGTGTCAGAGAGTGATAGAGAGTGTTAGAGAGTGTCTGAGAGTGATAGAGAGTGTCAGAGAGTGATAGAGAGAGATAGAGAGTGTCAGAGAGTATCTGAGAGTGTCTGAGATTGTCTGAGAGTGTCAGAGAGTGTCTGCGAGTGTCAGAGAGTGTCTGCGAGTGTCAGAGACTGATAGAGAGTGTCAGAGAGTGTCTGAGATTGTCAGAGAGTGTCAGAGCGTGTCTGAGAATGTCAGAGAGTGTCAGAGAGTGTCAGAGAGTGTCAGAGAGTGTCAGAGAGTGTCTGAGAGTGTCAGAGAGTGTTAGAGAGAGTCAGACAGTGTCGGAGAGTGTCAGAGACTGATAGAGAGGGTCAGAGAGTGACAGAGAGTGTCAGCGAGTGTCAGAGATTGTCAGATAGTGATGGAGAATGTCAGAGCGTGTCAGAGAGTGTCTGAGAGTGTCTGAGAGTGTCAGAGATTGTCAGATAGTGATGGAGAATGTCAGAGCGTGTCTGAGATTGTCAGAGAGTGTCAGAGATTGTCAGAGAGTGATAGAGAATGTCAGACAGTGTCTGAGAGTATCAAAGAGTGTCAGAGAGTGTCAGAGAGTGTCAATGAGTGTCAGAGAGTATCAGAGAGTATCAGAGAGTATCAGAGAGTGTCAGAGAGAGTCAGAGAGTGTCAGAGAGAGATAGAGAGTGTCAGAGAGTGATAGAGAGTGTCAGAGAGTGTCTGAGAGTGTCAATGAGTGTCTTAGAGTGTCAGATATTGCTAGAGTGTGTCAGAGAGTGTCAGAGAGTGATCGAGAGTGTCAGAGAGTGTCATAGAGTATCTGATAGTGTCTGAGATTGTCTGAGAGTGTCAGAGTGTGTCAGAGAGTGTCAGAGAGTGATAGAGAGTGTCAGAGAGTGTCAGACAGTATCTGAGAGTGTCAGAGAGTGTCTGCGAGTGTCAGAGAGTGTCTGCGAGTGTCAGAGACTGATAGAGAGTGTCAGAGAGTGTCTGAGATTGTCAGAGAGTGTCAGAGAGTGAAAGAGAGTGTCAGAGAGTTTCTGAGAGTGTCAATTAGTGTCAGAGTGTATCAGAGAGTGATAGAGAGTTTCCGAGAGTGTCAGAGAGTGTCTGAGAGTGTCAGAGAGTGTCAGAGACCGATAGAGAGTGTCAGAGCGTGTCAGAGAGTGTCAGCGAGTGCCAGAGTGTGTCAGAGTGTGATAGAGAGTGTCAGCGAGTGCCAGAGTGTGTCAGAGACTGATAGAGAGTGTCAGAGAGTGACAGAGAGTGTCAGAGAGTGTCAGAGAGTGTCAGAGAGTGTCAGAGAGTGTCTGAGAGTGTCAGAGATTGTCAGATAGTGATGGAGAATGGCAGAGAGTGTCTGAGATTGTACGAGAGTGTCAGAGAATGTCAGAGAGCGACAGAGAGAGATAGAGAATGTCAGACAGTGTCTGAGAGTATCATAGAGTGTCAGAGAGTGACAGAGAGTGTCTGAGAGTGTCTGAGATTGTCAGAGAGTGATAGAGAATGTCAGACAGTGTCCGAGAGTATCATAGAGTGTCAGAGAGTGACAGAGAGTGTCAGAGAGTGTCAGAAAGTGATAGAGAATGTCAAAGAGCGTCAGAGACTGATAGAGAGTGTCAGAGAGTGTCTGAGTGTGTCAGTGAGTGTCAGAGACTGATAGAGAGTGTCTGAGAGTGTCAGAAAGTGATAGAGAGTGTCAGAGAGTGTCAGAAAGTGATAGAGAGAGTCAGAGAGTGTCAGAGAGTGTCAGAGAGTGTTTGAGAGTGTCAGAGCGTGTCAGTGGGTGTCAGAGAGTGTCAGAGATTGTCAGAGAGTGTCAGAGAGTGATAGAGAATGTCAGACAGTGTCTGAGAGTGTCAGAGAGTGTCAGAGATTGTCAGACAGTGTCTGAGAGTGTCTGTGAGTGTCAGAGAGTGTCAGAGATTGTCAGAGAGTGTCAGAGAGTGCCTGAGATTGTCAGAGAGTGTCAGAGAGTTTCAGAGAGTGTCAGAGAGTGTCAGAGAGTGTCAGAGAGTGACAGAGAGTTTCTGAGAGCGTCACAGACTGTCAGAGACTAATAGAGAGTGTCAGAGAGTGTCAGAGAGTGACAGAGAGTTTCTGAGAGCGTCAGAGAGTGTCAGAGAGTGATAGAGAACGTCTTAGAGAATCTGAGATAGTCAGAGAGTGATAGGGAGGGTTACAGAGTGTCAGAGAGTGTAAGGGTGTGTCTGACAGTGTCAGAGAGTGATAGAGAGTGTCAGAGAGTGTCTGAGAGTGTCTGAGAGTGTCAGAGAGTGTCAGAGGGTGTCAGAGAGTTTCAGAGAGTGATAGAGAGTATCAGAGAGTGTCTGCGAGTGTCAGAGACTGATGGAGACTGTCAGAGAGTGTCTGAGGTTGTCAGAGAGTGTCAGCGAGTGTCAGAGAGTGTCTGAGAATGTCAGAGAGTGTCAGAGAGTGATAGAGAGTGTCAAAGAGTGTCAAAGAGTGATAGAGAGTGTCTGAGTGTGTCCGAGCGTGTCAGAAAGAGTCTGAGAGTGACAGAAAGAGTCTGAGAGTGACAGAGAGTGTCAGAGTGAGTCAGAGACTGATAGAGAGTGTCAGAGAGTGTCTGAGATTGTCAGATAGTGTCAGAGAGTGTCAGAGAGTGTCAGAGAGTGTCTGAGAGTGTCAGAGATTGTCAGATAGTGATGGAGAATGGCAGAGAGTGTCTGAGATTGTCAGAGAATGTCAGAGAATGTCAGAGAGCGATAGAGAGAGATTGAGAATGTCAGACAGTGTCTGAGAGTATCATAGAGTGTCAGAGAGTGACAGAGAGTGTCAGAGAGTGTCAGAAAGTGATAGAGAATGTCAAAGAGCGTCAGAGACTGATAGAGAGTGTCAGAGAGTGTCTGAGTGTGTCAGTGAGTGTCAGAGACTGATCGAGAGTTTCAGAGAGTGTCAGAAAGTGATAGAGAGAATCATAGAGTGTCAGAGAGTGTCAGAGAGTGTTTGAGAGTGTCAGAGAGTGTCAGAGAGTGTCAGTGGGTGTCAGAGAGTGTCAGAGATTGTCAGAGAGTGTCAGAGAGTGTCAGTGGGTGTCAGAGAGTGTCAGAGATTGTCAGATAGTGTCAGAGAGTGATAGAGAATGTCAGACAGTGTCTGAGAGTATCAGAGAGTGTCAGAGAGTGTCAGAGATTGTCAGACAGTGTCTGAGAGTGTCTATGAGTGTCAGAGAGTGTCAGAGAGTGTCAGAGATTGTCAGAGAGTGTCAGAGAGTGCCTGAGATTGTCTGAGAGTGTCAGAGAGTTTCAGAGAGTGTCAGAGAGTGTCAGAGGCTAATAGAGAGTGTCAGGGAGTGTCAGAGAGTGACAGAGAGTTTCTGAGAGCGTCAAAGACTATCAGAGACTAATAGAGTGTCAGAGAGTGTCAGAGAGTGTCAGAGAGCGTCTGAGAGTGTCAGAGAGAGTCAGAGAATGTCTGAGAGTGTCAGAGAGTGTCTGAGAGTGTCTGAGAGTGTCAGAGAGTGTCAGAGAGTGCCTGAGATTGTCAGAGAGTGTCAGAGAGTTTCAGAGAGTGTCAGAGAGTGTCAGAGAGTGTCAGAGAGTGACAGAGAGTTTCTGAGAGCGTCACAGACTGTCAGAGACTAATAGAGAGTGTCAGAGAGTGTCAGAGAGTGACAGAGAGTTTCTGAGAGCGTCAGAGAGTGTCAGAGAGTGATAAAGAACGTCTTAGAGATTCTGAGATAGTCAGAGAGTGATAGAGAGGGTTACAGAGTGTCAGAGAGTGTAAGGGTGTTTCTGACAGTGTCAGAGAGTGATAGAGAGTGTCAGAGAGTGTCTGAGAGTGTCTGAGAGTGTCAGAGAGTGTCAGAGGGTGTCAGAGAGTTTCAGAGAGTGATAGAGAGTATCAGAGAGTGTCTGCGAGTGTCAGAGACTGATAGAGACTGTCAGAGAGTGTCTGAGGTTGTCAGAGAGTGTCAGCGAGTGTCAGAGAGTGTCTGAGAATGTCAGAGAGTGTCAGAGAGTGATAGAGAGTGTCAAAGAGTGTCAGAGAGTGATAGAGAGTGTCTGAGAGTGTCCGAGCGTGTCAGAAAGAGTCTGAGAGTGACAGAAAGAGTCTGAGAGTGACAGAGAGTATCAGAGATTGTCAGAGAGTGTTAGAGAGAGTCAGACAGTGTCAGAGAGTATCTGAGACTGTCTGAGATTGTCTGGGAGTGTCAGAGAGTGTCAGAGAGTGTCTGCGAGTGTCAGAGAGTGTCTGCGGGTGTCCGAGAGTGTCAGAGAGTGATAGAGAGTGTCAATGAGTGTCAGAGAGTGTCAGAGAGTGATAGAGAGTTTCCGAGAGTGTCAGAGAGTGTCTGAGAGTGTCAGAGAGTGTCAGAGACCGATAGAGAGTGCCAGAGAGTGTCAGCGAGTGTCAGAGAGTGTCAGAGTGTGATAGAGAGTGTCAGAGAGTGTCAGAGAGTATCTGACAGTGTCTGAGATTGTCTGAGAGTGTCAGAGAGTTTCAGAGAGTGACAGAGAGTATCAGAGAGTGATAGAGAGTATCTGAAAGTGTCTGCGATTGTCAGAGACTGATAGAGAGTGTCAGAGAGTGTCAGAGAGTGATAGAGAGTGTCTGAGAGTGACAGAGAGTGTCAGAGAGTGTCAGAGAGTGTTAGAGAGAGTCAGACAGTGTCGGAGAGTGTCAGAGACTGATAGAGAGGGTCAGAGAGTGTCTGAGATTGTCAGAGAGTGTCAGCGAGTGTCAGAGAGTGTCAGAAAGTGATAGAGAGTGTCGGAGAGTGTCAGAGAGTGTCTGAGAGTGTCTGAGAGTGTCAGAGATTGTCAGATAGTGATGGAGAATGTCAGAGCGTGTCTGAGATTGTCAGAGAGTGATAGAGAATGTCAGACAGTGTCTGAGAGTATCAAAGAGTGTCAGAGAGTGTCAGAGAGTGTCAATGAGTGTCAGAGAGTATCAGAGAGTATCAGAGAGTATCAGAGAGTGTCAGAGAGAGTCAGAGAGTGTCAGAGAGAGATAGAGAGTGTCAGAGAGTGATAGAGAGTGTCAGAGAGTGTCTGAAAGTGTCAATGAGTGTCTTAGAGTGTCAGATATTGCTAGAGTGTGTCAGAGAGTGTCAGAGAGTGATCGAGAGTGTCAGAGAGTGTCATAGAGTATCTGATAGTGTCTGAGATTGTCTGAGATTGTCTGAGAGTGTCAGAGTGTGTCAGAGAGTGTCAGAGAGTGATAGAGAGTGTCAGAGAGTGTCAGACAGTATCTGAGAGTGTCAGAGAGTGTCTGCGAGTGTCAGAGAGTGTCTGCGAGTGTCAGAGACTGATAGAGAGTGTCAGAGAGTGTCTGAGATTGTCAGAGAGTGTCAGAGAGTGTCTGAGAATGTCAGAGAGTGTCAGAGAGTGAAAGAGAGTGTCAGAGAGTTTCTGAGAGTGTCAATTAGTGTCAGAGTGTGTCAGAGAGTGATAGAGAGTTTCCGAGAGTGTCAGAGAGTGTCTGAGAGTGTCAGAGAGTGTCAGAGACCGATAGAGAGTGTCAGAGCGTGTCAGAGAGTGTCAGCGAGTGCCAGAGTGTGTCAGAGTGTGATAGAGAGTGTCAGAGAGTGTCAGAGAGTATCTGACAGTGTCTGAGATTGTCTGAGAGTGTCAGAGAGTTTCAGAGTGTGACAGAGAGTATCAGAGAGTGTCTGCGAGTGTCAGAGACTGAAAGAGAGTGTCAGAGAGTGTCTGAGGTTGTCAGAGAGTGTCAGCGAGTGTCAGAGAGTGTTAGAGAGAGTCAGACAGTGTCAGAGAGAGTCAGAGACTGATAGAGAGTGTCAGAGAGTGACAGAGAGTGTCAGAGAGTGTCAGAGAGTGTCAGAGAGTGTCTGAGAGTGTCTGAGAGTGTCAGAGATTGTCAGATAGTGATGGAGAATGGCAGAGAGGGTCTGAGATTGTACGAGAGTGTCAGAGAATGTCAGAGAGCGACAGAGAGAGATAGAGAATGTCAGACAGTGTCTGAGAGTATCATAGAGTGTCAGAGAGTGACAGAGAGTGTCAGAGAGTGTCAGAGAGTGTCAGAGAGTGTCAGAGAGTGTCTGAGAGTGTCTGAGAGTGTCAGAGAGTGATAGAGAATGTCAGACAGTGTCCGAGAGTATCATAGAGTGTCAGAGAGTGACAGAGAGTGTCAGAGAGTGTCAGAAAGTGATAGAGAATGTCAAAGAGCGTCAGAGACTGATAGAGAGTGTCAGAGAGTGTCAGAGACTGACAGGGAGTGTCTGAGAGTGTCAGAAAGTGATAGAGAGTGTCAGAGAGTGTCAGAAAGTGATAGAGAGAGTCAGAGAGTGTCAGAGAGTGTCAGAGAGTATTTGAGAGTGTCAGAGAGTGTCAGTGGGTGTCAGAGAGTGTCAGAGATTGTCAGAGAGTGTCAGAGAGTGATAGAGAATGTCAGACAGTGTCTGAGAGTATCAGAGAGTGTCAGAGAGTGTCAGAGATTGTCAGACAGTGTCTGAGAGTGTCTGTGAGTGTCAGAGAGTGTCAGAGATTGTCAGAGAGTGTCAGAGAGTGCCTGAGATTGTCAGAGAGTGTCAGAGAGTTTCAGAGAGTGTCAGAGAGTGTCAGAGAGTGTCAGAGGCTAATAGAGAGTGTCAGAGAGTGTCAGAGAGTGTCAGAGAGTATCTGACAGTGTCTGAGATTGTCTGAGAGTGTCAGAGAGTTTCAGAGAGTGATAGAGAGTATCAGAGAGTGTCTGCGAGTGTCAGAGACTGATAGAGACTGTCAGAGAGTGTCTGAGGTTGTCAGAGAGTGTCAGCGAGTGTCAGAGAGTGTCTGAGAATGTCAGAGAGTGTCAGAGAGTGATAGAGAGTGTCAAAGAGTGTCAAAGAGTGATAGAGAGTGTCTGAGAGTGTCCGAGCGTGTCAGAAAGAGTTTGAGAGTGACAGAAAGAGTCTGAGAGTGACAGAGAGTGTCAGAGTGAGTCAGAGACTGATAGAGAGTGTCAGAGAGTGTCTGAGATTGTCAGAGAGTGTCAGAGAGTGTCAGAGAGTGTCTGAGAGTGTCAGAGATTGTCAGATAGTGATGGAGAATGGCAGAGAGTGTCTGAGATTGTCAGAGAGTGTCAGAGAATGTCAGAGAGCGATAGAGAGAGAGAGAGAATGTCAGACAGTGTCTGAGAGTATCATAGAGTGTCAGAGAGTGACAGAGAGTGTCAGAGAGTGTCAGAAAGTGATAGAGAATGTCAAAGAGCGTCAGAGACTGATAGAGAGTGTCAGAGAGTGTCTGAGTGTGTCAGTGAGTGTCAGAGACTGATCGAGAGTTTCAGAGAGTGTCAGAAAGTGATAGAGAGAGTCATAGAGTGTCAGAGAGTGTCAGAGAGTGTTTGAGAGTGTCAGAGAGTGTCAGAGAGTGTCAGTGGGTGTCAGAGAGTGTCAGAGATTGTCAGAGAGTGTCAGAGAGTGTCAGTGGGTGTCAGAGAGTGTCAGAGATTGTCAGATAGTGTCAGAGAGTGATAGAGAATGTCAGACAGTGTCTGAGAGTATCAGAGAGTGTCAGAGAGTGTCAGAGATTGTCAGACAGTGTCTGAGAGTGTCTGTGAGTGTCAGAGAGTGTCAGAGAGTGTCAGAGATTGTCAGAGAGTGTCAGAGAGTGCCTGAGATTGTCTGAGAGTGTCAGAGAGTTTCAGAGAGTGTCAGAGAGTGTCAGAGGCTAATAGAGAGTGTCAGAGAGTGTCAGAGAGTGACAGAGAGTTTCTGAGAGCGTCAAAGACTGTCAGAGACTAATAGAGTGTCAGAGAGTGTCAGAGAGTGACAGAGAGTTTCTGAGAGCGTCAGAGAGTGTCAGAGAGTGATAGAGAACGTCTGAGAGATTCTGAGATAGTCAGAGAGTGATAGAGAGGGTTACAGAGTGTCAGAGAGTGTAAGGGAGAGTCTGACAGTGTCAGAGAGTGATAGAGAGTGTCAGAGAGTGTCAGAGAGCGTCTGAGAGTGTCAGAGAGAGGCAGAGAATGTCTGAGAGTGTCAGAGAGTGTCTGAGAGTGTCTGAGAGTGACAGAGTGTGTCAGAGAGTGTCAGAGAATGACAGCGTGTGTCAGAGAGTGTCAGAGAGTGTCAGAGAGTGTCAGAGAGTGTCTGAGAATGTCAGAGAGTGTCAGAGAGTGTGTGAGTGTGTCAGAGAGTGTGTGAGAGTGTCAGAGAGTGTCAGAGAGTGATAGAGTGTGTCAGCCAATGTCTGAGAGTCTCAGAGAGTGTCAGAGAGATTCAAAGAGTGTCAGAGAGTGTCTGAGAGTGTCAGATATTGTCAGAGAGTGCCGGAAAGCATTTGGGAGTGTCAGAGAGTGTCAGAGAGAGTTAAAGAGTGTCATACAGTGTCTGAGAGTGTCAGAGAGTGTCAGAGCGTGTCAGAGATTGTCAGAGAGTGACAGAGAGTGACAGAGAGTGTCAGAGAGTGATAGAGAGTGTCAGAGAGCGTCTGAGACTGTCAGAGAGTGATAGAGACTGTCAGACAGTGCCTGAGAGTCTCAGAGAGTGTCAGAGTGTATCAGAGCGTGTCAGAGAGTGTCTGAGAGTGACAGACATTGTCAGAGAGTGTCAGAGCGTGTCTGAGAGTGTCAGACAGTGTCAGAGAGTGCCTGAGAGGGTCTGAAAGTGTCAGAGTGTGTCAGAGAGTGTCTGAGAGTGTCTGAGAGTGTCAGAGAGTGTCAGAGCGTGATCGAGAGTGATAGAGAGTGATAGAGAGTGTCAGAGAGTGTCTGAGAGTGTCAGAGAGTGTCAGAGAGTGTCAGAGAGTGTCAGAGAGTGATAGAGAAAGTCAGAGAGTGTCAGAGAGTATAAGAGATTGTCTGACAGTGTCAGAGAGTGATGGAGAGTGTCAGAGAGTGTCAGAGAGGGTGTGAGAGTGTCAGAGATTGAGAGAGACTGTCCGACAGTGTCTGAGCGTCTCAGAGAGTGTCAGAGAGTGTCAGAGAGTGATAGAGAGTGACAGAGAGTGTATGAGAGTGGCAGAGACAGTCAGAGATTGATAGAGTGTGTCAGAGAGTGTCAGAGATTGTATGAGAGTGTCTGACAGAGTCAGAGAGTGATGGAGAGTGTCAGAGAGTGTCAGAGAGCGTCTGAGAGTGTCAGAGAGTGATAGATACTGTCAGACAGTGTCTGAGCGTCTCAGATAGTGTCTGAGAGTGTCAGAGAGTGATAGAGAGTGTCAGAGAGTGTCTGAGAGTGTCTGAGAGTGACAGAGAATGTCAGAGAGTGTCAGAGAGTGATACAGAGTGTCACAGTGTGTTAGAGAGTGATAGAGTGTGTCTGAGAGTGCCAGAGAGTGTCAGAGAGTGATAGAGGGTGTCAGAGAGTGTCTGAGAGTGTTTGAGAGTGTCAGAGAGAATCAGAGAGTGATAGAGAGTGTCAGAGAGTGTCTGAGTCTGTTAGAGAGTGTCTGAGAGTGTCAGAGAGTGTGTGAGAGTGTCAGAGAGTGTCAGAGAGTGTCAGAGAGTGGTCTAGACTGTCAGACAGTGTCTGAGATTCTCAGAGAGTGTCAGAGAGTATAAGAGCGTTTCAGAGAGTGTCGGAGAGTGTCAGACAATGTCAGAGAGTGTGTGAGAGTGTCAGAGAGTGGTAGAGACTGTCAGACAGTGTCTGAGATTCTCAGAGAGTGTCATAGAGTATAAGAGCGTTTCAGAGAGTGTCTGAGAGTGTCAGACAGTGTCAGAGAGTGCCTGAGAAGGTCTGAGAGTGGCAGAGAGTGTCTGAGAGTGTCAAAGAGTGTTAGAGAATGTCAGACAGTGTCTGAGAGTGTCACAGAGTGTCAGAGAGTGTCAGAGAATGTCAGAGACTGTCAGAGAGTGATAGAGAGTGTCAGAGAGTGTCAGAGAGTGATAGAGAGTGATAGAGAGTGTCTGAGACAGTCAGAGAGTGCCTGAGAAGGTCTGAGAGTGTCAGAGAGTGTCAGAGAGTGTCTGAGAGTGTCAGAGAGTGTTGGAGAGTGTCAGAGAGTGTCAGAGAGTGTCAGAGAATGTCAGAGACTGTCAGAGAGTGATAGAGATTGTCAGAGAGTGTCAGAGAGTGATAGAGAGTGATAGAGAGTGTCTGAGATTGTCAGAGAGTGTCAGCGAGTGTCAGAGAGTGTCTGAGAATATCAGAGAGTGTGAGAGAGTGATAGGGATTGTTAGAGAGTGTCAGAGAGTGATAGAGAGTGAAAGAGAGTGTCAGAGAGTGTCTGAGAGTGTCAATGAGTGTCAGAGAGTGTCAGAGAGTGATAGAGAGTTTCCGAGAGTGTCAGAGATTGTCTGAGAGTGTCAGAGAGTGTCAGAGAGTGTCAGAGAATGTCTGAGAGTGTCAGAGAGTTTCAGAGAGTGACAGAGAGTATCAGAGAGTGTCTGCGGGGTCAGAGACTGATAGAGAGTGTCAGAGAGTGTCTGAGATTGTCAGAGAGCGTCAGCGAGTGTCAGAGAGTGTCTGAGAATGTCAGAGAGTGTCAGGGAGTGATAGAGAGTGTCAAAGAGGGTTCAGAGAGTGATAGAGAGTGTCTGAGAGTGTCCGAAGAGTGCCAGAAAGTGTCCGAGAGTGTCAGAAAGAGTCTCAGAGTGACAGAGAGTGTCAGAGAGTGTCAGAGAGTGTTGGAGAGAGTCAGGCAGTGTCACAGAGTGTCAGAGACTGATCGAGAGTGTCAGAGAATGTCTGAGATTGTCAGAGAGTGTCAGCGAGTGTCAGAGAGTGTCAGAGAGTGTCAGAGAGTGTCAGCGAGTGTCAGAGAGTGTCAGAGAGTGTATGAGAGTGTCAGAGATGGTCAGATAGTGATGGAGAATGTCAGAGAGTGTCTGAGAGTGTCAGAAAGTGATAGAGAGTGTCAGAGAGTGTCAGAAAGTGATAGAGAGAGTCAGAGAGTGTCAGAGAGTGTCAGAGAGTGTTTGAGAGTGTCAGAGAGTGTCAGTGGGTGTCAGAGAGTGTCAGAGATTGTCAGAGAGTGTCAGAGAGTGATAGAGAATGTCAGACAGTGTCTGAGTGTATCAGAGAGTGTCAGAGAGTGTCAGAGATTGTCAGACAGTGTCTGAGAGTGTCTGTGAGTGTCAGAGAGTGTCAGAGATTGTCAGAGAGTGTCAGAGAGTGCCTGAGATTGTCAGAGAGTGTCAGAGAGTTTCAGAGAGTGTCAGAGAGTGTCAGAGAGTGTCAGAGGCTAATAGAGAGTGTCAGAGAGTGTCAGAGAGTGACAGAGAGTTTCTGAGAGCGTCACAGACTGTCAGAGACTAATAGAGAGTGTCAGAGAGTGTCAGAGAGTGACAGAGAGTTTCTGAGAGCGTCAGAGAGTGTCAGAGAGTGATAAAGAACGTCTTAGAGATTCTGAGATAGTCAGAGAGTGATAGAGAGGGTTACAGAGTGTCAGAGAGTGTAAGGGTGTGTCTGACAGTGTCAGAGAGTGATAGAGAGTGTCAGAGAGTGTCTGAGATTGTCTGAGAGTGTCAGAGAGTGTCAGAGAGTGATAGAGAGTGTCAGAGAGTGTCAGAGAGTATCTGAGAGTGTCAGAGATTGTCTGAGAGTGTCAGAGAGTGTCTGCGAGTGTCAGAGAGTGTCTGCGAGGGTCAGAGACTGATAGAGAGTGTCAGAGAGTTTCTGAGAATGTCAGAGAGTGTCAGAGAGTGTCAGAGAGTGATAGGGAGTGTCAGAGAGTGTCAGAGAGTGATAGAGAGTGAAAGAGAGTGTCAGAGAGTGTCTGAGAGTGTCAATGAGTGTCAGAGTGTCAGAGAGTGATAGAGAGTTTCCGAGAGTGTCAGAGAATGTCTGAGAGTGTCAGAGAGTGTCAGAGACCGATAGAGAATGTCAGAGAGAGTCAGCGAATGTCAGAGTGTGTCAGAGAGCGATAGAGAGTGTCGGAGAATGTCAGAGAGTGTCAGAGTGTGTCTGAGAGTGTCAGAGATTGTCAGATTTTGATGGAGAATGTCAGAGCTTGTCTGAGATTGTCAGAGAGTGTCAGAGAGTGTCAGAGTGTCAATGAGTGTCAGAGAGTATCAGAGAGTGTCAGAGAGTGTCAGAGAGAGTCAGAGAGTGTCAGTGAGAGATAGAGAGTGTCAGAGAGTGATAGAGAGTGTCAGAGAGTGTCTGTGAGTGTCAATGAGTGTCTTAGAGTGTCAGCGATTGCTAGAGTGTGTCAGAGAGTGTCAGAGAGTGATCGAGAGTGTCAGAGATTGTCATAGAGTATCTGAAAGTGTCAGAGATTGTCTGAGATTGTCTGAGAGTGTCAGAGTGTGTCAGAGAGTGTCAGAGAGTGTTAGAGAGTGTCAGAGAGTGTCAGAGAGTATCTGAGAGTGTCTGAGATTGTCTGAGAGTGTCAGAGAGTGTCAGAGAGTGTCTGCGAGTGTCAGAGAGTGTCTGCGAGTGTCTGCGAGTGTCAGAGAGTGTCAGAGAGTGATAGGGAGTGTCAGAGAGTGTCAGAGAGTGATGGAGAGTGAAAGAGAGTGTCAGAGAGTGTCTGAGAGTGTCAATTAGTGTCAGAGAGTGTCAGAGAGTGATGGAGAGTTTCCGAGAGTGTCAGAGAGTGTCCGAGAGTGTCTGAGAGTGTCAGAGACTCTCAGAGACCGATAGTGTCAGAGAGTGTCAGCGAGTGTCAGCGAGTGTCAAAGAGTGTCAGAGTGTGATAGAGAGTGTCAGAGAGCGTCAGAGAGTATCTGACAGCGTCTGAGATTGTCTGAGAGTGTCAGAGAGTTTCAGAGAGTGAAAGAGATTATCAGAGAGTGTCAGAGAGTGTCTGAAATTGTCAGAGAGTGTCAGAGAGTGTCTGAGAATCTCAGAGAGTGTCAGAGAGTGATAGAGAGTGTCTGAGACTGTCCGAGAGTGTCAGAAAGAGTCTGAGAGTGACAGAGAGTGTCAAAGAGTGTCAGAGAGTGTTAGAAAGAGTCACACAGAGTCAGAGAGTGTCAGAGACTGATAGAGAGTGTCAGAGAGTGTCTGAGATTGTCAGAGAGTGTCAGAGAGTGTCTGTGAATGTCAGAGAGTGTCAGAGAGTGATAGAGAGTGTCTGAGAGTGTCTGAGATTGTCAGAGTGTCAGCGAGTGTCAGAGAGTGTCAGAGAGTGATAGAGAGTGTCGGAGAGTGTCAGAGAGTGTCAGAGAGTATCTGAGAGTGTCTGAGATTGACTGAGATTGTCTGAGAGTGTCAGAGAGTGTCAGAGAGTGATAGAGAGTGTCAGAGAGTGTCAGAGAGTATCTGAGAGTGTCTGAGATTGTCTGAGAGTGTCAGAGAGTGTCAGAGAGTGTCTGCGAGTGTCAGAGAGTGTCTGCGAGTGTCAGAGACTGATAGAGAGTGTCAGAGAGTGTCAGAGAGTGTCACCGAGTGTCAGAGAGTGTCTGAGAATGTCAGAGAGAGTCAGAGAGTGTCAGAGAGTGATAGGGAGTGTCAGAGAGTGTCAGAGAGTGATAGAGAGTGAAAGAGAGTGTCAGAGAGTGTCTGAGAGTGTCAATGAGTGTCAGAGAGTGTCAGAGAGTGATAGAGAGTTTCCGAGAGTGCCAGAGAGTGTCAGCGAGTGTCAGAGAGTGTCAGAGTGTGATAGAGAGTGTTAGAGAGTGTCAGAGAGTATCTGACAGTGTCTGAGATTGTCTGAGAGTGTCGGAGAGTTTCAGAGAGTGATAGAGAGTATCAGAGAGTGTCAGAGAGTGTTAGAGAGAGTCAGACAGTGTCAGAGAGTGTCAGAGACTGATAGAGAGGGTCAGAGAGTGTCAGAGATTGTCAGATTTTGATGGAGAATGTCAGAGCGTGTCTGAGATTGTCAGAGAGTGTCAGAGAGTGTCAGAGAGTGTCAGAGTGTCAATGAGTGTCAGAGAGTATCAGAGAGTGTCAGAGAGTGTCAGAGAGAGTCAGAGAGTGTCAGAGAGAGATAGAGAGTGTCAGAGAGTGATAGAGAGTGTCAGAGAGTGTCTGAGAGTGTCAATGAGTGTCTTAGAGTGTCAGCGATTGCTAGAGTGTGTCAGAGAGTGTCAGAGAGTGATCGAGAGTGTCAGAGACTGTCATAGAGTATCTGAGAGTGTCTGAGATTGTCTGAGATTGTCTGAGAGTGTCACAGTGTGTCAGAGAGTGTCAGAGAGTGATAGAGAGTATCAGAGAGTGTCAGAGAGTATCTGAGAGTGTCTGAGATTGTCTGAGAGTGTCAGAGAGTGTCAGAGAGTGTCAGAGAGTGTCTGCGAGTGTCAGAGAGTGTCTGCGAGTGTCAGAGACTGATAGAGATTGTCAGAGAGAGTCTGAGATTGTCAGAGAGTGTCAGAGAGAGTCTGAGAATATCAGAGAGTGTCAGCGAGTGTCAGAGAGTGTCAGAATGTTATAGAGAGTGTCAGAGAGTGTCAGAGAGTATCTGACAGTGTCTGAGATTGTCTGAGAGTGTCAGAGAGTTTCAGAGAGTGATAGAGAGTATCAGAGAGTGTCTGCGTGTGTCAGAGACTGATAGAGAGTGTCAGAGAGTGTCTGAGATTGTCAGAGAGTGTCAGCGAGTGTCAGAGAGTGTCTGAGAGTGATAGAGAGTGTCAAAGAGTGTCAGAGAGTGATAGAGATTGTCTGAGAGTGTCCGAAAGTGTCAGAAAGAGTCTGAGAGTGACAGAGAGTGTCAAAGATTGTCAGAGAGTGTTAGAGAGAGTCAGACAGTGTCAGAGAGAGTCAGAGACTGATAGAGAGTGTCAGAGAGTGTCTGAGATTGTCAGCGAGTGTCGGAGAGTGTCAGAGAGTGTCCGAGAGTGTCTGAGAGTGTCAGAAATTGTCAGATAGTGATGAAGAATGTCAGAGAGTGTCTGAGATTGTCAGAGAGTGTCAGAGAGTGATAGAGAATCTCAGACAGTGTCTGAGAGTATCATCGAGTGTCAGAGAGTGACAGAGAGTGTCAGAGAGTGTGTGAGAGTGTCAGAGAGTGATAGAGAATGTCAGACAGTGTCTGAGAGTATCAGAGAGTGTCAGAGAGTGTCAGAGATTGACAGACAGTGTCTGAGAGTGTCTGTGAGTGTCAGTGAGTGTCAGAGATTGTCAGAGAGTGTCAGAGATTGCCTGAGATTGTCTGAGAGTGTCAGAGAGTTTCAGAGAGTGTCAGAGAGAGTCAGAGGCTAATAGAGAGTGTCAGAGAGTGTCAGAGAGTGACAGAGAGTTTCTGAGAGCGTCACAGACTGTCAGAGACTAACAGAGAGTGTCAGAGAGTGACAGAGAGTTTCTGAGAGCGTCAGAGAGTGTCAGAGAGTGATAGAGAACGTCTGAGAGATTCTGAGATAGTCAGAGAGTGATAGAGAGGGTTACAGAGTGTCAGAGAGTGTAAGAGAGTGTCTGACAGTGTCAGAGAGTGATAGAGAGTGTCAGAGAGTGTCAGAGAGCGATCTGAGAGTGCCAGAGAGAGTCAGAGAATGTCTGAGAGTGTCAGAGAGTGTCTGAGAGTGTCTGAGAGTGTCAGAGAGTGACAGAGTGTGTCAGAGAGTGACAGAGTGTGTCAGAGAGTGTCAGAGAGTGTCAGAGAGTGTCAGAGAGTGTCTGAGACTGTCAGGCATTGTCAGAGAGTGCCTGAGAGCGTCTGAGAGTGTCAGAAAGAGTTAGAGAGCGTCATACAGTGTCTGAGAGTGTCAGAGATTGTCAGAGAGTGATAGAGAGTGTCAGAGAGCGTCTGAGACTGTCAGAGAGTGATAGAGACTGTCAGACAGTGTCTGAGCGTCTCAGAGAGTGTCAGAGAGTGTCAGAGAGTGATAGAGACTGTCGGACAGTGTCTGAGAGTCTCAGAGAGTGTCAGAGAGTATCAGAGCGTGTCAGAGCGCGTCTGAGAGTGTCAGACAGTGTCAGAGAGTGCCTGAGAGGCTCTGAGAGTGTCAGAGAGTTTCAGGGAGTGTCTGAGGAGTGTCTGAGAGTGTCTGAGAGTGTCAGAGAGTAATAGAGAGTGATAGAGAGTGATAGAGAGTGATAGAGAGTGATAGAGAGTGTCAGAGAGTGTCTGAGAGTGTCTGAGAGTGAGAGAGAATGTCAGAGAGTGTCAGAGAGTGTCAGAGAGTGTCAGAGAGTGTCAGAGAATGTTAGAGAGAGTCTGAGCATGTCAGAGAGTGTCTGAGAGTGTCAGAGAATGTGTGAGAGTGTCAGAGAGTGTCAGAGAGTGATAGAGACTGTCAGAGAGTGATAGAGACTGTCAGAAAGAGTCTGCGAGTCTCAGAGAGTGCCAGACAGGGTCTGAGAGTGTCAGAGAGTGTGTGAGAGTGTGAGTGAGCGTCAGAGATTGTCAGAGAGTGATAGAGAGTGTCAGAGAGTGCCTGAGTGTGTCAGAGACTGTCAGAGACTGTCAGAGAGTGATAGAGAGTGATAGAGAGTACCAGAGATTGTCAGAGAGTGTCAGAGAGTGATAGAGAGAGTCAGAAAGTGTCAGAGAGTGATAGAGAGTGTCAGAGAGTGATAGAGAGTGTCAGAGAGCGTCAGAGTGTCAGAGAGTGACAGAGAGTGTCTGAGAGTGTCAGAGAGTGTCAGAGAGTGATAGAGAACGTCAGAGAGTGTCAGAGAGTGTAAGAGATTGTCTGACATTGTCAGAGAGTGATAGAGAGTGTCAGAGAGTGTCAGAGAGTGTCAGAGAGGGTCTGAGAGTGTCAGAGAGTGATAGAGACTGTCCGACAGTGTCTGAGCGTCTCAGAGTGTGTCAGAGAGTGTCAGAGAGTGATAGAGACTGTCGGACAGTGTCTGAGAGTCTCAGACAGTGTCAGAGAGTGTCAGAGAGTGATAGAGTGTGTAAGAGAGTGATAGAGAGTGTCAGAGAGCGTCTGAGAGTGTCAGAGAGTGACAGAGAGTGTCTGAGAATGTCAGAGAGAGTCAGAGATTGACAGAGTGTGTCAGAGAGTGTAAGAGTGTGTCTGACAGTGTCAGAGAGTGATAGAGAGTGTCAGAGAGTGTCAGAGAGCGTCTGAGAGTGTCAGAGAGTGATAGAGAATGTCAGACAGTGTCTGAGCATCTCAGATAATGTCTGAGAGTGTCAGAGAGTGATCGAGAGTGTCAGAGAGTGTCAGAGAGTGTCTGAGAGTGTCTGAGAGTGATAGAGAATGTCAGAGAGTGTCAGAGATTGTCTGAGAGTATCAGAGAGTGATACAGAGTGTCACAGTGTGTCAGAGAGTGATAGAGAGTGTCTGAGAGTGCCAGAGAGTGTCAGAGAGTGTCAGAGAGCGTCAGAGAGTGACAGAGGGTGTCAGAGAGTGTCTGAGAGTGATAGAAAGTGTCAGAGAGTGTCAGAGAGTGATAGAGAGTGATAGAGAGTGTCAGAGAGTGTCTGAGTCTTTCAGAGAGTGTCTGAGAGTGTCAGAGAGTGTGTGAGAGTGTCAGAGTGTCAGAGAGTGGTAGAGACTGTCAGACAGTGTCTGAGAGTGTCAGAGAGTGTCAGAGAGTGGCAGAGAGTGTCTGAGAGTGTCAGAGAGTGTTAGAGAGTGTCAGACAGTGTCTGAGAGTGTCAGAGAGTGTCAGAGAGAGTCAGAGAATGTCAGAGACTGTCAGAGAGTGAAAGAGAGTGTCAGAGAGTGTCAGAGAGTGTCAGAGAGTGTCTGAGAGTGATAGAGAGTGATAGAGAGTGTCTGAGACAGTCAGAGAGTGTCAGAGAGTGTCAGAAAGTGTCAGAGAGTGATAGGGAGTGTCAGAGAGTGTCAAAGCGTGATGGAGAGTGAAAGAGAGTGTCAGAGAGTGTCTGAGAGTGTCAATGAGTGTCAGACAGTGTCAGAGAGTGATAGAGAGTTTCCGAGAGTGTCAGAGATTGTCTGAGAGTGTCAGAGAGTGTCAGAGACCGATAGAGAGTGTCAGCGAGTGTCAGCGAGTGTCAGAGAGTGTCAGAGAGTGTCAGAGAGTGTCAGAGTGTGTCAGAGTGTGTCAGAGTGTGATAGAGTGTGTCAGAAAGTGTCAGAGAGTGTCAGAGAGTATCTGACAGTGTCTGAGATTGTCTGAGAGTGTCAGAGAGTTTCAGAGAGTGATAGAGAGTATCAGAGAGTGTCTGCGGGGTCAGAGACTGATAGAGAGTGTCAGAGAGTGTCTGAGATAGTCAGAGAGTGTCAGCGAGTGTCAGAGAGTGATAGAGAGTGTCAAAGAGGGTTCAGAGAGTGATAGAGAGTGTCTGAGAGTGTCCGAGAGTGTCAGAAAGTGTCCGAGAGTGTCAGAAAGAGTCTGAGAGTGACAGAGAGTGTCAGAGAGTGTCGGAGAGAGTCAGACAGTGTCAGAGAAGGTCAGAGAGTGTCAGAGAATGTCAGAGAGTGTCTGAGAATGTCAGAGATTGTCAGCTAGTGATGGAGAATGTCAGAGAGTGTCTGAGATTGTCAGAGAGTGTCAGAGAGTGTCAGAGAGTGTCTGAGAGTGTTAGAGAGTAATAGAGAGTGATAGAGAGTGATAGAGAGTGTCAGAGAGTGTCTGAGAGTGTCTGAGAGTGAGAGAGAATGTCAGAGAGCGTCAGAGAGTGTCAAAGAGTGTCAGAGAATGTCAGAGAGAGTCTGAGCATGTCAGAGAGTGTCTGAGAGTGTCAGAGAATGTGTGAGAGTGTCAGAGAGTGTCAGAGAGTGGGACAGACTGTCAGACAGTGTCTGAGATTCTCAGAGAATGTCAGAGAGTAGAAGAGCGTTTCAGAGAGTGTCTGAGAGTGTCAGACAGTGTCAGAGAGTGCCTGAGAAGGTCTGAGAGTGTCAGAGAGTGGCAGAGATTTTCTGAGAGTGTCAGAGAGTGTTAGAGAGTGTCAGACAGTGTCTGAGAGTGTCAGAGAGTGTCAGAGAGTGTCAGAGAATGTCAGAGACTGTCAGAGAGTGAAAGAGAGTGTCAGAGAGTGTCAGAGAGTGTCAGAGAGTGATAGAGAGTGATAGAGAGTGTCTGAGACAGTCAGAGACTGTCAGAGAGCGTCAGAAAGTGTCAGAGAGTGATAGGGAGTGTCAGAGAGTGTCAGAGCGTGATAGAGAGTGATAGAGAGTGTCAGAGAGTTTCTGAGAGTGTCAGAGAGTGTCCGAGAAAGTCAGAGAGAGTCTGAGCATGTCAGAGAGTGTCTGAGAGTGTCAGAGAATGTGTGAGAGTGTCAGAGAGTGTCAGAGTGTGATAGAGACTGTCAGAGAGTGATAGAGACTGTCAGAAAGAGTCTGAGAGTCTCAGAGAGTGCCAGACAGGGTCTGAGAGTGTCAGAGAGTGTGTGAGAGTGTCAGTGAGCATCAGAGATTGTCAGAGAGTGATAGAGAGTGTCAGAGAGTGTCTGAGTGTGTCAGAGAGTGTCAGAGACTGTCAGAGAGTGATAGAGAGTGCCAGAGATTGTCAGAGAGTATAAGAGATTGTCTGACAGTGTCAGAGAGTGATAGAGAGTGTCAGAGAGTGTCAGAGATGGTCTGAGAGTGTCAGAGAGTGATAGAGAGTGTCCGACAGTGTCTGAGCGTCTCAGAGTGTGTCAGAGAGTGTCAGAGAGTGATAGAGTGTGTCAGAGAGTGATAGAGAGTGTCAGAGAGCGTCTGAGAGTGTCAGAGAGTGACAGAGAGTGTCTGAGAGTGTCAGAGAGAGTCAGAGATTGATAGAGTGTGTCAGAGAGTGTAAGAGTGTGTCTGACAGTGTCAGAGAGTGATAGAGAGTGTCAGAGAGTGTCAGAGAGCGTCTGAGAGTGTCAGAGAGTGATAGAGAATGTCAGACAGTGTCTGAGCGTCTCAGATAGTGTATGAGAGTGTCAGAGAGTGATCGAGAGTGTCAGAGAGTGTCAGTGAGTGTCTGAGAGTGTCAGAGAGTGTCTGAGAGTGTCTGAGAGTGATAGAGAATGTCAGAGAGTGTCAGAGAATGTCTGAGAGTATCAGAGAGTGATACAGAGTGTCACAGTGTGTCAGAGAGTGAAAGTGTGTGTCTGAGAGTGCCAGAGAGTGTCAGAGAGTGTCAGAGAGCGTCAGAGAGCGTCAGAGAGTGACAGAGGGTGTCAGAGAGTGTCTGAGAGTGATAGAAAGTGTCAGAGAGTGTCAGAGAGTGATAGAGAGAGATAGAGATTGCCAGAGAGTGTCTGAGTCTGTCAGAGAGTGTCTGAGAGTGTCAGAGAGTGTGTGAGAGTGTCAGAGAGTGTCAGAGAGCGGTAGAGACTGTCAGAAAGTGTCTGAGATGTTCAGAGAGTGTCAGAGAGTAGAAGAGCGTTTCAGAGAGTGTCTGAGAGTGTCAGACAGTGTCAGAGAGTGCCTGAGAAGGTCTGAGAGTGTCAGAGAGTGGCAGAGAGTGTCTGAGAGTGTCAGAGTGTGTTAGAGAGTGTCAGACAGTGTCTGAGAGTGTCAGAGAGTGTCAGAGAATGTCAGAGAATGTCAGAGACTGTCAGAGAGTGATAGAGAGTGTCAGAGAGTGTCAGAGAGTGTCAGAGAGTGATAGAGAGTGTCTGAGACAGTCAGAGAGTGTCAGAGAGTGTCAGAAAGTGTCAGAGAGTGATAGGGAGTGTCAGAGAGTGTCAGAGCGTGATAGAGAGTGAAAGAGAGTGTCAGAGAGTGTCTGAGAGTGTCAATGAGTGTCAGAGAGTGTCAGAGAGTGATAGAGAGTTTCCGAGAGTGTCAGAGATTGTCTGAGAGTGTCAGAGAGTGTCAGAGACCGATAGAGAGTGTCAGAGAGTGTCAGAGAGTGTCAGCGAGTGTCAGAGAGTGTCAGAGAGTGTCAGAGTGTGATAGAGTGTGTCAGAGAGTGTCAGAGAGTGTCAGAGAGTATCTGACAGTGTCTGAGATTGTCTGAGAGTGTCAGAGAGTTTCAGAGAGTGATAGAGAGTATCAGAGAGTGTCTGCGGGGTCAGAGACTGATAGAGAGTGTCAGAGAGTGTCTGAGATTGTCAGAGAGTGTCAGCGAGTGTCAGAGAGTGATAGAGAGTGTCAAAGAGGGTTCAGAGAGTGATAGAGAGTGTCTGAGAGTGTCCAAGAGTGTCAGAAAGTGTCCGAGAGTGTCAGAAAGAGTCTGAGAGTGACAGAGAGTGTCAGAGAGTGTTGGAGAGAGTCAGACAGTGTCAGAGAGTGTCAGAGACTGATAGAGAGTGTCAGAGAATGTCTGAGATTGTCAGAGAGTGTCAGCGAGTGTCAGAGAGTGTCAACGAGTGTCAGAGAGTGTCGGAGAGTGTCGGAGAGTGTAAGAGTGTGTCTGACAGTGTCAGAGAGTGTCAGAGATTGTCAGAGAGTGTCAGACAGCGTCTGAGAGTGTCAGAGAGTGATAGAGAATGTCAGACTGTGTCTGAGCGTCTCAGATAGTATCTGAGAGTGTCAGAGAGTGATCGAGAGTGTCAGAGAGTGTCAGAGAGTGTCAGAGAGTGTCTGTGAGTGTCTGAGAGTGATAGAGAATGTCAGAGAGTGTCAGAGAATGTCTGAGAGTGTCAGAGAATGTCAGAGAGAGTCTGAGCATGTCAGAGAGTGTCTGAGAGTGTCAGAGAATGTGTGAGAGTGTCAGAGAGTGTCAGAGAGTGATAGAGACTGTCAGAGAGTGTCAGAGAGTGTCAGAGAGTGATGGAGAGTGATAGAGAGTGTCTGAGACAGTCAGAGAGTGTCAGAGAGTGTCAGAAAGTGTCAGAGAGTGATAGGGAGTGTCAGAGAGTGTCAGAGCGTGATAGAGAGTGAAAGAGAGTGTCAGAGAGTGTCTGAGAGTGTCAATGAGTGTCAGAGAGTGTCAGAGAGTGATAGAGAGTTTCCGAGAGTGTCAGAGATTGTCTGAGAGTGTCAGAGAGTGTCAGAGACCGATAGAGAGTGTCAGAGAGTGTCAGCGAGTGTCAGAGAGTGTCAGAGAGTGTCAGAGTGTGATAGAGTGTGTCAGAGAGTGTCAGAGAGTGTCAGAGAGTATCTGACAATGTCTGAGATTGTCTGAGAGTGTCAGAGAGTTTCAGAGAGTGATAGAGAGTATCAGAGAGTGTCTGCGGGGTCAGAGACTGATAGAGAGTGTCAGAGAGTGTCTGAGATTGTCAGAGAGTGTCAGCGAGTGTCAGAGAGTGATAGAGAGTGTCAAAGAGGGTTCAGAGAGTGATAGAGAGTGTCTGAGAGTGTCCAAGAGTGTCAGAAAGTGTCCGAGAGTGTCAGAAAGAGTCTGAGAGTGACAGAGAGTGTCAGAGAGAGTTGGAGAGAGTCAGACAGTGTCAGAGAGTGTCAGAGACTGATAGAGAGTGTCAGAGAATGTCTGAGATTGTCAGAGAGTGTCAGCGAGTGTCAGAGAGTGTCAACGAGTGTCAGAGAGTGTCGGAGAGTGTAAGAGTGTGTCTGACAGTGTCAGAGAGTGTCAGAGATTGTCAGAGAGTGTCAGACAGCTTCTGAGAGTGTCAGAGAGTGATAGAGAGTGTCAGAGAGTGTCAGAGAGTGTCAGAGAGTGTCAGAGAGTGTCTGTGAGTGTCTGAGAGTGATAGAGAATGTCAGAGAGTGTCAGAGAATGTCTGAGAGTATCAGAGAGTGATACAGAGTGTCACAGTGTTTCAGAGAGGGATAGAGTGTGTCTGAGAGTGCCAGAGAGTGTCAGAGAGTGTCAGAGAGTGTCAGAGTGCGTCGGAGAGTGACAGAGGGTGTCAGAGAGGGTCTGAGAGTGATAGAAAGTGTCAGAGAGTGTCAGAGAGTGATAGAGAGTGATAGAGAGTGTCAGAGAGTGTCAGAGTGTGTCTGAGTCTGTCAGAGAGTGTCAGAGAGTGGTAGAGACTGTCAGACAGTGTCTGAGATTCTCAGAGAGTGTCAGAGAGTAGAAGAGCGTTTCAGAGAGTGTCTGAGAGTGTCAGACAGTGTCAGAGAGTGCCTGAGAATGTCTGAGAGTGTCAGAGAGTGGCAGAGATTTTCTGAGAGTGTCAGAGAGTGTTAGAGAGTGTCAGACATTGTCTGAGAGTGTCAGAGAGTGTCAGAGAGTGTCAGAGAATGTCAGAGACTGTCAGAGAGTGAAAGAGAGTGTCAGAGAGTGTCAGAGAGTGTCAGAGAGTGATAGAGAGTGATAGAGAGTGTCTGAGACAGTCAGAGAGTGTCAGAGAGTGTCAGAAAGTGTCAGAGAGTGATAGGGAGTGTCAGAGAGTGTCAGAGCGTGATAGAGAGTGATAGAGAGTGTCAGAGAGTGTCTGAGAGTGTCAGAGAGTGTCCGAGAATGTCAGAGAGAGTCTGAGCATGTCAGAGAGTGTCTGAGAGTGTCAGAGAATGTGTGAGAGTGTCAGAGAGTGTCAGAGAGTGATAGAGACTGTCAGAGAGTGATAGAGACTGTCAGAAAGAGTCTGAGAGTCTCAGAGAGTGCCAGACAGGGTCTGAGAGTGTCAGAGAGTGTGTGAGAGTGTCAGTGAGCATCAGAGATTGTCAGAGAGTGATAGAGAGTGTCAGAGAGTGTCTGAGTGTGTCAGAGAGTGTCAGAGACTGTCAGAGAGTGATAGAGAGTGCCAGAGATTGTCAGAGAGTGTAAGAGATTGTCTGACAGTGTCAGAGAGTGATTGAGAGTGTCAGAGAGTGTCAGAGATGGTCTGAGAGTGTCAGAGAGTGATAGAGACTGTCCGACAGTGTCTGAGCGTCTCAGAGTGTGTCAGAGAGTGTCAGAGAGTGATAGAGACTGTCAGACAGTGTCTGAGAGTCTCAGACAGTGTCAGAGAGTGATAGTGTGTCAGAGAGTGATAGAGAGTGTCAGAGAGCGTCTGAGAGTGTCAGAGAGTGACAGAGAGTGTCTGAGAGTGTCAGAGAGAGTCAGAGATTGATAGAGTGTGTCAGAGAGTGTAAGAGTGTGTCTGACAGTGTCAGAGAGTGATAGAGAGTGTCAGAGAGTGTCAGAGAGCGTCTGAGAGTGTCAGAGAGTGATAGAGAATGTCAGACAGTGTCTGAGCGCCTCAGATAGAGTCTGAGAGTGTGAGAGAGTGATCGAGAGTGTCAGAGAGTGTCAGAGAGTGTGAGAGTGTCAGAGAGTGTCTGAGAGTGTCTGAGAGTGTCTGAGAGTGTCTGAGAGTGATAGAGAATGTCAGAGAGTGTCAGAGAATGTCTGAGAGTATCAGAGAGTGATACAGAGTGTCACAGTGTGTCAGAGAGTGAGTGTGTCTGAGTGTGCCAGAGAGTGTCAGCGAGTGTCAGAGAGTGTCAGAGAGTGTCAGAGTGTGATAGAGTGTGTCAGAGAGTGTCAGAGAGTGTCAGAGAGTATCTGACAGTGTCTGAGATTGTCTGAGAGTGTCAGCGAGTGTCAGAGAGTGATAGAGAGTGTCAAAGAGGGTTCAGAGAGTGATAGAGAGTGTCTGAGAGTGTCCAAGAGTGTCAGAAAGTGTCCGAGAGTGTCAGAAAGAGTCTGAGAGTGACAGAGAGTGTCAGAGAGTGTTGGAGAGAGTCAGACAGTGTCAGAGAGTGTCAGAGACTGATAGAGAGTGTCAGAGAATGTCTGAGATTGTCAGAGAGTGTCAGCGAGTGTCAGAGAGTGTCAACGAGTGTCAGAGAGTGTCGGAGAGTGTCGGAGAGTGTAAGAGTGTGTCTGACAGTGTCAGAGAGTGTCAGAGATTGTCAGAGAGTGTCAGACAGCGTCTGAGAGTGTCAGAGAGTGATAGAGAATGTCAGACAGTGTCTGAGCGTCTCAGATAGTATCTGAGAGTGTCAGAGAGTGATCGAGAGTGTCAGAGAGTGTCAGAGAGTGTCAGAGAGTGTCTGTGAGTGTCTGAGAGTGATAGAGAATGTCAGAGAGTGTCAGAGAATGTCTGAGAGTGTCAGAGAATGTCAGAGAGAGTCTGAGCATGTCAGAGAGTGTCTGATAGTGTCAGAGAATGTGTGAGAGTGTCAGAGAATGTCAGAGAGTGATAGAGATTGATAGAGAGTGATAGAGAGTGATAGAGAGTGACTGAGACGGTCAGAGAATGTCAGAGAGTGTCAGAAAGCGTCAGAGAGTGAAAGAGAGTGTCAAAGAGTGATAGAGAGTGGCAGAGAGCGACTGAGAGTGTCAGAGAGTGATAGAGAGTGTCAGAGAGTGATAGAGAGTGTCAGAGAGTGATAGTGTGTCAGAGACAGTCATAGAGAGGTAGAGAGTGTCTGAGAGTGTCTGAGAGTGCCAGAGAGTGCCAGAGAGTGTCAGAGAGTGCCAGAGAGTGCCAGAGAGTGCCAGAGAGTGTCAGAGAGTGTCAGAGAGTGTCTGAGAGTGTCAGAGAGTGATAGAGAGTGTCAGAGAGTGTCAGAGAGTGTCAGAGAGTGATAGACAGTGTCAGAGAGTGTCTGAGTCTGTCAGAGAGTGTCAGAGATTGTCAGAGAGTGATAGGGAGTGTCTGAGAGTGTCAGAGAGTGTCTGAAGGAGTCAGAGGATGAGATTGTGATAGAGAGTGTCAGAGGGTGATAGAGAGTGTCACAGTGAGTCAGAGAGTGATAGAGTGTGTCTGAGAGTGCCAGAGAGTGTCAGAGAGTGTCAGAGAGTGTCTGAGAATGTGAGAGAGTGATCGAGAGTGTCAGAGAGTGTCAGAGAGTGATAGAGAGTGTCAGAGAGTGTCAGAGAGTGTCAGAGAGTGTCAGAGAGTGATAGAGAGTGTCAGAGAGTGTCTGAGTCTGTCAGAGAGTGTCAGAGATTGTCAGAGAGTGATAGAGAGTGTCAGACAGTGTCGGAGAGTGTCAGAGAATGTCAGAGAGTGTCAGAGAGTGATAGAGAGTGTCAGAGAGTGTCTGAGGATGTCAGAGAGTGATAGGGAGCGTCTGAGAGTGCCAGAGATTATCATAGAGTGATAGAGAGTGTCAGAGAGTGCCTGAGAGTGTCAGAGAGTGTCAGAGAGTGTCAGAGTGTGTCAGAGAGTGATAGAGAATGTCAGACAGTGTCTGAGAGTGTCAGAGAGTGTCAGAGAGTGACAGAGAGTGTCAGAGAGTGATAGAGACTGACAGACAGTGTCTGAGAGTCTCAGAGTGTGTGTGAGAGTATCAGAGCGTGTCAGAGAGTGTCAGAGAGAGTCAGAGAGTGTCAAAAGTGTCAGAGCTTGTCAGAGAGTGTCAGACAATGTCAGACAGTGTCAGAGAGTGCCTGAGAGTGTCTGAGAGTGTCAGAGAGTTTGTGAGAGTGATAGAGAGTGTCTGAGACTGTCAGAGAGTGTCAGAGAGTGTCAGAAAGTGTCAGAGAGTGATAGAGAGTGTCAGAGAGTGATAGAGAGTGTCAGAGTGCGTCTGAGAGTGTCAGAGAGTGTCAGAGTGTGACATAGAGTGTCAGAGAGTGATAGAGAACGTCTGAGAGTGTCAGAGATAGTCAGAGATTGATAGAGAGTGTCAGAGAGTGTAAGAGTGTGTCTGACAGTGTCAGAGAGTATGTGAGAGTGTCGGAGAGTGATAGAGAGCGTCTGAGAGTGTCAGAGCGAGTCAGAGTATGTCTGAGAGTGTCAGAGAGTGTGTGAGAGTGTCAGAGAGTGTCAGAAAGTGATAGAGACTGTCAGACAGTGTCTGAGAGTCTCAGAGAGTGTCAGAGAGTATCAGAGCGTGTCAGAGAGTGTCTGAGAGTGACAGACTTTGTCAGAGAGAGTCAGAGCGTGTCTGAGAGTGTCAGACAGTGTCAGAGAGTGCCTGAGAGTGTCTGAGAGCGTCAGAGAGTGTCAGAGAGTGATAGAGAGTTTCAGAGAGTGTCAGAGAGTGTCAGAGAGTGATAGAGAGTGTCAGAGAGTGTCAGAGAGTGTCAGAGAGTGATAGAGAGTGTCAGAGAGTGTCTGAGTCGGTCAGAGAGTGTCAGAGATTGTCAGAGAGTGATAGAGAGTGTCAGACAGTGTCGGAGAGTGTCAGAGAGTGTCAGAGAGTGATAGAGAGTGTCAGAGAGTGATAGAGAGTGTCAGAGAGTGCCTGAGAGTGTCAGAGAGTGTCAGAGAGTGTCAGAGTGTGTCAGAGAGTGATAGAGAATGTCAGACAGTGTCTGAGAGTGTCAGAGAGTGTCAGAGAGTGACAGAGAGTGTCAGAGAGTGATAGAGACTGTCAGACAGTGTCTGAGAGTCTCAGAGTGTGTGTGAGAGTATCAGAGCGTGTCAGAGAGTGTCGGAGAGAGTCAGAGAATGTCAGAGAGTGTCAGAGAGTGTCAGAGCGTGTCAGAGCTTGTCAGAGAGTGTCAGACAGTGTCAGACAGTGTCAGAGAGTGCCTGAGAGTGTCTGAGAGTGTCAGAGAGTTTGTGAGAGTGATAGAGAGTGTCTGAGACTGTCAGAGAGTGTCAGAGAGTGTCAGAAATTGTCAGAGAGTGATAGAGAGTGTCAGAGAATGATAGAGAGTGTCAGAGTGCGTCTGGGAGTGTCAGAGAGTGTCAGAGAGTGATATAGAGTGTCAGAGAGTGATAGAGAACGTCTGAGAGTGTCAGAGAGTGTCAGAGATTGATAGAGAGTGTCAGAGAGTGTCAGAGAGTGTAAGAGTGTGTCTGACAGTGTCAGAGAGTATGTGAGAGTGTCGGAGAGTGATAGAGAGCGTCTGAGAGTGTCAGAGCGAGTCAGAGTATGTCTGAGAGTGTCAGAGAGTGTGTGAGAGTGTCAGAGAGTGTCAGAGAGTGATAGAGACTGTCAGACAGTGTCTGAGAGTCTCATAGAGTGTCAGAAAGTGATAGAGAATGTCAGAGAGTGTCAGAGACTGATAGAGAGTGTCAGAGAGTGTCTGAGAGTGTCAGAGAGTGTCAGAGACTGATAGAGAGTGTCTGAGAGTGTCAGAAAGTGATAGAGAGTGTCAGAAAGTGATAGAGAGAGTCAGAGAGTGTCAGAGAGTGTCAGACAGTGTCAGAGAGTGTTTGAGAGTCTCAGAGAGTGTCAGTGGGTGTCAGAGAGTGTCAGAGATTGTCAGAGAGTGTCAGAGAGTGATAGAGAATGTCAGACAGTGTCTGAGAGAATCAGAGAGTGTCAGAGAGTGACAGAGAGTGTCAGACAGTATCAGAGCGTGTCTGAGATTGTCTGTGAGTGTCAGAGTGAGTCAGAGATTGTCAGAGAGTGTCAGAGAGTGCCTGAGATTGTCTGAGAGTGTCAGAGAGTTTCAGAGAGTGTCAGAGAGTGACAGAGAGTTCCTGAGAGCGTCAGAGAGTGTCAGAGAGTGATAGAGAACGTCTGAGAGTGTCAGAGAGAGTCATAGAGAGTGTCAGAGAGTGTCAGAGAGCGTCTGAGAGTGTCAGAGAGAGTCAGAGAATGTCTGAGAGTGTCAGAGAGTGTCAGAGAGTGTCTGAGAGTTTCTGAGAGTGTCTGAGAGGGTCAGAGTGTGTCAGAGAGTGTCAGAGAGTGATAGAGAGTGATAGAGAGTGTGAGTGTGTCAGAGAGTGTCAGAGAGTGTCTGAGAATGTCAGAGAGTGTGAGAGTGTCAAAGAGTGTCAGAGAGAGTTAGAGATTGTCAGACAGTGTCTGAGAGTGTCAGAGAGTTTCAGAGATTGTCAGAGAGTGATAGAGAGTGTCAGAGAGTGTCTGAGACTGTCAGAGAGTGTCACAGACTGTCAGAGAGTGATAGAGAGTGTCAGAGAATGTCAGAGAGTGTCGGAGAGTGATAGAGAGTGATAGAGAGTGATAGAGAGTGATAGAGAGTGTCTGAGACGGTCAGAGAATGTCAGAGAGTTTCAGAAAGCGTCAGAGAGTGAAAGAGAGTGTCAAAGAGTGATAGAGAGTGGCAGAGAGCGACTGAGAGTGTAAGAGAGTGATAGAGAGTATCAGAGAGTGATAGAGAGTGTCAGAGAGTGATAGTGTGTCAGAGACAGTCATAGAGAGGTAGAGAGTGTCTGAGAGTCTCTGAGAGTGCCAGAGAGTGCCAGAAAGTGTCAGAGAGTGCCAGAGGGTGTCTGAGAGTGTCAGAGAGGGATAGAGTGTGTCTGAGAGTGCCAGAGAGTGTCAGAGAGTGTCAGAGAGTGTCTGAAAATGTGAGAGAGTGATCGAGAGTGTCAGAGAGTGTCAGAGAGTGATAGAGAGTGTCAGAGAGTGTCAGAAAGTGTCAGAGAGTGTCAGAGAGTGATAGAGAGTGTCAGAGAGTGTCTGAGTCTGTCAGAGAGTGTCAGAGATTGTCAGAGAGTGATAGAGAGTGTCAGACAGTGTCGGAGAGTGTCAGAGAGCCTCAGAGAGTGTCAGAGTGTGTCAGAGAGTGATAGAGAATGTCAGACAGTGTCTGAGAGTGTCAGAGAGTGACAGAGAGTGTCTGAGAATGTCAGAGAGTGATAGGGAGCGTCTGAGAGTGCCAGAGATTATCATAGAGTGATAGAGAGTGTCAGAGAGTGCCTGAGAGTGTCAGAGAGTGTCAGAGAGTGTCAGAGTGTGTCAGAGAGTGATAGAGAATGTCAGACAGTGTCTGAGAGTGTCAGAGAGTGACAGAGAGTGTCAGAGAGTGATAGAGACTGTCAGACAGTGTCTGAGAGTCTCAGAGTGTGTGTGAGAGTATCAGAGCGTGTCAGAGAGTGTCAGAGAGAATCAGAGAGTGTCAAAAGTGTCAGAGCGTGTCAGAGCTTGTCTGAGAGTGTCAGACAGTGTCAGACAGTGTCAGAGAGTGCCTGAGAGTGTCTGAGAGTGTCAGAAAGTGTCAGAGAGTGATATAGAGTGTCAGAGAGTGATAGAGAGTGTCAGAGTGCGTCTGAGAGTGTCAGAGAGTGTCAGAGTGTGACATAGAGTGTCAGAGAGTGATAGAGAACGTCTGAGAGTGTCAGAGATAGTCAGAGATTGATAGAGAGTGTCAGAGAGTGTCAGAGAGTGCAAGAGTGTGTCTGACAGTGTCAGAGAGTATGTGAGAGTGTCGGAGAGTGATAGAGAGCGTCTGAGAGTGTCAGAGCGAGTCAGAGTATGTCTGAGAGTGTCAGAGAGTGTGTGAGAGTGTCAGAGAGTGTCAGAAAGTGATAGAGACTGTCAGACAGTGTCTGAGAGTCTCAGAGAGTGTCAGAGAGTATCAGAGCGTGTCAGAGAGTGTCTGAGAGTGACAGACTTTGTCAGAGAGAGTCAGAGCGTGTCTGTGAGTGTCAGACAGTGTCAGAGAGTGCCTGAGAGTGTCTGATAGCGTCAGAGAGTGTCAGAGAGTGATAGAGAGTTTCAGAGAGTGTCAGAGAGTTTCTGAGAGTGTCAGACAGCGTCAGGGAGTGTCTGAGAGTGTCAGAGAGTGTCTGAGAGTGTCAGAGAGTGTCAGAGAGAGTCCGAGTGTGTCAGAGACTGATAGAGAGTGTCAGAGAGTGTCTGAGAGTGTCAGAGAGTGTCAGAGACTGATAGAGAGTGTCTGAGAGTGTCAGAAAGTGATAGAGAGTGTCAGAAAGTGATAGAGAGAGTCAGAGAGTGTCAGAGAGTGTCAGACAGTGTCAGAGAGTGTTTGAGAGTCTCAGAGAGTATCAGTGGGTGTCAGAGATTGTCAGAGAGTGTCAGAGAGTGATAGAGAAAGTCAGACAGTGTCTGAGAGTATCAGAGAGTGTCAGAGACTGACAGAGAGTGTCAGACAGTATCAGAGCGTGTCTTAGAGTGTCTGTGAGTGTCAGAGAGTGTCAGAGATTGTCAGAGAGTGTCAGAGAGTGCCTGAGGTTGTCTGAGAGTGTCAGAGAGTTACAGAGAGTGTCAGAGAGTGTCAGAGGCTAATAGAGAGTGTCAGATAGTGTCAGAGAGCGTCTGAGAGTGTCAGAGAGAGTCAGAGAATGTCTGAGACTGTCAGAGAGTATTAGAGAGTTTCTGAGAGTGTCTGAGAGGGTCAGAGTTTGTCAGAGAGTGTCAGAGAGTGATAGAGAGTGATAGAGAGTGTGAGTGTGTCAGAGAGTGTCAGAGAGTGTCTGAGAATGTCAGAGAGTGTGAGAGTGTCAAAGAGTGTCAGAGAGAGTTAGAGAGTGTCAGACAGTGTCTGAGAGTGTCAGAGAGTGTCAGAGATTGTCAGAGAGTGATAGAGAGTGTCAGAGAGTGATAGAGAGTGTCAGAGAGTGTCAGAGACTGTCAGAGAGTGATAGAGAGTGTCAGAGAATGTCAGAGAGTGTCAGAGAGTGATAGAGAGTGATAGAGTGTGATAGAGGGTGATAGAGAGTGATAGAGAGTGTCTGAGACGGTGAGAGAATGTCAGTGAGTGTCAGAAAGCGTCAGAGAGTGAAAAAGAGTGTCAAAGAGTGATAGAGAGTGGCAGAGAGCGACTGAGAGTGTCAGAGAGTGATAGAGAGTGTCAGAGAGTGATAGAGTGTCAGAGACAGTCACAGAGAGGTAGAGATTGTCTGAGAGTGTCTGAGAGTGCCAGAGAGTGTCAGAGTGTGTCAGAGAGTGTCAGAGAGTGTCTGAGATTGTCAGAGAGTGATAGAGAGTGTCAGAGAGTGTCAGAGAGTGTCAGAGAGTGATAGACAGTGTCAGAGAGTGATAGACAGTGTCAGAGAGTGTCTGAGTCTGTCAGAGAGTGTCTGAGTCTGTCAGAGAGTGTCAGAGATTGTCAGAGAGTGATAGGGAGTGTCTCAGAGTGTCAGAGAGTGTCTGAAAGAGTCAGAGGATGAGATTGTGATAGAGAGTGTCAGAGAGTGTCAGAGTGTGACATAGAGTGTCAGAGAGTGATAGAGAACGTCTGAGAGTGTCAGAGATAGTCAGAGATTGATAGAGAGTGTCAGAGAGTGTCAGAGAGTGTAAGAGTGTGTCTCACAGTGTCAGAGAGTATGTGAGAGTGTCGGAGAGTGATAGAGAGCGTCTGAGAGTGTCAGAGCGAGTCAGAGTATGTCTGAGAGTGCCAGAGAGTGTGTGAGAGTGTCAGAGAGTGTCAGAAAGTGATAGAGTCTGTCAGACAGTGTCTGAGAGTCTCAGAGAGTGTCAGAGAGTATCAGAGCGTGTCAGAGAGAGTCTGAGAGTGACAGACTTTGTCAGAGAGAGTCAGAGCGTGTCTGAGAGTGTCAGACAGTGTCAGAGAGTGCCTGAGAGTGTCAGAGAGTGTGTGAGAGTGTCAGAGAGTGTCAGAAAGTGATAGAGTCTGTCAGACAGTGTCTGAGAGTCTCAGAGAGTGTCAGAGAGTATCAGAGCGTGTCAGAGAGAGTCTGAGAGTGACAGACTTTGTCAGAGAGAGTCAGAGCGTGTCTGAGAGTGTCAGACAGTGTCAGAGAGTGCCTGAGAGTGTCTGAGAGCGTCAGAGAGTGTCAGAGAGTGTCAGAGTGTGTCAGAGAGTGATAGAGAATGTCAGACAGTGTCTGAGAGTGTCAGAGAGTGACAGAGAGTGTCAGAGAGTGATAGAGACTGTCAGACAGTGTCTGAGAGTCTCAGAGTGTGTGTGAGAGTATCAGAGCGTGTCAGAGAGTGTCAGAGAGAATCAGAGAGTGTCAAAAGTGTCAGAGCGTGTCAGAGCTTGTCTGAGAGTGTCAGACAGTGTCAGACAGTGTCAGAGAGTGCCTGAGAGTGTCTGAGAGTGTCAGAGAGTTTGTGAGAGTGATAGAGAGTGTCTGAGACTATCAGAGAGTGTCAGAGAGTGTCAGAAAGTGTCAGAGAGTGATAGAGAGTGTCAGAGAGTGATAGAGAGTGTCAGAGTGCGTCTGAGAGTGTCAGAGAGTGTCAGAGTGTGACATAGAGTGTCAGAGAGTGATAGAGAACGTCTGAGAGTGTCAGAGATAGTCAGAGATTGATAGAGAGTGTCAGAGAGTGTCAGAGAGTGCAAGAGTGTGTCTGACAGTGTCAGAGAGTATGTGAGAGTGTCGGAGAGTGATAGAGAGCGTCTGAGAGTGTCAGAGCGAGTCAGAGTATGTCTGAGAGTGTCAGAGAGTGTGTGAGAGTGTCAGAGAGTGTCAGAAAGTGATAGAGACTGTCAGACAGTGTCTGAGAGTCTCAGAGAGTGTCAGAGAGTATCAGAGCGTGTCAGAGAGTGTCTGAGATTGACAGACTTTGTCAGAGAGAGTCAGAGCGTGTCTGAGAGTGTCAGACAGTGTCAGAGAGTGCCTGAGAGTGTCTGATAGCGTCAGAGAGTGTCAGAGAGTGATAGAGAGTTTCAGAGAGTGTCAGAGAGTTTCTGAGAGTGTCAGACAGCGTCAGGGAGTGTCTGAGAGTGTATGAGAGTGTCAGAGAGTGTCAGAGAGAGTCATAGTGTGTCAGAGACTGATAGAGAGTGTCAGAGAGTGTCTGAGAGTGTCAGAGAGTGTCAGAGACTGATAGAGAGTGTCTGAGATTGTCAGAAAGTGATAGAGAGTGTCAGAAAGTGATAGAGAGAGTCAGAGAGTGTCAGAGAGTGTCAGACAGTGTCAGAGAGGGTTTGAGAGTCTCAGAGAGTATCAGTGGGTGTCAGAGAGTGTCAGAGATTGTCAGAGAGTGTCAGAGAGTGATAGAGAATGTCAGACAGTGTCTGAGAGTATCAGAGAGTGTCAGAGACTGACAGAGAGTGTCAGACAGTATCAGAGCGTGTCTGAGAGTGTCTGTGAGTGTCAGAGAGTGTCAGAGATTGTCAGAGAGTGTCAGAGAGTGCCTGAGGTTGTCTGAGAGTGTCGGAGAGTGTCAGAGAGTTTCAGAGGCTAATAGAGAGTGTCAGAGAGTGTCAGAGAGTGACAGAGAGTTTCTGACAGCGTCAGGGACTGTCAGAGATGATAGAGAACGTCTGAGAGATTCTGCGATAGTCAGAGAATTTTAGAGAGTGTCAGAGAGGTGATTGAGAGTGTCAGAGAGCGTCAGAGAGCGTCTGAGAGTGTCAGAGAGAGTCAGAGAATGTCTGAGAGTGTCAGAGAGTGTCAGAGAGTGTCAGAGAGTGATAGAGAGTGATAGAGAGTGACAGAGTGTGTCAGAGAGTGTCAGAGAGTGTCAGAGATTGTCAGAGAGTGTCAGAGAGTGCCTGAGGTTGTCTGAGAGTGTCAGAGAGTTACAGAGAGTGTCAGAGAGTGTCAGAGGCTAATAGAGAGTGTCAGAGAGTGTCAGAGAGCGTCTGAGAGTGTCAGAGAGAGTCAGAGAATGTCTGAGAGTGTCAGAGAGTATTAGAGAGTTTCTGAGAGTGTCTGAGAGGGTCAGAGTGTGTCAGAGAGTGTCAGAGAGTGATAGAGAGTGATAGAGAGTGTGAGTGTGTCAGAGAGTGTCAGAGAGTGTCTGAGAATGTCAGAGAGTGTGAGAGTTTCAAAGAGTGTCAGAGAGAGTTAGAGAGTGTCAGACAGTGTCTGAGAGTGTCAGAGAGTGTCAGAGATTGTCAGAGAGTGATAGAGAGTGTCAGAGAGTGATAGAGTGTCAGAGAGTGTCAGAGACTGTCAGAGAGTGATAGAGAGTGTCAGAGAATGTCAGAGAGTGTCAGAGAGTGATAGAGAGTGATAGAGTGTGATAGAGGGTGATAGAGAGTGATAGAGAGTGTCTGAGACGGTCAGAGAATGTCAGTGAGTGTCAGAAAGCGTCAGAGAGTGAAAAAGAGTGTCAAAGAGTGATAGAGAGTGGCAGAGAGCGACTGAGAGTGTCAGAGAGTGATAGAGAGTGTCAGAGAGTGATAGAGTGTCAGAGACAGTCATAGAGAGGTAGAGATTGTCTGAGAGTGTCTGAGAGTGCCAGAGAGTGTCAGAGTGTGTCAGAGAGTGTCAGAGAGTGTCTGAGAGTGTCAGAGAGTGATAGAGAGTGTCAGAGAGTGTCAGAGAGTGTCAGAGAGTGATAGACAGTGTCAGAGAGTGATAGACAGTGTCAGAGAGTGTCTGAGTCTGTCAGAGAGTGTCAGAGATTGTCAGAGAGTGATAGGGAGTGTCTGAGAGTGTCAGAGAGTGTCTGAAAGAGTCAGAGGATGAGATTGTGATAGAGAGTGTCAGAGAGTGTCAGAGTGTGACATAGAGTGTCAGAGAGTGATAGAGAACGTCTGAGAGTGTCAGAGATAGTCAGAGATTGATAGAGAGTGTCAGAGAGTGTCAGAGAGTGCAAGAGTGTGTCTGACAGTGTCAGAGAGTATGTGAGAGTGTCGGAGAGTGATAGAGAGCGTCTGAGAGTGTCAGAGCGAGTCAGAGTATGTCTGAGAGTGTCAGAGAGTGTGTGAGAGTGTCAGAGAGTGTCAGAAAGTGATAGAGACTGTCAGACAGTGTCTGAGAGTCTCAGAGAGTGTCAGAGAGTATCAGAGCGTGTCAGAGAGTGCCTGAGAGTGACAGACTTTGTCAGAGAGAGTCAGAGCGTGTCTGAGAGTGTCAGACAGTGTCAGAGAGTGCCTGAGAGTGTCTGATAGCGTCAGAGAGTGTCAGAGACTGATAGAGAGTGTCTGAGAGTGTCAGAAAGTGATAGAGAGTGTCAGAAAGTGATAGAGAGAGTCAGAGTGTGTCAGAGACTGATAGAGAGTGTCAGAGAGTGTCTGAGAGTGTCAGAGAGTGTCAGAGACTGATAGTGTCTGAGAGTGTCAGAAAGTGATAGAGCGTGTCAGAAAGTGATAGAGAGAGTCAGAGAGTGTCAGAGAGTGTCAGACAGTGTCAGAGAGGGTTTGAGAGTCTCAGAGAGTATCAGTGGGTGTCAGAGAGTGTCAGAGATTGTCAGAGAGTGTCAGAGAGTGATAGAGAATGTCAGACAGTGTCTGAGAGTATCAGAGAGTGTCAGAGACTGACAGAGAGTGTCAGACAGTATCAGAGCGTGTCTGAGAGTGTCTGTGAGTGTCAGAGAGTGTCAGAGATTGTCAGAGAGTGTCAGAGAGTGCCTGAGGTTGTCTGAGAGTGTCAGAGAGTGTCAGGGAGTGTCAGAGGCTAATAGAGAGTGTCAGAGAGTGTCAGAGAGTGACAGAGAGTTTCTGACAGCGTCAGGGACTGTCAGAGATGATAGAGAACGTCTGAGAGATTCTGAGATAGTCAGAGAATTTTAGAGAGTGTCAGAGAGTGATTGAGAGTGTCAGAGAGCGTCAGAGAGCGTCTGAGAGTGTCAGAGAGAGTCAGAGAATATCTGAGAGTGTCAGAGAGTGTCAGAGGGTGTCAGAGAGTGTCAGAGATTGTCAGAGAGTGTCAGAGAGTGATAGAGAATGTCAGACAGTGTCTGAGAGTATCAGAGAGTGTCAGAGACTGACAGAGAGTGTCAGACAGTATCAGAGCGTGTCTGAGAGTGTCTGTGAGTGTCAGAGAGTGTCAGAGATTGTCAGAGAGTGTCAGAGAGTGCCTGAGGTTGTCTGAGAGTGTCAGAGAGTGTCAGAGAGTTTCAGAGGCTAATAGAGAGTGTCAGAGAGTGTCAGAGAGTGTCAGAGAGAGTCAGAGAATGTCTGAGAGTGTCAGAGAGTGTCAGAGAGTGTCAGAGAGTGATAGAGAGTGATAGAGAGTGACAGAGTGTGTCAGAGAGTGTCAGAGAGTGTCAGAGAGCGTCTGAGAGTGTCAGAGAGAGTCAGAGAGTGTGGGAGAGTGTCAGAGAGTGTGTGAGAGTGTCAGAGAGTGATAGAGAGTGTCAGAGAGTGTCAGAGAGTATCAGAGCGTGTCAGAGAGAGTCAAAGCGTGTTAGAGAGTGTTTGAGAGTGTCAGACATTGTCTGAGAGTGTCTGAGAGTGTCTGAGTGTGTCATGGAGTGTCAGAGAGAGTTAGAGAGTGTCATACAGTGTCTGAGAGTGTCAGAGAGTGTCTGAGAGTGTCAGAGAGTGACAGAGTGTGTCAGAGAGTGTCAGAGAGTGTCAGAGAGTGTCTGAGAATGTCAGAGAGTGTCAGAGAGTGTGTGAGAGTGTCAGAGAGTGTGTGAGAGTGTCAGAGAGTGATAGAGAGTGTCAGAGAGTGTCAGAGAGTGTCAGAGAGTATCAGAGCGTGTCAGAGAGAGTCAAAGCGTGTTAGAGAGTGTTTGAGAGTGTCAGACATTGTCTGAGAGTGTCTGAGAGTGTCTGAGTGTGTCATGGAGTGTCAGAGAGAGTTAGAGAGTGTCATACAGTGTCTGAGAGTGTCAGAGAGTGTCAGAGATTGTCAGAGAGTGATAGAGAGTGTCAGAGAGCCTCTGAGACTGTCAGAGAGTGTCAGAGACTGTCAGAGAGTGACAGAGAGTGACAGAGAGTGACAGAGAGTGACAGAGAGTGTCAAAGAGTGATAGAGAGCGGTAGAGAGCGTCTGAGAGTGTCAGAGAGTGTCAGAGAGTGATAGAGAGCGTCAGAGAGTGATAGAGTGTCAGGGACAGTCATGGAGAGATAGAGAGTGTCTGAGAGTGTCTGAGATTGCCAGAGAGTGCCAGAGAGTGTCAGAGAGTGACAGAGAGTGTCAGAGAGTGTCAGAGAGTGTTGGAGAGAGTCAGACAATGTCAGAGAGTGTCAGAGACTGATAGAGAGTGTCAGAGAGTATCAGAGAGTGATGGAGAATGTCAGAGAGTGTCTGAGATTGTCAATGAGTGTCAGCGAGTGTCTGCGAGTGTCAGAGACTAATAGAGAGTGTCAGAGAGTGTCTGAGATTGTTCGAGAGTGTCAGCGAGTGTCAGCGAGTGTCAGAGAGTGTCAGAGATTGATAGAGAGTGTCAGAGAGAGTCAGAGAGTGTCTGAGAGTGTCACAGAGAGTCAGAGAGTGTCAGAGAGTGACAGAGAGTGTCAGAGAGTGTCAGAGAGTGTCAGAGATTGTCTGTGAGTGTCAAAGCGTGTTAGAGAGTGTTTGAGAGTGTCAGACATTGTCTGAGAGTGTCTGAGAGTGTCTGAGTGTGTCATGGAGTGTCAGAGAGAGTTAGAGAGTGTCATACAGTGTCTGAGAGTGTCAGAGAGTGTCCGAGATTGTCAGAGAGTGATAGAGAGTGTCAGAGAGCCTCTGAGACTGTCAGAGAGTGTCAGAGACTGTCAGAGAGTGACAGAGAGTGACAGAGAGTGACAGAGAGTTGCAGAGAGTGTCAAAGAGTGATAGAGAGCGGTAGAGAGCGTCTGAGAGTGTCAGAGAGTGTCAGAGAGTGATAGAGAGTGTCAGAGAGTGATAGAGTGTCAGGGACAGTCATGGAGAGATAGAGAGTGTCTGAGAGTGTCTGAGATTGCCAGAGAGTGCCAGACAGTGTCAGAGAGTGACAGAGAGTGTCAGAGAGTGTCAGAGAGTGTTGGAGAGAGTCAGACAGTGTCAGAGAGTGTCAGAGACTGATAGAGAGTGTCAGAGAGTGTCAGAGAGTGATGGAGAATGTCAGAGAGTGTCGGAGATTGTCAATGAGTGTCAGCGAGTGTCTGCGAGTGTCAGAGACTAATAGAGAGTGTCACAGAGTGTCTGAGATTGTTCGAGAGTGTCAGCGAGTGTCAGCGAGTGTCAGAGAGTGTCAGAGATTGATAGAGAGTGTCAGAGAGAGTCAGAGAGTGTCTGAGAGTGTCACAGAGAGTCAGAGTGTCAGAGAGTGTCAGAGAGTGTCAGAGAGTGTCAGAGAGTGTCTGAGATTGTCAGAGAGTGTCAGCGATTGTCAGAGAGTGATAGAGAGTGTCAGAGAATGTCTGAAAGTGTCTGAGAGTGCCAGAGAGTGTCAGAGAGTGTCAGAGAGAGTCAGAGCGTGTCTGAGAATGTCTGAGAATGTCTGAGAGTGTCAGAGAGTGTCAGAGAGCGTCAGAGAGTGTCAGACAGTGTCAGAGAGTGTCTGAGAGTGTCTGAGAGCGTCAGAGAGTGTCAGAGAGTGATAGAGCGTTTCAGAGAGTGTCAGAGAGTGTCTGAGAGTGTCAGACAGCGTCAGGGATTGTCTGAGAGTGTCAGAGAGTGTCAGAGAATGATAGAGAATGTCAGACAGTTTCTGAGAGTATCATAGAGTGTCAGAAAGTGATAGAGAATGTCAGAGAGTGTCAGAGACTGATAGAGAGTGTCAGAGAGTGTCTGAGAGTGTCAGAGAGTGTCAGAGACTGAGAGAGAGAGTGTCTGAGAGTGTCGGAAAGTGATAGAGAGTGTCAGAAAGTGATAGAGAGTGTCAGAGAGTGCCAGACAGTGTCAGAGAGTGTTTGAGAGTCTCAGAGAGTGTCAGTGGGTGTCAGAGAGTGTCAGAGATTGTCAGATAGTGTCAGAGAGTGATAGAGAATGTCAGACAGTGTCTGAGAGACTCAGAGAGTGTCAGAGAGTGATAGAGAGTGTCAGAGAGTGTCAGAGAGTGTCAGAGAGCGTCTGAGAGTTTCAGAGAGAGTCAGAGAATGTCTGAGAGTGTCAGAGAGTATTAGAGAGTTTCTGAGAGTGTCTGAGAGGGTCAGAGTGTGTCAGAGAGTGTCAGAGAGTGATAGAGAGTGATAGAGAGTGTGAGTGTGTCAGAGAGTGTCAGAGAGTGGCTGAGAATGTCAGAGAGTGTGAGAGTGTCAAAGAGTGTCAGAGAGAGTTAGAGAGTGTCAGACAGTGTCTGAGAGTGTCAGAGAGTGTCAGAGATTGTCAGAGAGTGATAGAGAGTGTCAGAGAGTGATAGAGAGTGTCAGAGAGTGTCAGAGACTGTCAGAGAGTGATAGAGAGTGTCAGAGAATGTCAGAGAGTGTCAGAGTGTGATAGAGGGTGATAGAGAGTGATAGAGAGTGTCTGAGACGGTCAGAGAATGTCAGTGAGTGTCAGAAAGCGTCAGAGAGTGAAAAAGAGTGTCAAAGAGTGATAGAGAGTGGCAGAGAGCGACTGAGAGTGTCAGAGAGTGATAGAGAGTGTCAGAGAGTGATAGAGTGTCAGAGACAGTCATAGCAGGTAGAGATTGTCTGAGAGTGTCTGAGAGTACCAGAGAGTGTCAGAGAGTGTCAGAGAGTGTCAGAGAGTGTCTGAGAGTGTCAGAGAGTGATAGAGAGTGATAGAGAGTGTCAGAGAGTGTCAGAGAGTGTCAGAGAGTGATAGACAGTGTCAGAGAGTGATAGACAGTGTCAGAGAGTGTCTGAGTCTGTCAGAGAGTGTCAGAGATTGTCAGAGAGTGATAGGGAGTGTCTGAGAGTGTCAGAGAGTGTCTGAAAGAGTCAGAGGATGAGATTGTGATAGAGAGTGTCAGAGAGTGTCAGAGTGTGACATAGAGTGTCAGAGAGTGATAGAGAAAGTCTGAGAGTGTCAGAGATAGTCAGAGATTGATAGAGAGTGTCAGAGAGTGTCAGAGAGTGTAAGAGTGTGTCTCACAGTGTCAGAGAGTATGTGAGAGTGTCGGAGAGTGATAGAGAGCGTCTGAGAGTGTCAGAGCGAGTCAGAGTATGTCTGAGAGTGTCAGAGAGTGTGTGAGAGTGTCAGAGAGTGTCAGAAAGTGATAGAGTCTGTCAGACAGTGTCTGAGAGTCTCAGAGAGTGTCAGAGAGTATCAGAGAGTGTCAGAGAGTGTCTGAGAGTGACAGACTTTGTCAGAGAGAGTCAGAGCGTGTCTGAGAGTGTCAGACAGTGTCAGAGAGTGCCTGAGAGTGTCTGAGAGCGTCAGAGAGTGTCAGAGAGTGATAGAGAGTTTCAGAGAGTGTCAGAGAGTTTCTGAGAGTGTCAGACAGCGTCAGGGAGTGTCTGAGAGTGTCAGAGAGTGTCTGAGAGTGTCAGAGAGAGTCAGAGTGTGTCAGAGACTGATAGAGAGTGTCAGAGAGTGTCAGAGAGTGTCTGAGAGTGTCAGAGAGTGTCAGAGACTGATAGAGAGTGTCTGAGATTGTCAGAAAGTGATAGAGAGTGTCAGAAAGTGATAGAGAGAGTCAGAGAGTGTCAGAGAGTGTCAGACAGTGTCAGAGAGGGTTTGAGAGTCTCAGAGAGTGTCAGTGGGTGTCAGAGAGTATCAGAGATTGTCAGAGAGTGACAGAGAGTGTCAGACAGTATCAGAGCGTGTCTGAGAGTGTCTGTGAGTGTCAGAGAGTGTCAGAGATTGTCAGAGAGTGTCAGAGAGTGCCTGAGGTTGTCTGAGAGTGTCAGAGAGTTTCAGAGAGTGTCAGAGAGTGTCAGAAGCTAATAGAGAGTGTCAGAGAGTGTCAGAGAGTGACAGAGAGTTTCTGACAGCGTCAGAGACTGTCAGAGATGATAGAGAACGTCTGAGAGATTCTGAGATAGTCAGAGAATTTTAGAGAGTGTCAGAGAGTGATTGAGAGTGTCAGAGAGTGTCAGAGAGCGTCTGAGAGTGTCAGAGAGTGTCAGAGAGTGACAGAGTGTGTCAGTGTGTCAGAGAGTGTCAGAGAGTGTCAGAGAGTGTCTGAGAATGTCAGAGAGTGTCAGAGAGTGTGTGAGAGTGTCAGAGAGTGTGTGAGAGTGTCAGAGAGTGTCAGAGAGTATCAGAGAGTGTCAGAGAGTGTCAGAGAGTGATAGACAGTGTCAGAGAGTGTCTGAGTCTGTCAGAGAGTGTCAGAGATTGTCAGAGAGTGATAGGGAGTGTCTGAGAGTGTCAGAGAGTGTCTGAAAGAGTCAGAGGATGATATTGTGATAGAGAGTGTCAGAGAGTGTCAGAGAGTGATAGAGAGTGTCAGAGAGTGTCAGAGTCTGTCAGAGAGTGTCAGAGATTGTCAGAGAGTGATAGAGAGTGTCAGACAGTGTCAGACAGTGTCAGACAGTGTCAGAGAGTGTCAGAGAGTAATAGAGAGTGTCAGAGAGTGTCTGAGAATGTCAGAGAGTGACAGGGAGCGTCAGAGAGTGCCTGAGAGTGTCAGAGAGTGTCAGAGTGTGTCAGAGAGTGATAGAGAATGTCAGACAGTGTCTGAGAGTGTCAGAGAGTGTCAGAGAGTGACAGAGAGTGTCAGAGAGTGCTAGAGACTGTCAGACAGTGTCTGAGAGTCTCAGAGTGTGTGTGAGAGTATCAGAGCGTGTCAGAGAGTGTCAGAGAGAGTCAGAGAGTGTCAGACAGTGTCAGAGCGTGTCAGAGCTTGTCAGAGAGTGTCAGAGAGTGTCAGACAGTGTCAGAGAGTGCCTGAGAGTGTCTGAGAGTGTCAGAGAGTTTGTGAGAGTGATAGAGAGTGTCTGAGACTGTCAGAGAGTGTCAGAGAGTGTCAGAAAGTGTCAGAGAGTGATAGAGAGTGTCAGAGAGTGATAGAGAGTGTCAGAGTGCGTCTGAGAGTGTCAGAGAGTTTGTGAGAGTGATAGAGAGTGTCTGAGACTGTCAGAGAGTGTCAGAGAGTGTCAGAAATTGTCAGAGAGTGATAGAGAGTGTCAGAGAGTGATAGAGAGTGTCAGAGTGCGTCTGAGAGTGTCAGAGAGTGTCAGAGAGTGATAGAGAACGTCTGAGAGTGTCAGAGATAGTCAGAGATTGATAGAGAGTGTCAGAGAGTGTCAGAGAGTGTAAGAGTGTGTCTGACAGTGTCAGAGAGTATGTGAGAGTGTCGGAGAGTGATAGAGAGCGTCTGAGAGTGTCAGAGCGAGTAAGAGTATGTCTGAGAGTGTCAGAGAGTATGTGAGAGTGTCAGAGAGTGTCAGAGAGTGATAGAGACTGTCAGACAATGTCTGAGAGTCTCAGAGAGTGTCAGAGAGTATCAGAGCGTGTCAGAGAGTGTCTGAGAGTGACAGACTTTGTCAGAGAGAGTCAGAGCGTGTCTGAGAGTGTCAGACAGTGTCAGAGAGTGTCAGAGAGAGTCAGAGAGTGTCAGAGACTGCTAGAGAGTGTCAGAGAGTTTCAGAGAGTGTCAGAGAGTTTCTGAGAGTGTCTGACAGCGTCAGGGAGTGTCAGAGAGTGTCAGAGAGAGTCAGAGAGTGTCAGAGACTGCTAGAGAGTGTCAGAGAGTGTCTGAGAGTGTCAGAGAGTGTCAGAGACTGATAGAGAGTGTCTGAGAGTGTCAGAAAGTGATAGAGAGTGTCAGAAAGTGATAGAGAGAGTCAGACAGTGTCAGAGAGGGTTTGAGAGTCTCAGAGAGTGTCAGTGGGTGTCAGAGAGTGTCAGAGATTGTCAGAGAGTGTCAGAGAGTGATAGAGAATGTCAGACAGTGTCTGAGAGTATCAGAGAATGTCAGAGAGTGACAGAGAGTGTCAGACAGTGTCAGAGCGTGTGTGAGAGTGTCTGTGAGTGTCAGAGAGTGTCAGAGAGTGTCAGAGAGTGTCTGAGGTTGTCTGAGAGTGTCAGAGAGTTTCAGAGAGTGTCAGAGAGTGTCAGAGGCTAAGAGAGAGTGTCAGAGAGTGTCAGAGAGTGACAGAGAGTTTCTGAGAGCGTCAGAGACAGTCAGAGATGATAGAGAACGTCTGAGAGATTCTGAGATAGTCAGAGAATTTTAGAGAGTGTCAGAGAGTGATAGAGAGTGTCAGAGAATGTCAGAGAGCGTCTGAGAGTGTCAGAGAGAGTCAGAGAATGTCTGAGAGTGTCAGAGAGTGTCAGAGAGTGTCAGAGAGTGTCAGAGAGGGTCAGAGTGTGTCAGAGAGTGTCAGAGAGTGATAGAGAGTGACAGAGTGTGTCAGAGACTGTCAGAGTGTGTCAGAGAGCGTCTGAGAGTGTCAGAGAGAGTCAGAGAATGTCTGAGAGTGTCAGAGAGTGTCAGAGAGTGTCTGAGAGTGTCTGAGAGTGTCAGAGAGTGACAGAGTGTGTCAGAGAGTGTCAGAGAGTGTCAGAGAGTGTCAGAGAGTGTCTGAGAATGTCAGAGAGTGTCAGAGAGTGTGTGAGAGTGTCAGAGAGTGAGAGAGAGTGTCAGAGAGTGTCAGAGAGTATCAGAGCGTGTCAGAGAGAGTCAAAGAGTGTTAGAGAGTGTCTGAGTGTGTCAGACATTGTCTGAGAGTGTCTGAGATTTTCTGAGTGTGTCATGGAGTGTCAGAGAGAGTTAGAGAGTGTCATACAGTGACTGAGAGTGTCAGAGAGTGTCAGAGATTGTCAGAGAGTGATAGAGAGTGTCAGAGAGCGTCTGAGACTGTCAGAGAGTGTCAGAGAGTGTCAGAGAGTGACAGAGAGTGTCAGAGAGTGTCAGAGAGTGTTGGAGAGAGTCAGACAGTGTCAGAGAGTGTCAGAGAGTGTCAGAGATTGCCAGAGAGTGCCAGAGAGTGTCAGAGAGTGACAGAGAGTGTCAGAGAGTGTCAGAGAGTGTTGGAGAGAGTCAGACAGTGTCAGAGAGTGTCAGAGAGTGTCAGAGAGTGATGGAGAATGTCAGAGAGTGTCTGAGATTGTCATAGAGTGTCAGCGACTGTCTGCGAGTGTCAGAGACTAATAGAGAGTGTCAGACAGTGACTGAGATTGTCCGAGAGTGTCAGCGAGTGTCAGCGAGTGTCAGAGAGTGTCAGAGATTGATAGAGAGTGTCAGAGAGAGTCAGAGAGTGTCAGAGAGTGTCAGAGAGTGTCAGAGAGTGCCAGAGAGTGTCAGAGATTGATAGAGAGTGTCGGAGAGTGTCTGAGATTGTCAGAGAGTGTCAGCGATTGTCAGAGAGTGTCAGAGAGTGATAGAGAGTGTCAGAGAATGTCTGAACGTGTCTGAGAGTGCCAGAGAGTGTCAGAGAGTGTCAGAGAGAGTCAGAGCGTGACTGAGAATGTCTGAGAATGTCTGAGAGTGTCAGAGAGCGTCAGAGAGTGTCAGAGAGTGATAGAGAGTTTCAGAGAGTGTCAGAGAGTGTCTGAGAGTGTCAGACAGCGTCAGGGATTGTCTGAGAGTGTCAGAGAGTGTCTGAGAGTGTCAGAGAGTGTCAGAGAGTGATAGAGAATGTCAGACAGTGTCTGAGAGTATCATAGAGTGTCAGAAAGTGATAGAGAATGTCAGAGAGTGTCAGAGACTGATAGAGAGTGTCAGAGAGTGTCTGAGAGTGTCAGAGAATGTCAGAGACTGATAGAGAGTGTCTGAGAGTGTCAGAAAGTGATAGAGAGTGTCAGAAAGTGATAGAGAGAGTCAGAGAGTGTCAGACAGTGTCAGAGAGTGTTTGAGAGTCTCAGAGAGTGTCAGTGGGTGTCAGAGAGTGTCAGAGATTGTCAGAGAGTGTCAGAGAGTGATAGAGAATGTCAGACAGTGTCTGAGAGAATCAGAGAGTGTCAGAGAGTGACAGAGAGTGTCAGACAGTATCAGAGCGTGTCTGAGAGTGTCTGTGAGTGTCAGAGAGTGTCAGAGATTGTCAGAGAGTGTCCGAGTCTGTCAGAGAGTGTCAGAGATTGTCAGAGAGTGATAGGGAGTGTCTGAGCGTGTCAGAGAGTGTCTGAAAGAGTCAGAGGATGAGATTCCGATAGAGAGTGTCAGAGGGTGATAGAGAGTGTCACAGTGAGTCAGAGAGTGAGAGAGTGTGTCTGAGAGTGCCAGAGAGTGTCAGAGAGTGTCAGAGAGTGTCTGAGAATGTGAGAGAGTGATAGAGAGTGTCAGAGAGTGTCAGAGAGTGTCAGAGAGTGATAGAGAGTGTCAGAGAGTGTCTGAGTCTGTCAGAGAGTGTCAGAGATTGTCAGAGAGTGATAGAGAGTGTCAGACAGTGTCGGAGAGTGTCAGAGAGTGTCAGAGAGTGTCAGAGAGTGTCAGAGAGTGTCTGAGAATGTCAGAGAGTGATAGGGAGCGTCTGAGAGTGCCAGAGAGTATCATAGAGTGATAGAGAGTGTCAGAGAGTGCCTGAGAGTGTCAGAGAGTGTCAGAGAGTGTCAGAGTGTGTCAGAGAGTGATAGAGAATGTCAGACAGTGTCTGAGAGTGTCAGAGAGTGTCAGAGAGTGACAGAGAGTGTCAGAGAGTGATAGAGACTGTCAGACAGTGTCTGAGAGTCTCAGAGTGTGTGTGAGAGTATCAGAGCGTGTCAGAGAGTGTCAGAGAGAGTCAGAGAGTGTCAGAGAGTGTCAGAGCGTGTCAGAGCTTGTCAGAGAGTGTCAGACAGTGTCAGAGAGTGCCTGAGAGTGTCTGAGAGTGTCAGAGAGCTTGTGAGAGCGATAGAGAGTGTCTGAGACTGTCAGAGAGTGTCAGAGAGTGTCAGAAATTGTCAGAGAGTGATAGAGAGTGTCAGAGAGTGATAGAGAGTGTCAGAGAGTGATAGAGAGTGTCAGAGTGCGTCTGAGAGTGTCAGAGAGTGTCAGAGTGTGACATAGAGTGTCAGAGAGTGATAGAGAACGTCTGAGAGTGTCAGAGATAGTCAGAGATTGATAGAGAGTGTCAGAGAGTGTAAGAGTGTGTCTGACAGTGTCAGAGAGTATGTGAGAGTGTCGGAGAGTGATAGAGAGCGTCTGAGAGTGTCAGAGCGAGTCAGAGTATGTCTGAGAGTGTCAGAGAGTGTGTGAGAGTGTCAGAGAGTGTCAGAAAGTGATAGAGACTGTCAGACAGTGTCTGAGAGTCTCAGAGAGTGTCAGAGAGTATCAGAGCGTGTCAGAGAGTGTCTGAGAGTGACAGACTTTGTCAGAGAGAGTCAGAGCGTGTCTGAGAGTGTCAGACAGTGTCAGAGAGTGCCCGAGAGTGTCTGAGAGCGTCAGAGAGCGTCAGAGAGTGTCAGAGAGTGATAGAGAGTTTCAGAGAGTGTCAGAGAGTTTCTGAGAGTGTCAGACAGCGTCACGGAGTGTCTGAGAGTGTCGGAGTGTGTCTGAGAGTGTCAGAGAGTGTCAGAGAGTGTCAGAGAGAGTCAGAGAGTGTCAGAGACTGATAGAGAGTGTCAGAGAGTGTCTGAGAGTGTCAGAGAGTGTCGGAGACTGATAGAGAGTGTCTGAGAGTGTCAGAAAGTGATAGAGAGTGTCAGAAAGTGATAGAGAGAGTCAGAGAGTGTCAGACAGTGTCAGACAGTGTCAGAGAGGGTTTGAGAGTCTCAGAGATTGTCAGTGGGTGTCAGAGAGTGTCAGAGGTTGTCAGAGAGTGTCAGAGAGTGATAGAGAATGTCAGACAGTGTCTGAGAGTATCAGAGAGTGTCAGAGAGTGACAGAGAGTGTCAGACAGTATCAGAGCGTGCCTGAGAGTGTCGGTGAGTGTCAGAGAGTGTCAGAGATTGTCAGAGAGTGTCAGAGAGTGCCTGAGGTTGTCTGAGAGTGTCAGAGAGTTTCAGAGAGTGTCAGAGAGTGTCAGAGGCTAATAGAGAGTGTCAGAGAGTGTCAGAGAGTGACAGAGAGTTTCTGAGAGCGTCAGAGACTGTCAGAGACGATAGAGAACGTCTGAGAGATTCTGAGATAGTCAGAGAATTTTAGAGAGTGTCAGAGAGTGATAGAGAGTGTCAGAGAGCGTCTGAGAGTGTCAGAGAGAGTCAGAGAATGTCTGAGAGTGTCAGAGAGTGATAGAGAGTGATAGAGAGTGACAGAGTGTGTCAGAGAGTGTCAGAGAGTGTCAGAGAGCGTCTGAGAGTGTCAGAGAGAGTCAGAGAATGTCTGAGAGTGTCAGAGTGTGATAGAGAGTGTCAGAGAGTGTCTGAGTCTGTCAGAGAGTGTCAGAGATTGTCAGAGAGTGATAGAGAGTGTCAGACAGTGTCGGAGAGTGTCAGAGAGTGTCAGAGAGTGTCAGAGAATGTCAGAGAGTGATAGGGAGCGTCTGAGAGTGCCAGAGAGTATCACAGAGTGATAGAGAGTGTCAGAGACTGCCTGAGAGTGTCAGAGAGTGTCAGAGAGTGTCAGAGTGTGTCAGAGAGTGATAGAGAATGTCAGACAGTGTCTGAGAGTGTCAGAGAGTGTCAGAGAGTGACAGAGAGTGTCAGAGAGTGATAGAGACTGTCAGACAGTGTCTGAGAGTCTCAGAGTGTGTGTGAGAGTATCAGAGCGTGTCAGAGAGTGTCAGAGAGAGTCAGAGAGTGTCAGAGAGTGTCAGAGCGTGTCAGAGCTTGTCAGAGAGTGTCAGACAGTGTCAGACATTGTCAGAGAGTGCCTGAGAGTGTCTGAGAGTGTCAGAGAGTTTGTGAGAGCGATAGAGAGTGTCTGAGACTGTCAGAGAGTGTCAGAGAGTGTCAGAAATTGTCAGAGAGTGATAGAGAGTGTCAGAGAGTGATAGAGAGTGTCAGAGTGCGTCTGAGAGTGTCAGAGAGTGTCAGAGTGTGACATAGAGTGTCAGAGAGTGATAGAGAACGTCTGAGAGTGTCAGAGATAGTCAGAGATTGATAGAGAGTGTCAGAGAGTGTAAGAGTGTGTCTGACAGTGTCAGAGAGTATGTGAGAGTGTCGGAGAGTGATAGAGAGCGTCTGAGAGTGTCAGAGCGAGTCAGAGTATGTCTGAGAGTGTCAGAGAGTGTGTGAGAGTGTCAGAGAGTGTCAGAAAGTGATAGAGACTGTCAGACAGTGTCTGAGAGTCTCAGAGAGTGTCAGAGAGTATCAGAGCGTGTCAGAGAGTGTCTGAGAGTGACAGACTTTGTCAGAGAGAGTCAGAGCGTGTCTGAGAGTGTCAGACAGTGTCAGAGAGTGCCTGAGAGTGTCTGAGAGCGTCAGAGAGCGTCAGAGAGTGTCAGAGAGTGATAGAGAGTTTCAGAGAGTGTCAGAGAGTTTCTGAGAGTGTCAGACAGCGTCACGGAGTGTCTGAGAGTGTCGGAGTGTGTCTGAGAGTGTCAGAGAGTGTCAGAGAGTGTCAGAGAGAGTCAGAGAGAGTCAGAGACTGATAGAGAGTGTCAGAGAGTGTCTGAGAGTGTCAGAGAGTGTCAGAGACTGATAGAGAGTGTCTGAGAGTGTCAGAAAGTGATAGAGAGTGTCAGAAAGTGATAGAGAGAGTCAGAGAGTGTCAGACAGTGTCAGACAGTGTCAGAGAGGGTTTGAGAGTCTCAGAGATTGTCAGTGGGTGTCAGAGAGTGTCAGAGATTGTCAGAGAGTGTCAGAGAGTGATAGAGAATGTCAGACAGTGTCTGAGAGTATCAGAGAGTGTCAGAGAGTGACAGAGAGTGTCAGACAGTATCAGAGCGTGCCTGAGAGAGTCAGAGAATGTCTGAGAGTGTCTGAGAGTGTCTGAGAGTGTCAGAGAGTGACAGAGTGTGTCAGAGAGTGTCAGAGAGTGTCAGAGAGTGTCAGAGAGTGTCTGAGAATGTCAGAGAGTGTCAGAGAGTGTGTGAGAGTGTCAGAGAGTGCCTGAGGTTGTCTGAGAGTGTCAGAGAGTTTCAGAGAGTGTCAGAGAGTGTCAGAGGCTAATAGAGAGTGTCAGAGAGTGTCAGAGAGTGACAGAGAGTTTCTGAGAGCGTCAGAGACTGTCAGAGACGATATAGAACGTCTGAGAGATTCTGAGATAGTCAGAGAATTTTAGAGAGTGTCAGAGAGTGATAGAGAGTGTCAGAGAGCGTCTGAGAGTGTCAGAGAGAGTCAGAGAATGTCTGAGAGTGTCAGAGAGTGATAGAGAGTGATAGAGAGTGACAGAGTGTGTCAGAGAGTGTCAGAGAGTGTCAGAGAATGTCTGAGAGTGTCAGAGTGTGATAGAGAGTGTCAGAGAGTGTCTGAGTCTGTCAGAGAGTGTCAGAGATTGTCAGAGAGTGATAGAGAGTGTCAGACAGTGTCGGAGAGTGTCAGAGAGTGTCAGAGAGTGTCAGAGAGTGTCAGAGAATGTCAGAGAGTGATAGGGAGCGTCTGAGAGTGCCAGAGAGTATAACAGAGTGATAGAGAGTGTCAGAGACTGCCTGAGAGTGTCAGAGAGTGTCAGAGAGTGTCAGAGTGTGTCAGAGAGTGATAGAGAATGTCAGACAGTGTCTGAGAGTGTCAGAGAGTGTCAGAGAGTGACAGAGAGTGTCAGAGAGTGATAGAGACTGTCAGACAGTGTCTGAGAGTCTCAGAGTGTGTGTGAGAGTATCAGAGCGTGTCAGAGAGTGTCAGAGAGAGTCAGAGAGTGTCAGAGAGTGTCAGAGCGTGTCAGAGCTTGTCAGAGAGTGTCAGACAGTGTCAGACATTGTCAGAGAGTGCCTGAGAGTGTCTGAGAGTGTCAGAGAGTTTGTGAGAGCGATAGAGAGTGTCTGAGACTGTCAGAGAGTGTCAGAGAGTGTCAGAAATTGTCAGAGAGTGATAGAGAGTGTCAGAGAGTGATAGAGAGTGTCAGAGTGCGTCTGAGAGTGTCAGAGAGTGTCAGAGTGTGACATAGAGTGTCAGAGAGTGATAGAGAACGTCTGAGAGTGTCAGAGATAGTCAGAGATTGATAGAGAGTGTCAGAGAGTGTAAGAGTGTGTCTGACAGTGTCAGAGAGTATGTGAGAGTGTCGGAGAGTGATAGAGAGCGTCTGAGAGTGTCAGAGCGAGTCAGAGTATGTCTGAGAGTGTCAGAGAGTGTGTGAGAGTGTCAGAGAGTGTCAGAAAGTGATAGAGACTGCCAGACAGTGTCTGAGAGTCTCAGAGAGTGTCAGAGAGTATCAGAGCGTGTCAGAGAGTGTCTGAGAGTGACAGACTTTGTCAGAGAGAGTCAGAGCGTGTCTGAGAGTGTCAGACAGTGTCAGAGAGTGCCTGAGAGTGTCTGAGAGCGTCAGAGAGCGTCAGAGAGTGTCAGAGAGTGATAGAGAGTTTCAGAGAGTGTCAGAGAGTTTCTGAGAGTGTCAGACAGCGTCACGGAGTGTCTGAGAGTGTCGGAGTGTGTCTGAGAGTGTCAGAGAGTGTCAGAGAGTGTCAGAGAGAGTCAGAGAGAGTCAGAGACTGATAGAGAGTGTCAGAGAGTGTCTGAGAGTGTCAGAGAGTGTCAGAGACTGATAGAGAGTGTCTGAGAGTGTCAGAAAGTGATAGAGAGTGTCAGAAAGTGATAGAGAGAGTCAGAGAGTGTCAGACAGTGTCAGAGAGGGTTTGAGAGTCTCAGAGATTGTCAGTGGGTGTCAGAGAGTGTCAGAGATTGTCAGAGAGTGTCAGAGAGTGATAGAGAATGTCAGACAGTGTCTGAGAGTATCAGAGAGTGTCAGAGAGTGACAGAGAGTGTCAGACAGTATCAGAGCGTGCCTGAGAGAGTCAGAGAATGTCTGAGAGTGTCTGAGAGTGTCAGAGAGTGACAGAGTGTGTCAGAGAGTGTCAGAGAGTGTCAGAGAGTGTCAGAGAGTGTCTGAGAATGTCAGAGAGTGTCAGAGAGTGTGTGAGAGTGTCAGAGAGTGCCTGAGGTTGTCTGAGAGTGTCAGAGAGTTTCAGAGAGTGTCAGAGAGTGTCAGAGGCTAATAGAGAGTGTCAGAGAGTGTCAGAGAGTGACAGAGAGTTTCTGAGAGCGTCAGAGACTGTCAGAGACGATATAGAACGTCTGAGAGATTCTGAGATAGTCAGAGAATTTTAGAGAGTGTCAGAGAGTGATAGAGAGTGTCAGAGAGCGTCTGAGAGTGTCAGAGAGAGTCAGAGAATGTCTGAGAGTGTCAGAGAGTGATAGAGAGTGATAGAGAGTGACAGAGTGTGTCAGAGAGTGTCAGAGAGTATCAGAGAGCGTCTGAGAGTGTCAGAGAGAGTCAGAGAATGTCTGAGAGTGTCAGAGTGTGATAGAGAGTGTCAGAGAGTGTCTGAGTCTGTCAGAGAGTGTCAGAGATTGTCAGAGAGTGATAGAGAGTGTCAGACAGTGTCGGAGAGTGTCAGAGAGTGTCAGAGAGTGTCAGAGAGTGTCAGAGAATGTCAGAGAGTGATAGGGAGCGTCTGAGAGTGCCAGAGAGTATCACAGAGTGATAGAGAGTGTCAGAGACTGCCTGAGAGTGTCAGAGAGTGTCAGAGAGTGTCAGAGTGTGTCAGAGAGTGATAGAGAATGTCAGACAGTGTCTGAGAGTGTCAGAGAGTGTCAGAGAGTGACAGAGAGTGTCAGAGAGTGATAGAGACTGTCAGACAGTGTCTGAGAGTCTCAGAGTGTGTGTGAGAGTATCAGAGCGTGTCAGAGAGTGTCAGAGAGAGTCAGAGAGTGTCAGAGAGTGTCAGAGCGTGTCAGAGCTTGTCAGAGAGTGTCAGACAGTGTCAGACATTGTCAGAGAGTGCCTGAGAGTGTCTGAGAGTGTCAGAGAGTTTGTGAGAGCGATAGAGAGTGTCTGAGACTGTCAGAGAGTGTCAGAGAGTGTCAGAAATAGTCAGAGAGTGATAGAGAGTGTCAGAGAGTGATAGAGAGTGTCAGAGTGCGTCTGAGAGTGTCAGAGAGTGTCAGAGTGTGACATAGAGTGTCAGAGAGTGATAGAGAACGTCTGAGAGTGTCAGAGATAGTCAGAGATTGATAGAGAGTGTCAGAGAGTGTAAGAATGTGTCTGACAGTGTCAGAGAGTATGTGAGAGTGTCGGAGAGTGATAGAGAGCGTCTGAGAGTGTCAGAGCGAGTCAGAGTATGTCTGAGAGTGTCAGAGAGTGTGTGAGAGTGTCAGAGAGTGTCAGAAAGTGATAGAGACTGTCAGACAGTGTCTGAGAGTCTCAGAGAGTGTCAGAGAGTATCAGAGCGTGTCAGAGAGTGTCTGAGAGTGACAGACTTTGTCAGAGAGAGTCAGAGCGTGTCTGAGAGTGTCAGACAGTGTCAGAGAGTGCCTAAGAGTGTCTGAGAGCGTCAGAGAGCGTCAGAGAGTGTCAGAGAGTGATAGAGAGTTTCAGAGAGTGTCAGAGAGTTTCTGAGAGTGTCAGACAGCGTCACGGAGTGTCTGAGAGTGTCGGAGTGTGTCTGAGAGTGTCAGAGAGTGTCAGAGAGTGTCAGAGAGAGTCAGAGAGAGTCAGAGACTGATAGAGAGTGTCAGAGAGTGTCTGAGAGTGTCAGAGAGTGTCAGAGACTGATAGAGAGTGTCTGAGAGTGTCAGAAAGTGATAGAGAGTGTCAGAAAGTGATAGAGAGAGTCAGAGAGTGTCAGACAGTGTCAGAGAGTGTCAGAGAGTGATAGAGAATGTCAGACAGTGTCTGAGAGTATCAGAGAGTGTCAGAGAGTGACAGAGAGTGTCAGACAGTATCAGAGCGTGCCTGAGAGAGTCAGAGAATGTCTGAGAGTGTCTGAGAGTGTCTGAGAGTGTCAGAGAGTGACAGAGTGTGTCAGAGAGTGTCAGAGAGTGTCAGAGAGTGTCAGAGAGTGTCTGAGAATGTCAGAGAGTGTCAGAGAGTGTGTGAGAGTGTCAGAGAGTACCTGAGGTTGTCTGAGAGTGTCAGAGAGTTTCAGAGAGTGTCAGAGAGTGTCAGAGGCTAATAGAGAGTGTCAGAGAGTGTCAGAGAGTGACAGAGAGTTTCTGAGAGCGTCAGAGACTGTCAGAGACGATATAGAACGTCTGAGAGATTCTGAGATAGTCAGAGAATTTTAGAGAGTGTCAGAGAGTGATAGAGAGTGTCAGAGAGCGTCTGAGAGTGTCAGAGAGAGTCAGAGAATGTCTGAGAGTGTCAGAGAGTGATAGAGAGTGATAGAGAGTGACAGAGTGTGTCAGAGAGTGTCAGAGAGTGTCAGAGAATGTCTGAGAGTGTCAGAGTGTGATAGAGAGTGTCAGAGAGTGTCTGAGTCTGTCAGAGAGTGTCAGAGATTGTCAGAGAGTGATAGAGAGTGTCAGACAGTGTCGGAGAGTGTCAGAGAGTGTCAGAGAGTGTCAGAGAGTGTCAGAGAATGTCAGAGAGTGATAGGGAGCGTCTGAGAGTGCCAGAGAGTATAACAGAGTGATAGAGAGTGTCAGAGACTGCCTGAGAGTGTCAGAGAGTGTCAGAGAGTGTCAGAGTGTGTCAGAGAGTGATAGAGAATGTCAGACAGTGTCTGAGAGTGTCAGAGAGTGTCAGAGAGTGACAGAGAGTGTCAGAGAGTGATAGAGACTGTCAGACAGTGTCTGAGAGTCTCAGAGTGTGTGTGAGAGTATCAGAGCGTGTCAGAGAGTGTCAGAGAGAGTCAGAGAGTGTCAGAGAGTGTCAGAGCGTGTCAGAGCTTGTCAGAGAGTGCCAGACAGTGTCAGACATTGTCAGAGAGTGCCTGAGAGTGTCTGAGAGTGTCAGAGAGTTTGTGAGAGCGATAGAGAGTGTCTGAGACTGTCAGAGAGTGTCAGAGAGTGTCAGAAATTGTCAGAGAGTGATAGAGAGTGTCAGAGAGTGATAGAGAGTGTCAGAGTGCGTCTGAGAGTGTCAGAGAGTTTCAGAGTGTGACATAGAGTGTCAGAGAGTGATAGAGAACGTCTGAGAGTGTCAGAGATAGTCAGAGATTGATAGAGAGTGTCAGAGAGTGTAAGAGTGTGTCTGACAGTGTCAGAGAGTATGTGAGAGTGTCGGAGAGTGATAGAGAGCGTCTGAGAGTGTCAGAGCGAGTCAGAGTATGTCTGAGAGTGTCAGAGAGTGTGTGAGATTGTCAGAGAGTGTCAGAAAGTGATAGAGACTGCCAGACAGTGTCTGAGAGTCTCAGAGAGTGTCAGAGAGTATCAGAGCGTGTCAGAGAGTGTCTGAGAGTGACAGACTTTGTCAGAGAGAGTCAGAGCGTGTCTGAGAGTGTCAGACAGTGTCAGAGAGTGCCTGAGAGTGTCTGAGAGCGTCAGAGAGCGTCAGAGAGTGTCAGAGAGTGATAGAGAGTTTCAGAGAGTGTCAGAGAGTTTCTGAGAGTGTCAGACAGCGTCACGGAGTGTCTGAGAGTGTCGGAGTGTGTCTGAGAGTGTCAGAGAGTGTCAGGGAGTGTCAGAGAGAGTCAGAGAGAGTCAGAGACTGATAGAGAGTGTCAGAGAGTGTCTGAGAGTGTCAGAGAGTGTCAGAGACTGATAGAGAGTGTCTGAGAGTGTCAGAAAGTGATAGAGAGTGTCAGAAAGTGATAGAGAGAGTCAGAGAGTGTCAGACAGTGTCAGAGAGGGTTTGAGAGTCTCAGAGATTGTCAGTGGGTGTCAGAGAGTGTCAGAGATTGTCAGAGAGTGTCAGAGAGTGATAGAGAATGTCAGACAGTGTCTGAGAGTATCAGAGAGTGTCAGAGAGTGACAGAGAGTGTCAGACAGTATCAGAGCGTGCCTGAGAGGGTCAGAGAATGTCTGAGAGTGTCTGAGAGTGTCAGAGAGTGACAGAGTGTGTCAGAGAGTGTCAGAGAGTGTCAGAGAGTGTCAGAGAGTGTCTGAGAATGTCAGAGAGTGTCAGAGAGTGTGTGAGAGTGTCAGAGAGTGCCTGAGGTTGTCTGAGAGTGTCAGAGAGTTTCAGAGAGTGTCAGAGAGTGTCAGAGAGTGTCAGAGGCTAATAGAGAGTGTCAGAGAGTGTCAGAGAGTGACAGAGAGTTTCTGAGAGCGTCAGAGACTGTCAGAAATGATATAGAACGTCTGAGAGATTCTGAGATAGTCAGAGAATTTTAGAGAGTGTCAGAGAGTGATGGAGAGTGTCAGAGAGCGTCTGAGAGTGTCAGAGAGAGTCAGAGAATGTCTGAGAGTGTCAGAGAGTGATAGAGAGTGATAGAGAGTGACAGAGTGTGTCAGAGTGTGTCAGAGACTGTCAGAGAGCGTCTGAGAGTGTCAGAGAGAGTCAGAGAATGTCTGAGAGTGTCTGAGAGTGTCTGAGAGTGTCAGAGAGTGACAGAGTGTGTCAGAGAGTGTCAGAGAGTGTGTGAGAGTGTCAGAGAGTGTGTGAGAGTGTCAGAGAGTGATAGAGAGTGTCAGAGAGTGTCAGAGAGTATCAGAGCGTGTTAGAGAGAGTCAAAGCGTGTTCGAGAGTGTTTGAGAGTGTCAGATATTGTCTGAGAGTGTCTGAGAGTGTCTGAGTGTGTCATGGAGTGTCAGAGAGAGTTAGAGAGTGTCATACAGTGTCTGAGAGTGTCAGAGAGTGTCAGAGATTGTCAGAGAGTGATAGAGAGTGTCAGAGAGCCTCTGAGACTGTCAGAGAGTGTCAGAGACTGTCAGAGAGTGACAGAGAGTGACAGAGAGTGTCTGAGAGTGTCAGAGAGTGTCAGAGAGTGATAGAGAGTGTCTGAGACTGTCAGAAAGTGTCAGAGAGTGAAGGAGAGAGTCAAAGAGTGATAGAGAGCGGCAGAGAGCGTCTGAGAGTGTCAGAGAGTGTCAGAGAGTGATAGAGAGTGTCAGAGAGTGATAGAGTGTCAGGGACAGTCATGGAGAGATAGAGAGTGTCTGAGAGTGTCTGAGATAGTTCGAGAGTGTCAGCGAGTGTCAGCGAGTGTCAGAGAGTGTCAGAGATTGATAGAGAGTGTCAGAGAGAGTCAGAGAGTGTCAGAGAGTGTCAGAGAGTGTCAGAGAGTGTCAGAGAGTGTGAGAGAGTGTCAGAGAGTGTCTGCGAGTGTCAGAGATTGATAGAGAGTGTCGGAGAGTGTCTGAGATTGTCAGAGAGTGTCAGCGATTGTCAGAGAGTGATAGAGAGTGTCAGAGAATGTCTGAAAGTGTCTGAGAGTGCCAGAGAGTGTCAGAGAGTGTCAGAGAGAGTCAGAGCGTGTCTGAGAATGTTTGAGAATGTCTGAGAATGTCTGAGAGTGTCAGAGAGCGTCAGAGAGTGTCAGACAGTGTCAGAACGTGTCTGAGAGCGTCAGAGAGTGTCAGAGAGTGATAGAGAGTTTCAGAGAGTGTCTGAGAGTGTCAGACAGCGTCAGGGATTGTCTGAGAGTGTCAGAGAGTGTCAGACATTGTCAGAGAGTGATAGAGAATGTCAGACAGTGTCTGAGAGTATCATAGAGTGTCAGAAAGTGATAGAGAGTGTCAGAGAGTGATAGAGTGTCAGGGACAGTCATGGAGAGATAGAGAGTGTTTGAGAGTGTCTGAGATTGCCAGAGAGTGCCAGAGAGTGTCAGAGAGTGACAGAGAGTGTCAGAGAGTGTCAGAGAGTGTTGGAGAGAGTCAGACAGTGTCAGAGAGTGTCAGAGACTGATAGAGAGTGTCAGAGAGTGTCTGAGAGTGTCAGAGAGTGTCAGAGACTGATAGAGAGTGTCTGAGAGTGTCAGAAAGTGATAGAGAGTTTCAGAAAGTGATAGAGAAAGTCAGAGAGTGTCAGAGAGTGTCAGACAGTGTCAGAGAGTGTTTGAGAGTCTCAGAGAGTGTCAGTGGGTGTCAGAGAGTGTCAGAGATTGTCAGAGAGTGTCAGAGAGTGATAGAGAATGTCAGACAGTGTCTGAGAGAATCAGAGAGTGTCAGAGAGTGACAGAGAGTGTCAGACAGTATCAGAGAGTGTCAGAGATTGTCAGAGAGTGTCAGAGAGTGCCTGAGATTGTCTGAGAGTGTCAGAGAGTTTCAGAGAGTGTCAGAGAGTGTCAGAGGCTAATAGAGAGTTTCAGAGAGTGTCAGAGAGTGACAGAGAGTTCCTGAGAGCGTCAGAGAGTGTCAGAGAGTGATAGAGAACGTCTGAGAGAATCTGAGATAGTCAGAGAGTTTTAGAGAGTGTCAGAGAGTGATAGAGAGTGTCAGAGAGTGTCAGAGAGCGTCTGAGAGTGTCAGAGAGAGTCAGAGAATGTCTGAAAGTGTCTGAGAGTGCCAGAGAGTGTCAGAGAGTGTCAGAGAGAGTCAGAGCGTGTCTGAGAATGTTTGAGAATGTCTGAGAATGTCTGAGAGTGTCAGAGAGCGTCAGAGAGTGTCAGACAGTGTCAGAGAGTGTCTGAGAGCGTCAGAGAGTGTCAGAGAGTGATAGAGAGTGATAGGGAGTGTCTGAGAGTGTCAGAGAGTGTCAGAGAGCGTCTGAGAGTGTCAGAGAGAGTCAGAGAATGTCTGAGAGTGTCTGAGAGTGTCTGAGAGTGTCAGAGAGTGACAGAGTGTGTCAGAGAGTGTCAGAGAGTGTCAGAGAGTGTCTGAGAGTGTCTGAGAATGTCAGAGAGTGTCAGAGAGTGTGTGAGAGTGTCAGAGAGTGATAGAGAGTGTCAGAGAGTGTCAGAGAGTATCAGAGCGTGTTAGAGAGAGTCAAAGCGTGTTAGAGAGTGTTTGAGAGTGTCAGACATTGTCTGAGAGTGTCTGAGAGTGTCTGAGTGTGTCATGGAGTGTCAGAGAGAATTAGAGAGTGTCATACAGTGTCTGAGAGTGTCAGAGAGTGTCAGAGATTGTCAGAGAGTGATAGAGAGTGTCAGAGAGCCTCTGAGACTGTCAGAGAGTGTGAGAGACTGTCAGAGAGTGACAGAGAGTGACAGAGAGTGTCTGAGAGTGTCAGAGAGTGTCAGAGAGTGATAGAGAGTGTCTGAGACTGTCAGAAAGTGTCAGAGAGTGAAGGAGAGTGTCAAAGAGTGATAGAGAGCGGCAGAGAGCGTCTGAGAGTGTCAGAGAGTGTCAGAGAGTGATAGAGAGTGTCAGAGAGTGATAGAGTGTCAGGGACAGTCATGGAGAGATAGAGAGTGTCTGAGAGTGTCTGAGATTGCCAGAGAGTGTCAGAGAGTGTTGGAGAGAGTCAGACAGTGTCAGAGAGTGTCAGAGACTGATAGAGGGTGTCAGAGAGTGTCAGAGAGTGATGGAGAATGTCAGAGAGTGTCTGAGATTGTCAATGAGTGTCAGCGAGTGTCTGCGAGTGTCAGAGACTAATAGAGAGTGTCAGAGAGTGTCTGAGATAGTTCGAGAGTGTCAGCGAGTGTCAGCGAGTGTCAGAGAGTGTCAGAGATTGATAGAGAGTGTCAGAGAGAGTCAGAGAGTGTCAGAGAGTGTCAGAGAGTGTCGGAGAGTGTCTGAGACTGTCAGAGAGTGTCAGTGATTGTCAGAGAGTGATAGAGAGTGTCAGAGAATGTCTGAAAGTGTCTGAGAGTGCCAGAGAGTGTCAGAGAGTGTCAGAGAGAGTCAGAGCGTGTCTGAGAATGTTTGAGAATGTCTGAGAATGTCTGAGAGTGTCAGAGAGCGTCAGAGAGTGTCAGACAGTGTCAGAGAGTGTCTGAGAGCGTCAGAGAGTGTCAGAGAGTGATAGAGAGTTTCAGAGAGTGTCTGAGAGTGTCAGACAGCGTCAGGGATTGTCTGAGAGTGTCAGAGAGTGTCAGACAGTGTCAGAGAGTGATAGAGAATGTCAGACAGTGTCTGAGAGTATCATAGAGTGTCAGAAAGTGATAGAGAGTGTCAGAGAGTGTCAGAGAGTGTCAGGGACAGACATGGAGAGATAGAGAGTGTCTGAGAGTGTCTGAGATTGCCAGAGAGTGCCAGAGAGTGTCAGAGACTGATAGAGAGTTTCAGAGAGTGTCTGAGAGTGTCAGACAGCGTCAGGGATTGTCTGAGAGTGTCAGAAAGTGATAGAGAGTGTCAGAGAGTGATAGAGTGTCAGGGACAGTCATGGAGAGATAGAGAGTGTCTGAGAGTGTCTGAGATTGCCAGAGAGTGCCAGAGAGTGTCAGAGAGTGACAGAGAGTGTCAGAGAGTGTCAGAGAGTGTTGGAGAGAGTCAGACAGTGTCAGAGAGTGTCAGAGACTGATAGAGAGTGTCAGAGAGTGTCTGAGAGTGTCAGAGAGTGTCAGAGACTGATAGAGAGTGTCTGAGAGCGTCAGAAAGTGATAGAGAGTGTCAGAAGGTGATAGAGAAAGTCAGAGAGTGTCAGAGAGTGTCAGACAGTGTCAGAGAGTATTTGAGAGTCTCAGAGAGTGTCAGTGGGTGTCAGAGAGTGTCAGAGATTGTCAGAGAGTGTCAGAGAGTGATAGAGAATGTCAGACAGTGTCTGAGAGAATCAGAGAGTGTCAGAGAGTGACAGAGAGTGTCAGACAGTATCAGAGAGTGTCAGAGATTGTCAGAGAGTGTCAGAGAGTGCCTGAGATTGTCTGAGAGTGTCAGAGAGTTTCAGAGAGTGTCAGAGAGTGTCAGAGGCTAATAGAGAGTTTCAGAGAGTGTCAGAGAGTGACAGAGAGTTCCTGAGAGCGTCAGAGAGTGTCAGAGAGTGATAGAGCACGTCTGAGAGAATCTGAGATAGTCAGAGAGTTTTAGAGAGTGTCAGAGAGTGATAGAGAGTGTCAGAGAGTGTCAGAGAGCGTCTGAGAGTGTCAGAGAGAGTCAGAGAATGTCTGAGAGTGTCAGAGAGTGTCAGAGAGTTTCTGAGAGTTTCTGAGAGGGTCAGAGTGTGTCAGAGAGTGTCAGAGAGTGATAGAGAGTGATAGAGAGTGTGAGTGTGTCAGAGAGTGTCAGAGAGTGTCAGAGAGTGTCTGAGAATGTCAGAGAGTGTGAGAGTGTCAAAGAGTGTCAGAGAGAGTTAGAGAGTGTCAGACAGTGTCTGAGAGTGTCAGAGAGTGTCAGAGATTGTCAGAGATTGTCAGAGAGTGATAGAGAGTGTCAGAGAGTGTCTGAGACTGTCAGAAAGTGTCAGAGACTGTCAGAGAGTGATAGAGAGTGTCAGAGAATGTCAGAGAGTGTCAGAGAGTGATAGAGAGTGATAGAGAGTGATAGAGAGTGATAGAGAGTGTCTGAGACGGTCAGGGAATGTCAGAGAGTGTCAGAAAGCGTCAGAGAGTGAAAGAGAGTGTCAGAGAGTGATTGAGAGTGGCAGCGAGCGACTGAGAGTGTCAGAGAGTGATAGAGAGTGTCAGAGAGTGATAGAGAGTGGCAGAGAGTGAGAGAGTGTCAGAGAATGAGAGAGTGTCAGAGACAGTCATAGAGAGGTAGAGAGTGTCTGAGAGTGTCTGAGAGTGCCAGAGAGTGCCAGACAGTGTCAGAGAGTGTCAAAGAGTGTCAGAGAGTGTCTGAGAGTGTCAGAGAGTGATAGAAAGTTTCAGAGAGTGTCAGAGAGTGATAGACAGTGTCAGAGAGTGTCTGAGTCTGTCAGAGAGTGTCAGAGATTGTTAGAGAGTGATAGGGAGTGTCTGAGAGTGTCAGAGAGTGTCTGAAAGAGTCAGAGGATGAGATTGTGATAGAGAGTGTCAGAGGGTGATAGAGATTGTCACAGTGAGTCAGAGAGTGATAGAGTGTGTCTGAGAGTGTCAGAGAGTGTCAGAGAGTGTCTGAGAATGTGAGAGAGTGATAGAGAGTGTCAGAGAGTGTCAGAGAGTGATAGAGAGTATCATAGAGTGTCAGAAAGTGATAGAGAGTGTCAGAGAGTGATAGAGTGTCAGGGACAGTCATGGAGAGATAGAGAGTGTCTGAGAGTGTCTGAGATTGCCAGAGAGTGCCAGAGAGTGTCAGAGAGAGTCAGAGCGTGTCTGAGAATGTTTGAGAATGTCTGAGAATGTCTGAGAGTGTCAGAGAGCGTCAGAGAGTGTCAGACAGTGTCAGAGAGTGTCTGAGAGCGTCAGAGAGTGTCAGAGAGTGATAGAGAGTTTCAGAGAGTGTCTGAGAGTGTCAGACAGCGTCAGGGATTGTCTGAGAGTGTCAGAGAGTGTCAGACAGTGTCAGAGAGTGATAGAGAATGTCAGACAGTGTCTGAGAGTATCATAGAGTGTCAGAAAGTGATAGAGAGTGTCAGAGAGTGATAGAGTGTCAGGGACAGTCATGGAGAGATAGAGAGTGTCTGAGCGTGTCTGAGATTGCCAGAGAGTGCCAGAGAGTGTCAGAGAGTGACAGAGAGTGTCAGAGAGTGTTGGAGAGAGTCAGACAGTGTCAGAGAGTGTCAGAGACTGATAGAGAGTGTCAGAGAGTGTCTGAGAGTGTCAGAGAGTGTCAGAGACTGATAGAGAGTGTCTGAGAGTGTCAGAAAGTGATGGAGAGTGTCAGAAAGTGATAGAGAAAGTCAGAGAGTGTCAGAGAGTGTCAGACAGTGTCAGAGAGTGTTTGAGAGTCTCAGAGAGTGTCAGTGGGTGTCAGAGAGTGTCAGAGATTGTCAGAGAGTGTCAGAGAGTGATAGAGAATGTCAGACTGTGTCTGAGAGAATCAGAGAGTGTCAGAGAGTGACAGAGAGTGTCAGACAGTATCAGAGAGTGTCAGAGATTGTCAGAGAGTGTCAGAGAGTGCCTGAGATTGTCTGAGAGTGTCAGAGAGTTTCAGAGAGTGTCAGAGAGTGTCAGAGGCTAATAGAGAGTTTCAGAGAGTGTCAGAGAGTGACAGAGAGTTCCTGAGAGCGTCAGAGAGTATCAGAGAGTGATATAGAACGTCTGAGAGAATCTGAGATAGTCAGAGAGTTTTAGAGAGTGTCAGAGAGTGATAGAGAGTGTCAGAGAGTGTCAGAGAGCGTCTGAGAGTGTCAGAGAGAGTCAGAGAATGTCTGAGAGTGTCAGAGAGCGTCTGAGAGTGTCAAAGAGTGTCAGAGAGTGTCTGAGAGTGTCAGAGAGTGATAGAAAGTGTCAGAGAGTGTCAGAGAGTGATAGACAGTGTCAGAGAGTGTCTGAGTCTGTCAGAGAGTGTCAGAGATTGTTAGAGAGTGATAGGGAGTGTCTGAGAGTGTCAGAGAGTGTCTGAAAGAGTCAGAGGATGAGATTGTGATAGAGAGTGTCAGAGGGTGATAGAGAGTGTCACAGTGAGTCAGAGAGTGATAGAGTGTGTCTGAGAGTGCCAGAGAGTGTCAGAGAGTGTCTGAGAATGTGAGAGAGTGATAGAGAGTGTCAGAGAGTGTCAGAGAGTGATAGAGAGTATCATAGAGTGTCAGAAAGTGATAGAGAGTGTCAGAGAGTGATAGAGTGTCAGGGACAGTCATGGAGAGATAGAGAGTGTCTGAGAGTGTCTGAGATTGCCAGAGAGTGCCAGAGAGTGTCAGAGAGAGTCAGAGCGTGTCTGAGAATGTTTGAGAATGTCTGAGAATGTCTGAGAGTGTCAGAGAGCTTCAGAGAGTGTCAGACAGTGTCAGAGAGTGTCTGAGAGCGTCAGAGAGTGTCAGAGAGTGATAGAGAGTTTCAGAGAGTGTCTGAGATTGTCAGACAGCGTCAGGGATTGTCTGAGAGTGTCAGAGAGTGTCAGACAGTGTCAGAGAGTGATAGAGAATGTCAGACAGTGTCTGAGAGTATCATAGAGTGTCAGAAAGTGATAGAGAGTGTCAGAGAGTGATAGAGTGTCAGGGACAGTCATGGAGAGATTGAGAGTGTCTGAGATTGCCAGAGAGTGCCAGAGAGTGTCAGAGAGTGACAGAGAGTGTCAGAGAGTGTCAGAGAGTGTCGGAGAGAGTCAGACAGTGTCAGAGAGTGTCAGAGACTGATAGAGAGTGTCAGAGAGTGTCTGAGAGTGTCAGAGAGTGTCAGAGACTGATAGAGAGTGTCTGAGAGTGTCAGAAAGTGATAGAGAGTGTCAGAAAGTGATAGAGAAAGTCAGAGAGTGTCAGAGAGTGTCAGACAGTGTCAGAGAGTGTTTGAGAGTCTCAGAGAGTGTCAGTGGGTGTCAGAGAGTGTCAGAGATTGTCAGAGAGTGTCAGAGATTGATAGAGAATGTCAGACAGTGTCTGAGAGAATCAGAGAGTGTCAGAGAGTGACAGAGAGTGTCAGACATATCAGAGAGTGTCAGAGATTGTCAGAGAGTGTCAGAGAGTGCCTGAGATTGTCTGAGAGTGTGAGAGTGTCAAAGAGTGTCAGAGAGAGTTAGAGAGTGTCAGACAGTGTCTGAGAGTGTCAGAGAGTGTCAGAGATTGTCAGAGATTGTCAGAGAGTGATAGAGAGTGTCAGAGAGTGTCTGAGACTGTCAGAAAGTGTCAGAGAGTGATAGAGAATGTCAGACAGTGTCTGAGAGAATCAGAGAGTGTCAGAGAGTGACAGAGAGTGTCAGACAGTATCAGAGAGTGTCAGAGATTGTCAGAGAGTGTCAGAGAGTGCCTGAGATTGTCTGAGAGTGTCAGAGAGTTTCAGAGAGTGTCAGAGAGTGTCAGAGGCTAATAGAGAGTTTCAGAGAGTGTCAGAGAGTGACAGAGAGTTCCTGAGAGCGTCAGAGAGTGTCAGAGAGTGATAGAGAACGTCTGAGAGAATCTGAGATAGTCAGAGAGTTTTAGAGAGTGTCAGAGAGTGATAGAGAGTGTCAGAGAGTGTCAGAGAGCGTCTGAGAGTGTCAGAGAGAGTCAGAGAATGTCTGAGAGTGTCAGAGAGTGTCAGAGAGTTTCTGAGAGTTTCTGAGAGGGTCAGAGTGTGTCAGAGAGTGTCAGAGAGTGATAGAGAGTGATAGAGAGTGTGAGTGTGTCAGAGAGTGTCAGAGAGTGTCTGAGAATGTCAGAGAGTGTGAGAGTGTCAAAGAGTGTCAGAGAGAGTTAGAGAGTGTCAGACAGTGTCTGAGAGTGTCAGAGAGTGTCAGAGATTGTCAGAGATTGTCAGAGAGTGATAGAGAGTGTCAGAGAGTGTCTGAGACTGTCAGAAAGTGTCAGAGAGTGATAGAGAATGTCAGACAGTGTCTGAGAGAATCAGAGAGTGTCAGAGAGTGACAGAGAGTGTCAGACAGTATCAGAGAGTGTCAGAGATTGTCAGAGAGTGTCAGAGAGTGCCTGAGATTGTCTGAGAGTGTCAGAGAGTTTCAGAGAGTGTCAGAGAGTGTCAGAGGCTAATAGAGAGTTTCAGAGAGTGTCAGAGAGTGACAGAGAGTTCCTGAGAGCGTCAGAGAGTGTCAGAGAGTGATAGAGAACGTCTGAGAGAATCTGAGATAGTCAGAGAGTTTTAGAGAGTGTCAGAGAGTGATAGAGAGTGTCAGAGAGTGTCAGAGAGCGTCTGAGAGTGTCAGAGAGAGTCAGAGAATGTCTGAGAGTGTCAGAGAGTGTCAGAGAGTTTCTGAGAGTTTCTGAGAGGGTCAGAGTGTGTCAGAGAGTGTCAGAGAGTGATAGAGAGTGTGAGTGTGTCAGAGAGTGTCTGAGAATGTCAGAGAGTGTGAGAGTGTCAAAGAGTGTCAGAGAGAGTTAGAGAGTGTCAGACAGTGTCTGAGAGTGTCAGAGAGTGTCAGAGATTGTCAGAGATTGTCAGAGAGTGATAGAGAGTGTCAGAGAGTGTCTGAGACTGTCAGAAAGTGTCAGAGACTGTCAGAGAGTGATAGAGAGTGTCAGAGAATGTCAGAGAGTGTCAGAGAGTGATAGAGAGTGTCTGAGACGGTCATGGAATGTCAGAGAGTGTCAGAAAGCGTCAGAGAGTGAAAGAGAGTGTCAGAGAGTGATTGAGAGTGGCAGCGAGCGACTGAGAGTGTCAGAGAGTGATAGAGAGTGTCAGAGAGTGATAGAGAGTGGCAGAGAGTGAGAGAGTGTCAGAGAGTGAGAGAGTGTCAGAGACAGTCATAGAGAGGTAGAGAGTGTCTGAGAGTGTCTGAGAGTGCCAGAGAGTGCCAGACAGTGTCAGAGAGTGTCAAAGAGTGTCAGAGAGTGTCTGAGTCTGTCAGAGAGTGTCAGAGATTGTTAGAGAGTGATAGGGAGTGTCTGAGAGTGTCAGAGAGTGTCTGAAAGAGTCAGAGGATGAGATTGTGATAGAGAGTGTCAGAGGGTGATAGAGAGTGTCACAGTGAGTCAGAGAGTGATAGAGTGTGTCTGAGAGTGTCAGAGAGTGTCAGAGAGTGTCTGAGAATGTGAGAGAGTGATAGAGAGTGTCAGAGAGTGTCAGAGAGTGATAGAGAGTATCATAGAGTGTCAGAAAGTGATAGAGAGTGTCAGAGAGTGATAGAGTGTCAGGGACAGTCATGGAGAGATAGAGAGTGTCTGAGAGTGTCTGAGATTGCCAGAGAGTGCCAGAGAGTGTCAGAGAGTGACAGAGAGTGTCAGAGAGTGTCAGAGAGTGTTGGAGAGAGTCAGACAGTGTCTGAGAGTGTCAGAGAGTGTCAGAGATTGTCAGAGATTGTCAGAGAGTGATAGAGAGTGTCAGAGAGTGTCTGAAACTGTCAGAAAGTGTCAGAGACTGTCAGAGAGTGATAGCGAGTGTCAGAGAATGTCAGCGAGTGTCAGAGAGTGATAGAGAGTGATAGAGAGTGATAGAGAGTGTCTGAGACGGTCAGGGAATGTCAGAGAGTGTCAGAAAGCGTCAGAGAGTGAAAGAGAGTGTCAGAGAGTGATAGAGAGTGTCAGAGAGTGATAGAGAGTGTCAGAGAGTGTCTGAAAGAGTCAGAGGATGAGATTGTGATAGAGAGTGTCAGAGGGTGATAGAGAGTGTCACAGTGAGTCAGAGAGTGATAGAGTGTGTCTGAGAGTGTCAGAGAGTGTCAGAGAGTGTCTGAGAATGTGAGAGAGTGATAGAGAGTGTCAGAGAGTGTCAGAGAGTGACAGAGAGTATCATAGAGTGTCAGAAAGTGATAGAGAGTGTCAGAGAGTGATAGAGTGTCAGGGACAGTCATGGAGAGATAGAGAGTGTCTGAGAGTGTCTGAGATTGCCAGAGAGTGCCAGAGAGTGTCAGAGAGTGACAGAGAGTGTCAGAGAGTGTCAGAGAGTGTTGGAGAGAGTCAGACAGTGTCTGAGCGTGTCAGAGATTGTCAGAGATTGTCAGAGAGTGATAGAGAGTGTCAGAGAGTGTCTGAAACTGTCAGAAAGTGTCAGAGACTGTCAGAGAGTGATAGCGAGTGTCAGAGAATGTCAGCGAGTGTCAGAGAGTGATAGAGAGTGATAGAGAGTGATAGAGAGTGATAGAGAGTGTCTGAGACGGTCAGGGAATGTCAGAGAGTGTCAGAAAGCGTCAGAGAGTGAAAGAGAGTGTCAGAGAGTGATTGAGAGTGGCAGCGAGCGACTGAGAGTGTCAGAGAGTGATAGAGAGTGTCAGAGAGTGATAGAGAGTGGCAGAGAGTGAGAGAGTGTCAGAGAGTGAGAGAGTGTCAGAGACAGTCATAGAGAGGTAGAGAGTGTCTGAGAGTGTCTGAGAGTGCCAGAGAGTGCCAGACAGTGTCAGAGAGTGTCAGAGAGTGTCAGAGAGTGTCTGAGAGTGTCAGAGAGTGATAGAGAGTGTCAGAGAGTGTCAGAGAGTGTCAGAGAGTGATAGACAGTGTCAGAGAGTGTCTGAGTCTGTCAGAGATTGTCAGAGATTGTCAGAGAGTGATAGGGAGTGTCTGAGAGTGTCAGAGAGTGTCTGAAAGAGTCAGAGGATGAGATTGTGATAGAGAGTGTCAGAGGGTGATAGAGAGTGTCACAGTGAGTTAGAGAGTGATAGAGTGTGTCTGAGAGTGCCAGAGAGTGTCAGAGAGTGTCAGAGAGTGTCTGAGAATGTGAGAGAGTGATAGAGAGTGTCAGAGAGTGTCAGAGAGTGATAGAGAGTGTCAGAGAGTGTCAGAGAGTGATAGAGAGTGTCAGAGAGTGTCTGAGTCTGTCAGAGAGTGTCAGAGATTGTCAGAGAGTGATAGAGAGTGTCTGACAGTGTGGGAGAGTGTCAGAGAGTGTCAGAGAGTGTCAGAGAGTGTCAGAGTGTGTCAGAGAGTGATAGAGAATGTCAGACAGTGTCTGAGAATGTCAGAGAGTGTCAGAGAGTGACAGAGAGTGTCAGAGAGTGATAGCAACTGTCAGACAGTGCCTGAGAGTCTCAGAGTGTGTGTGAGAGTATCAGAGCGTGTCAGAGAGTGTCAGAGAGAGTCAGAGAGTGTCAGAGAGTGTCAGAGCGTGTCAGAGCTTGTCAGAGAGTGTCAGACAGTGTCAGACAGTGTCAGAGAATGCCTGAGAGTGTCTGAGAGTGTCAGAGAGTTTGTGTGAGTGATAGAGAGTGTCTGAGACTGTCAGAAAGTGTCAGAGAGTGTCAGAGAGCGTCTGAGAGTGTCAGAGAGAGTCAGAGAGAGTCAGAGAGTGTCAGAGAGTGTCAGAGAGTGTGTGAGATTGTCAGAGAGTGTGTGAGAGTGTCAGAGAGTGATAGAGAGTGTCAGAGAGTGTCATAGAGAGTCAGAGAGTATCAGAGCGTGTCAGAGAGAGTCAAAGAGTGTTCGAGAGTGTCTGAGAGTGTCAGGCATTGTCTGAGAGTGTCTGAGAGTGCCTGAGTGTGTCATGGAGTGTCAGAGAGAGTTAGAGAGTGTCATACAGTGTCTGAGAGTGTCAGAGAGTGTCAGAGATTGTCAGAGAGTGATAGAGAGTGTCAGACAGCGTCTGAGACTGTCAGAGAGTGTCAGAGACAGTCGGAGAGTGACAGAGAGTGACAGAGAGTGACAGAGAGTGTCAGAGAGTGTCAGAGAGTGATAGAGAGTGTCTGAGACTGTCAGAAAGTGTCAGAGAGTGAAAGAGAGTGTCAAAGAGTGATAGAGAGCTGCAGAGAACGTCTGAGAGTGTCAGAGAGTGTCAGAGAGTGATAGAGAGTGTCAGAGTGTGATAGAGTGTCAGGGACAGTCATGGAGAAATAGAGAGTGTCTGAGAGTGTCTGAGATTGCCAGAGAGTGCCAGAGAGTGTCAGAGAGTGACAGAGAGTGTCAGAGAGTGTCAGAGAGTGTTGGAGAGAGTCAGACAGTGTCAGAGAGTGTCAGAGACTGATCGAGAGTGTCAGAGAGTGTGAGAGAGTGATGGAGAATGTCAGAGAGTGTCTGAGATTGTCATAGAGTGTCAGCGAGTGTCTGCGAGTGTCAGAGACTAATAGAGAGTGTCAGAGAGTGTCCGAGAGTGTCAGCGAGTGTCAGCGAGTGTCAGAGAGTGTCAGAGATAGATAGAGAGTGTCAGAGAGAGTCAGAGAGTGTCTGAGAGTGTCACAGAGAGTCAGAGAGTGTCAGAGAGTGACAGAGAGTGTCAGAGAGTGTCAGAGAGTGTCAGAGAGTGTCTGAGAGTGTCAGAGAGTGTCAGAGAGTGATAGCGAATGTCACAGAGTGTCTGCGAGTGTCAGAGATTGATAGAGAGGGACGGAGAGTGTCTGAGAGTGTCAGAGATTGTCAGAGATTGTCAGAGAGTGTCAGAGAGTGCCTGAGATTGTCTGAGAGTGTCAGAGAGTTTCAGAGAGTGTCAGATAGTGTCAGAGGCTAATAGAGAGTGTCAGAGAGTGTCAGAGAGTGACAGAGAGTTCCTGAGAGCGTCAGAGAGTGTCAGAGAGTGATAGAGAACGTCTGAGAGATTCTGAGATAGTCAGAGAGTTTTAGAGAGTATCAGAGAGTGATAGAGAGTGTCAGAGAGTGTCAGAGAGCGTCTGAGGGTGTCAGAGAGAGTCAGAGAATGTCTGAGAGTGTCAGAGAGTGTCAGAGAGTTTCTGAGAGTGTCTGAGAGGGACAGAGTGTGTCAGAGAGTGTCAGAGAGTGATAGAGAGTGATAGAGAGTGTGAGTGTGTCAGAGAGTGTCAGAGAGTGTCAGACAGTGTCAGAGAGTACCTGAGAGTGTCTGAGAGTGTCAGAGAGTGATAGCGAGTGTCAGAGAGTGTCTGAGTCTGTCAGAGAGTGTCAGAGAGTGTCAGAGAGTGTCTGAGAATGTGAGAGAGTGATAGAGAGTGTCAGAGAGTGTCAGAGAGTGATAGAGTGTGTCAGAGAGTGATAGAGTGTGTCAGAGAGCAGCAGAGAGTGTCAGAGAGTGATAGAGAGTGTCAGAGAGTGTCAGAGAGTGATAGAGTGTGTCAGAGAGTGTCAGAGAGTGTCAGAGAGTGATTGAGAGTGTCAGAGGGTGTCTGAGTCTGTCAGAGAGTGTCAGAGATTGTCAGAGAGTGATAGAGAGTGTCAGAGAGTGTCAGACAGTGTCGGAGAGTGTCAGAGAGTGTCAGAGACAGTCAGAGAGTGATAGAGAGTGTCAGAGAGTGTCAGAGAGTGTCAGAGAATGTCAGAGAGTGATAGGGAGCGTCTGAGAGTGCCAGAGAGTGTCATAGAGTGATAGAGAGTGTCAGAGAGTGCCTGAGAGTGTCAGAGAGTGTCAGAGAGTGTCAGAGAGTGTCAGATAGTGTCAGATAGTGTCTGAGAGTGTCAGAGAGTGTCAGAGAGTGTCAGAGAGTGTCTGAGAGTGTCAGTGAGTGTCAGAGAGTGTCAGTGAGTGTCAGAGAGTGTCTGAGAGTGTCAGAGAGTGTCAGAGAGTGATAGAGAATGTCAGACAGTGTCTGAGAGTATCATAGAGTGTCAGAGAGTGTCTGAGAGAGTCAGAGAGTGATAGAGAGTGTCAGAGAGTGTCTGAGAATGTCAGAGAGTGATAGGGAGCGTCTGAGAGTGCCAGAGAGTGTCATAGAGTGATAGAGAGTGTCAGAGAGTGCCTGAGAGTGTCAGAGAGTGTCAGAGAGTGTCAGAGTGTGTCAGAGAGTGATAGAGAATGGCAGACAGTGTCTGAGAGTGTCAGAGAGTGACAGAGAGTGTCAGAGAATGATAGAGACTGTCAGACAGTGTCTGAGAGTCTCAGAGTGTGTGTGAGAGAATCAGAGCGCGTCAGAGAGTGTCAGAGAGAGTCAGAGAGTGTCAGAGCATGTCAGAGCTTGTCAGAGAGTGTCAGACAGTGTCAGACAGTGTCAGAGAGTGATAGAGAGTGTCTGAGACTGTCAGAGAGTGTCAGAGAGTGTCAGAGCGTGATAGAGAGTGTCAGAGTGCGTCTGAGAGTGTCAGAGAGTGTCAGAGAGTGATATAGAGTGTCAGAGAGTGATATAGAGTGTCAGAGAGTGATAGAGAACGTCTGAGAGTGTCAGAGATAGTCAGAGATTGATAGAGAGTGTCAGAGAGTGTCAGAGAGTGTCAGAGAGTGTAAGAGTGTGTCTGAGAGTGTCAGCGAGTGTCAGAGAGTTTCTGAGAGTGTCTGAGAGGGTCAGAGAGTGTCAGAGAGTGTCAGAGAGTGATGGAGAGTGATGGAGAGTGATAGAGAGTGATAGAGAGTGTGAGTGTGTCAGAGAGTGTCAGAGAGTGTCAGACAGTGTCAGAGAGTACCTGAGAGTGTCTGAGAGTGTCAGAGAGTGATAGCGAGTGTCAGAGAGTGTCTGAGTCTGTCAGAGAGTGTCAGAGAGTGTCAGAGAGTGTCTGAGAATGTGAGAGAGTGATAGAGAGTGTCAGAGAGTGTCAGAGAGTGATAGAGTGTGTCAGAGAGTGATAGAGTGTGTCAGAGAGCGTCAGAGAGTGTCAGAGAGTGATAGAGAGTGTCAGAGAGTGTCAGAGAGTGATAGAGTGTGTCAGAGAGTGTCATAGAGTGTCAGAGAGTGATTGAGAGTGTCAGAGGGTGTCTGAGTCTGTCAGAGAGTGTCAGAGATTGTCAGAGAGTGATAGAGAGTGTCAGAGAGTGTCAGACAGTGTCGGAGAGTGTCAGAGAGTGTCAGAGAGAGTCAGAGAGTGATAGAGAGTGTCAGAGAGTGTCAGAGAGTGTCTGAGAATGTCAGAGAGTGATAGGGAGCGTCTGAGAGTGCCAGAGAGTGTCATAGAGTGATAGAGAGTGTCAGAGAGTGCCTGAGAGTGTCAGAGAGTGTCAGAGAGTGTCGAATAGTGTCTGAGAGTGTCTGAGAGTGTCAGAGAGTGTCAGAGAGTGTCTGAGAGTGTCAGTGAGTGTCAGAGAGTGTCAGTGAGTGTCAGAGAGTGTCTGAGAGTGTCAGAGAGTGTCAGAGAGTAATAGAGAATGTCAGACAGTGTCTGAGAGTATCATAGAGTGTCAGAGAGTGTCAGAGAGTGTCAGAGAGAGTCAGAGAGTGATAGAGAGTGTCAGAGAGTGTCTGAGAATGTCAGAGAGTGATAGGGAGCGTCTGAGAGTGCCAGAGAGTGTCATAGAGTGATAGAGCGTGTAGAGAGTGCCTGAGAGTGTCAGAGAGTGTCAGAGAGTGTCAGAGTGTGTCAGAGAGTGATAGAGAATGTCAGACAGTGTCTGAGAGTGTCAGAGAGTGACAGAGAGTGTCAGAGAATGATAGAGACTGTCAGACAGTGTCTGAGAGTCTCAGAGTGTGTGTGAGAGTATCAGAGCGCGTCAGAGAGTGTCAGAGAGAGTCAGAGAGTGTCAGAGCATGTCAGAGCTTGTCAGAGAGTGTCAGACAGTGTCAGACAGTGTCAGAGAGTGATAGAGAGTGTCTGAGACTGTCAGAGAGTGTCAGAGAGTGTCAGAGCGCGATAGAGAGTGTCAGAGTGCGTCTGAGAGTGTCAGAGAGTGTCAGAGAGTGATATAGAGTGTCAGAGAGTGATATAGAGTGTCAGAGAGTGATAGAGAACGTCTGAGAGTGTCAGAGATAGTCAGAGATTGATAGAGATTGTCAGAGAGTGTCAGAGAGTGTAAGAGTGTGTCTGACAGTGTCAGAGACTATGTGAGAGTGTCGGAGAGTGATAGAGAGCGTCTGAGAGTGTCAGAGCGAGTCAGAGTATGTCTGAGAGTGTCAGAGAGTTTGTGAGAGTGTCAGAGAGTGTCAGAGAGTGATAGATACTGCAGACAGTGTCTGAGAGTCTCAGAGAGTGTCAGAGAGTATCAGTGCGTGTCAGAGAGTGTCTGAGAGTGACAGACTTTGTCAGAGAGAGTCAGAGCATGTCTGAGAGTGTCAGAGCGTGTCAGAGAGTGTCTGAGAGTGTCTGAGAGCGTCAGAGAGTGTCAGAGAGTGATAGAGAGTTTCAGAGAGTGTCAGAGAGTGTCAGAGAGTGTCAGATAGTGTCTGAGAGTGTCAGAGAGTGTCAGAGAGTGTCAGAGAGTGTCTGAGAGTGTCAGAGAGTGTCAGAGAGTGTCTGAGAGTGTCAGAGAGTGTCAGAGAGTGATAGAGAATGTCAGACAGTGTCTGAGATTGTCAGAGAGTGACAGAGAGTGTCAGAGAATGATAGAGACTGTCAGACAGTGTCTGAGAGTCTCAGAGTGTGTGTGAGAGTATCAGAGCGCGTCAGAGAGTGTCAGAGAGAGTCAGAGAGTGTCAGAGCATGTCATAGCTTGTCAGAGAGTGTCAGACAGTGTCAGACAGTGTCAGAGAGTGATAGAGAGTGTCTGAGACTGTCAGAGAGTGTCAGAGAGTGTCAGAGCGTGATAGAGAGTGTCAGAGTGCGTCTGAGAGTGTCAGAGAGTGTCAGAGAGTGATTAGAGTGTCAGAGAGTGATATAGAGTGTCAGAGAGTGATAGAGAACGTCTGAGAGTGTCAGAGATAGTCAGAGATTGATAGAGAGTGTCAGAGAGTGTCAGAGAGTGTCAGAGAGTGTAAGAGTGTGTCTGACAGTGTCAGAGACTATGTGAGAGTGTTGGAGAGTGATAGAGAGCGTCTGAGAGTGTCAGAGCAAGTCAGAGTATGTCTGAGTGTGTCAGAGAGTGTGTGAGAGTGACAGAGAGTGTCAGAGAGTGATAGATACTGTCAGACAGTGTCTGAGAGTCTCAGAGAGTGTCAGAGAGTATCAGTGCGTGTCAGAGAGTGTCTGAGAGTGACAGACTTTGTCAGAGAGAGTCAGAGCGTGTCTGAGAGTGTCAGAGCGTGTCAGAGAGTGTCTGAGAGTGTCTGAGAGCGTCAGAGAGTGTCAGAGAGTGATAGAGAGTTTCAGAAAGTGTCAGAGAGTGTCAGAGAGTGTCAGATAGTGTCTGAGAGTGTCAGAGAGTGTCAGAGAGTGTCAGAGAGTGTCTGAGAGTGTCAGAGAGTGTCAGAGAGTGTCTGAGAGTGTCAGAGAGTGTCAGAGAGTGATAGAGAATGTCAGACAGTGTCTGAGAGTATCATAGAGTGTCAGAGAGTGACAGAGAGTGTCAGAGAGTGTCAGAAAGTGATAGAGAATGTCAGAGAGTGTCAGAGACTGATAGAGAGCGTCAGAGAGTGTCAGAGACTGATAGAGAGTGTCTGAGAGTGTCAGAAAGTGATAGAGAGTGTCAGAAAGTGATAGAGAGAGTCAGAGAGTGTCAGAGAGTGTCAGACAGTGTCAGAGAGTGTTTGAGAGTCTCAGAGAGTGTCAGTGGGTGTCAGAGAGTGTCAGAGATTGTCAGAGAGTGTCAGAGAGTGATAGAGAATGGCAGACAGTGTCTGAGAGAATCAGAGAGTGTCAGAGAGTGACAGAGAGTGTCAGACAGTATCAGAGCGTGTCTGAGAGTGTCTGTGAGTGTCAGAGAGTGTCAGAGATTGTCAGAGAGTGCCTGAGATTGTCTGAGAGTGTCAGAGAGTTTCAGAGAGTGTCAGAGAGTGTCAGAGGCTAATAGAGAGTGTCAGAGAGTGTCAGAGAGTGACAGAGAGATCCTGAGAGTGTCAGAGAGTGTCAGAGAGTATCAGTGCGTGTCAGAGAGTGTCTGAGAGTGACAGACTTTGTCAGAGAGAGTCAGAGCGTGTCTGAGAGTGTCAGAGCGTGTCAGAGAGTGTCTGAGAGTGTCTGAGAGCGTCAGAGAGTGTCAGAGAGTGATAGAGAGTTTCAGAGAGTTTCAGAGAGTGTCAGAGAGTGTCAGAGAGTGTCAGATAGTGTCTGAGAGTGTCAGAGAGTGTCAGAGAGTGTCAGAGAGTGTCTGAGAGTGTCAGAGACTGTCAGAGAGTGTCTGAGAGTGTCAGAGAGTGTCAGAGAGTGATAGAGAATGTCAGACAGTGTCTGAGAGTATCATGGAGTGTCAGAGAGTGACAGAGAGTGTCAGACAGTGTCAGAGATTGTCAGAAAGTGATAGAGAATGTCAGAGAGTGTCAGAGACTGATAGAGAGTGTCAGAGAGTGTCAGAGACTGATAGAGAGTGTCTGAGAGTGTCAGAAAGTGATAGAGAGTGTCAGAAAGTGATAGAGAGAGTCAGAGAGTGTCAGACAGTGTCAGAGAGTGTTTGAGAGTCTCAGAGAGTGTCAGTGGGTGTCAGAGAGTGTCAGAGATTGTCAGAGAGTGTCAGAGAGTGATAGAGAATGGCAGACAGTGTCTGAGAGAATCAGAGAGTGTCAGAGAGTGACAGAGAGTGTCAGACAGTATCAGAGCGTGTCTGAGAGTGTCTGTGAGTGTCAGAGAGTGTCAGAGATTGTCAGAGAGTGCCTGAGATTGTCTGAGAGTGTCAGAGAGTTTCAGAGAGTGTCAGAGAGTGTCAGAGGCTAATAGAGAGTGTCAGAGAGTGTCAGAGAGTGACAGAGAGTTCCTGAGAGCGTCAGAGAGCGTCAGAGAGTGTCAGAGAGTGTCAGAGAACGTCTGAGAGATTCTGAGATAGTCAAAGAGTTTTAGAGAGTGTCAGAGAGTCATAGAGAGTGTCAGAGAGTGTCAGAGAGCGTCTGAGAGTGTCAGAGAGAGTCAGAGAATGTCTGAGAGTGTCAGCGAGTGTCAGAGAGTTTCTGAGAGTGTCTGAGAGGGTCAGAGAGTGTCAGAGAGTGTCAGAGAGTGATGGAGAGTGATGGAGAGTGATAGAGAGTGATAGGGAGTGTGAGTGTGTCAGAGGGTGTCAGAGAATGTCTGAGAATGTCAGAGAGTGTGAGAGTGTCAAAGAGTGTCAGAGAGAGTTAGAGAGTGTCAGACAGTGTCTGAGAGTGTCAGAGAGTGTCAGAGATTGTCAGAGAGTGATAGAGAGTTTCAGAGAGTGTCTGAGACTGTCAGAGATTGTCAGAGACTGTCAGAGAGTGATAGAGAGTGTCAGAGAATGTCAGAGAGTGTCAGAGAGTGATAGAGAGTGATAGGGAGTGATAGAGAGTGATAGAGAGTGTCTGAGACGGTCAGAGAATGTCAGAGAGTGTCAGAAAGCGTCAGAGAGTGAAAGATAGTGTCAAAGAGTGATAGAGAGTGGCAGAGAGCGACTGAGAGTGTCAGAGAATGATAGAGAGTGTCAGAGAGTGATAGAGAGTGTCAGAGAGTGATCGAGTGTCAGAGACAGTCATAGAGAGGTAGAGAGTGTCTGAGAGTGCCAGAGAGTGCCAGAGAATGTCAGAGAGTGTCAGAGAGTGTCTGAGAGTGTCTGAGAGTGTCAGAGAGTGATAGAGAGTGTCAGAGAGTGTCAGAGAGTGTCAGAGAGTGATAGAGAGCGTCAGAGAGTGTCTGAGGCTGTCAGAGAGTGTCAGAGATTGTCAGAGAGTGATAGGGAGTGTCTGAGAGTGTCAGAGAGTGTCTGAAAGAGTCAGAGGATGAGATTGTGATAGAGAGTGTCAGAGGGTGATAGAGAGTGTCACAGTGAGTCAGAGAGTGATAGAGTGTGTCTGAGAGTGCCAGAGAGTGTCTGAGAATGTGAGAGAGTGATAGAGAGTGTCAGAGAGTGTCAGAGAGTGATAGAGAGTGTCAGAGAGTGTCAGAGAGTGTCAGAGAGTGATAGAGAGTGTCGGAGAGTGTCTGAGTCTGTCAGAGAGTGTCAAAAGATTGTCAGAGAGTGATAGAGAGTGTCAGAGAGTGTCAGACAGTGTCGGAGCGTGTCAGAGAGTGTCAGAGAGTGTCAGAGAGTGATAGAGAGTGTCAAAGAGTGTCTGAGAATGTCAGAGAGCGATAGGGAGCGTCTGAGAGTGCCAGAGAGTGTCATAGAGTGATAGAGAGTGTCAGAGAGTGCCTGAGAGTGTCAGAGAGTGCCTGAGAGTGTCAGAGAGTGTCAGAGAGTGTCAGAGAGTGATAGAGAATGTCAGACAGTGTCTGAGAGTGTCAGAGAGTGTCAGAGAGTGTCAGAGAGTGACAGAGAGTGTCAGAGGAGTGATAGAGACTGTCAGGCAGTGTCTGAGAGTCTCAGAGTGTGTGTGAGAGTATCAGAGCGTGTCAGAGAGTGTCAGAGAGAGTCAGAGAGTGTCAGAGAGTGTCAGAGCGTGTCAGAGCTTGTCAGAGAGTGTCAGACAGTGTCGGACAGTTTCAGAGAGTGCCTGAGAGTGTCTGAGAGTGTCAGAGAGTTTGTGAGAGTGATAGAGAGTGTCTGAGACTGTCAGAGATTGTCAGAGAGTGTCAGAAAGTGTCAGAGAGTGATAGAGAGTGTCAGAGAGTGATAGAGAGTGTCAGAGTGCGTCTGAGAGTGTCAGAGAGTGTCAGAGAGTGATATAGAGTGTCAGAGAGTGATAGAGAACGTCTGAGAGTGTCAGAGATAGTCAGAGATTGATAGAGAGTGTCAGAGAGTGTAAGAGTGTGTCTGACAGTGTCAGAGAGTATGTGAGAGTGTCGGAGAGTGTTAGAGAGCGTCTGAGAGTGTCAGAGAGAGTCAGAGTATGTCTGAGAGTGTGTGAGAGTTTCAGAGAGTGTCAGAGAGTGTCAGAGAGTGATAGAGACTGTCAGACAGTGTCTGAGAGTTTCAGAGAGTGTCAGAGAGTATCAGAGCGTGTCAGAGAGTGTCTGAGAGTGACAGACTTTGTCAGAGAGAGTCAGAGCGTGTCTGAGAGTGTCAGAGAGTGTCAGAGAGTGCCCGAGAGGGTCCGAAAGCGTGAGAGAGTACCAGAGATTGCCTGGGAGTCTCAGAGAGTGATAGAGAATGTCAGAGAGTGTTAGAGAGTGTCAGAGAGTGTCAGAGAGTGTCAGAGATTGATAGAGAGTGTCACAGTGTGTCAGAGAGTGATAGAGTGTGTCTGAGAGTGCCAGAGAGTGTCAGAGGTTGTCAGAGAGTGTCAGAGAGTGACAGAGAGTGTCAGAGAATGTCAGAACGTGTCAGAGAGTGCCAGAGAGTGACAGAGAGTGATGGAGAACGTCTGAGAGTGTCAGAGTTAGTCAGAGAGTGATAGAGAATGTCAGAGAGTGTCAGAGAGTGTCTGAGAGTGTCTGAGAGTGTCAGAGAGTGATAGAGAGTGTCAGAGAGTGTCAGAGAGTGATAGAGAGCGTCAGAGAGTGTCTGAGGCTGTCAGAGAGAGTCAGAGATTGTCAGAGAGTGATAGGGAGTGTCTGAGAGTGTCAGAGAGTGTCTGAAAGAGTCAGAGGATGAGATTGTGATAGAGAGTGTCAGAGGGTGATAGAGAGTGTCACAGTGAGTCAGAGAGTGATAGAGTGTGTCTGAGAGTGCCAGAGAGTGTCTGAGAATGTGAGAGAGAGATAGAGAGTGTCAGAGAGTGTCAGAGAGTGTCAGAGAGTGATAGAGAGTGTCAGAGAGTGTCAGAGAGTGATAGAGAGTGTCGGAGAGTGTCTGAGTCTGTCAGAGAGTGTCAAAGATTGTCAGAGAGTGATAGAGAGTGTCAGAGAGTGTCAGACAGTGTCGGAGAGTGTCAGAGAGTGTCAGAGAGTGATAGAGACTGTCAAAGAGTGTCTGAGAATGTCAGAGAGTGATAGGGAGCGTCTGAGAGTGCCAGAGAGTGTCATAGACTGATAGAGAGTGTCAGAGAGTGCCTGAGAGTGTCAGAGAGTGCCTGAGAGTGTCAGAGAGTGTCAGAGAGTGTCAGAGAGTGATAGAGAATGTCAGACAGTGTCTGAGAGTGTCAGAGAGTGTCAGAGAGTGACAGAGAGTGTCAGAGGAGTGATAGAGACTGTCAGGCAGTGTCTGAGAGTCTCAGAGTGTGTGTGAGAGTATCAGAGCGTGTCAGAGAGTGTCAGAGAGAGTCAGAGAGTGTCAGAGAGTGTCAGAGCGTGTCAGAGCTTGTCAGAGAGTGTCAGAGAGTGTCAGACAGTTTCAGAGAGTGCCTGAGAGTGTCTGAGAGTGTCAGAGAGTTTGTGAGAGTGATAGAGAGTGTCTGAGACTGTCAGAGAGTGTCAGAGAGTGTCAGAAAGTGTCAGAGAGTGATAGAGAGTGTCAGAGAGTGATAGAGAGTGTCAGAGTGCGTCTGAGAGTGTCAGAGAGTGTCAGAGAGTGATATAGAGTGTCAGAGAGTGATAGAGAACGTCTGAGAGTGTCAGAGATAGTCAGAGATTGATAGAAAGTGTCAGAGAGTGTAAGAGTGTGTCTGACAGTGTCAGAGAGTATGTGAGAGTGTCGGAGAGTGTTAGAGAGCGTCTGAGAGTGTCAGAGAGAGTCAGAGTATGTCTGAGAGTGTGTGAGAGTGTCAGAGAGTGTCAGAGAGTGATAGAGACTGTCAGACAGTGTCTGAGAGTTTCAGAGAGTGTCAGAGAGTATCAGAGCGTGTCAGAGAGTGTCTGAGAGTGACAGACTTTGTCAGAGAGAGTCAGAGCGTGTCTGAGAGTGTCAGAGAGTGTCAGAGAGTGCCTGAGAGGGTCCGAAAGCGTGAGAGAGTACCAGAGATTGTCTGGGAGTCTCAGAGAGTGATAGAGAATGTCAGAGAGTGTTAGATTGTGTCAGAGAGTGTCAGAGAGTGTCAGAGATTGATAGAGAGTGTCACAGTGAGTCAGAGAGTGATAGAGTGTGTCTGAGAGTGCCAGAGAGTGTCAGAGGTTGTCAGAGAGTGTCAGAGAATGTCAGAGCGTGTCAGAGAGTGCCAGAGAGTGACAGAGAGTGATGGAGAACGTCTGAGAGTGTCAGAGTTAGTCAGAGAGTGATAGAGAGTGTTAGAGAGTGTCAGAGAATGTAAGAGAGTGATAGAGAGTGTCAGAGACTGTCAGAGAGTGTCAGAGAGCGTCTGAGAGTGTCAGAGAGAGTCAGAGACTGTCAGAGAGTGTCAGAGAGTGTCAGAGAGGGACAGAGTGAGTCAGAGAGTGTCAGAGTGTGTCAGAGAGTGTCAGAGAATGTCAGAGAGAGTCTGAGAATGTCAGAGATTGTCTGAGAATGTCAGAGAGTGTCTGAGAGTGTCGGAGAGTGTGTGAGAGTTTCGGAGAGTGTGTGAGAGTGTCAGAGAGTGTCAGGGAGTGTCAGAGAGTGTCAGAGAGTGTCAGAGAGTGTCATAGAGTGATAGAGAGTGTCAGAGAGTGCCTGAGAGTGTCAGAGAGTGTCAGAGAGTGTCAGAGAGTGTCAGAGAGTGATAGAGAATGTCAGACAGTGTCTGAGAGTGTCAGAGAGTGTCAGAGAGTGTCAGAGAGTGACAGAGAGTGTCAGAGGAGTGATAGAGACTGTCAGGCAGTGTCTGAGAGTCTCAGAGTGTGTGTGAGAGTATCAGAGCGTGTCACAGAGTGTCAGAGATAGTCAGAGAGTGTCAGAGAGTGTCAGAGAGTGTCAGAGCGTGTCAGAGCTTGTCAGAGCTTGTCAGAGAGTGTCAGACAGTGTCAGACAGTTTCAGAGAGTGCCTGAGAGTGTCTGAGAGTGTCAGAGAGTTTGTGAGAGTGATAGAGAGTGTCTGAGACTGTCAGAGAGTGTCGGAGAGTGTCAGAAAGTGTCAGAGAGTGATAGAGAGTGTCAGAGAGTGATAGAGAGTGTCAGAGTGCGTCTGAGAGTGTCAGAGAGTGTCAGAGAGTGATAGAGAACGTCTGAGAGTGTCAGAGATGGTCAGAGATTGATAGAGAGTGTCAGAGAGTGTAAGAGTGTGTCTGACAGTGTCAGAGAGTATGTGTGAGTGTCGGAGAGTGATAGAGAGCGTCTGAGAGTGTCAGAGAGAGTCAGAGTATGTCTGAGAGTGTCAGAGAGTGTGTGAGTGTGTCAGAGAGTGTCAGAGAGTGATAGAGACTGTCAGACAGTGTCTGAGAGTTTCAGAGAGTGTCAGAGAGTATCAGAGCGTGTCAGAGAGTGTCTGAGAGTGACAGACTTTGTCAGAGAGAGTCAGAGCGTGTCTGAGAGTGTCAGACAGTGTCAGAGAGTGCCTGAGAGGGTCCGAAAGCGTGAGAGAGTGCCTGAGATTGTCTGAGAGTCTCAGAGAGTGATAGAGAATGTCAGAGAGTGTCAGAGAGTGTCAGAGAGTGTCAGAGAGTGTCAGAGATTGATAGAGAGTGTCACAGTGTGTCAGAGAGTGATAGAGTGTGTCTGAGAGTGCCAGAAAGTGTCAGAGAGTGCCAGAGAGTGTCAGAGAGTGTCAGAGAGTGACAGAGAGTGACAGAGCGTGTCAGAGAATGTCAGAGCGTGTCAGAGAGTGCCAGAGAGTGACAGAGAGTGTCAGAGAGTGTCAGAGAGTGTCAGAGAGTGATGGAGAACGTCTGAGAGTGTCAGAGTTAGTCAGAGAGTGATAGAGAGTGTTAGAGAGTGTCAGAGAGTGTAAGAGAGTGATAGAGAGTGTCAGAGAGTGATAGAGAGTGTCAGAGAGCGTCTGAGAGTGTCAGAGAGAGTCAGAGAGTGTCAGAGAGGGACAGAGTGAGTCAGAGACTGTCAGAGTGTGTCAGAGAGTGTCAGAGAATGTCAGAGAGAGTCTGAGAATGTCAGAGAGTGTCTGAGAATGTCAGAGAGTGTCTGAGAGTGTCAGAGAGTGTGTGAGAGTGTCAGAGAGTGTGTGAGAGTGTCAGAGAGTGTCAGAGAGTGATAGAGACTGTCAGAAAGTGTCTGAGAGTCTCAGAGAGTGATAGAGAGTGTCAGAGAATGATAGAGACTGTCAGACAGTGTCTGAGAGTCTCAGAGAGTGACAGCCATTGTCAGAGAGTATCAGAGCGTGTCAGAGCGTGTCAGAGAATGTCAGACAGTGTCAGAGAGTGCCTGAGAGGGTCTGAGAGTGTCAGAGAGTGTGTGAGAGTGATAGAGAGTGCGAGAGACTGTCAGAGAGTGTCAGAGATTGTCAGAAAGTGTCAGAGAATGATAGAGAGTGTCAGAGAGTGTCAGAGTGCGTCTGAGAGTCTCGGAGAGTGATAGAGAATGTCAGAGAGTGTCAGAGAGTGTCAGAGAGAGTCAGAGAGTGTCAGAGAGTGTCAGAGATTGATAGAGAGTGTCACAGTGTGTCAGAGAGTGATAGAGTGTGTCTGAGAGTGCCAGAGAGTGTCAGAGAGTGCCAGAGAGTGTCAGAGAGTGTCAGAGAGTGTCAGAGAGTGACAGAGAGTGACAGAGCGTGTCAGAGAATGTCAGAGCGTGTCAGAGAGTGCAAGAGAGTGACAGAGAGTGTCAGAGAGTGTCAGAGAGTGTCAGAGAGTGATGGAGAACGTCTGAGAGTGTCAGAGTTAGTCAGAGAGTGATAGAGAGGGTTAGAGAGTGTCAGAGAGTGTAAGAGAGTGATAGAGAGTTTCAGAGAGTGATAGAGAGTGTCAGAGAGTGTCAGAGAGTGATAGAGACTGTCAGAAAGTGTCTGAGAGTCTCAGAGAGTGATAGAGAGTGTCAGAGAATGATAGAGACTGTCAGACAGTGTCTGAGAGTCTCAGAGAGTGACAGCCATTGTCAGAGAGTATCAGAGCGTGTCAGAGCGTGTCAGAGAATGTCAGACAGTGTCAGAGAGTGCCTGAGAGGGTCTGAGAGTGTCAGAGAGTGTGTGAGAGTGATAGAGAGTGCGAGAGACTGTCAGAGAGTGTCAGAGATTGTCAGAAAGTGTCAGAGAATGATAGAGAGTGTCAGAGAGTGTCAGAGTGCGTCTGAGAGTCTCGGAGAGTGATAGAGAATGTCAGAGAGTGTCAGAGAGTGTCAGAGAGAGTCAGAGAGTGTCAGAGAGTGTCAGAGATTGATAGAGAGTGTCACAGTGTGTCAGAGAGTGATAGAGTGTGTCTGAGAGTGCCAGAGAGTGTCAGAGAGTGCCAGAGAGTGTCAGAGAGTGTCAGAGAGTGTCAGAGAGTGACAGAGAGTGACAGAGCGTGTCAGAGAATGTCAGAGCGTGTCAGAGAGTGCAAGAGAGTGACAGAGAGTGTCAGAGAGTGTCAGAGAGTGTCAGAGAGTGATGGAGAACGTCTGAGAGTGTCAGAGTTAGTCAGAGAGTGATAGAGAGGGTTAGAGAGTGTCAGAGAGTGTAAGAGAGTGATAGAGAGTTTCAGAGAGTGATAGAGAGTGTCAGAGAGCCTCTGAGAGTGTCAGAGAGAGTCAGAGACTGTCAGAGAGTGTCAGAGAGTGTCAGAGAGGGACAGAGTGAGTCAGAGACTGTCAGAGTGTGTCAGAGAGTGTCAGAGAATGTCAGAGAGAGTCTGAGAATGTCAGAGAGTGTCTGAGAATGTCAGAGAGTGTCTGAGAGTGTCAGAGAGTGTGTGAGAGTGTCAGAGAGTGTGTGAGAGTGTCAGAGAGTGTCAGAGAGTGATAGAGACTGTCTGAAAGTGTCTGAGAGTCTCAGAGAGTGATAGAGAGTGTCAGAGAATGATAGAGACTGTCAGACAGTGTCTGAGAGTCTCAGAGAGTGACAGCCATTGTCAGAGAGTGTCAGAGCGTGTCAGAGCGTGTCAGAGAATGTCAGACAGTGTCAGAGAGTGCCTGAGAGGGTCTGAGAGTGTCAGAGAGTGTGTGAGAGTGATAGAGAGTGCGTGAGACTGTCAGAGAGTGTCAGAGATTGTCAGAAAGTGTCAGAGAATGATAGAGAGTTTCAGAGAGTGTCAGAGTGCGTCTGAGAGTGTCAGAGAGTGATATAGAGTGTCAGAGAGTGATAGAGAACGTCTGAGAGTGTCAGAGATAGTCAGAGATTGATAGAGAGTGTCAGAGAGTGTCAGAGAGTGTAAGAGTGTGTCTGACAGTGTCAGAGAGTGATAGAGAGCGTCTGGGAGTGTCAGAGAGAGTCAGAGTATGTCTGAGAGTGTCAGAGAGTGTGTGAGAGTGTGTGAGAGTGTCAGAGAGTATCAGAGAGTATCAGAGAGTGTCAGAGAGTGTCTGAGAGTGACAGACTTTGTCAGAGAGAGTCAGAGCGTGTCTGAGAGTGTCAGACAGTGTCAGAGAGTGCCTGAGAGGGTCCGAAAGCGTGAGAGAGTGCCAGAGATTGTCTGAGAGTCTCAGAGAGTGATAGAGAATGTCAGAGAGTGTTAGAGAGTGTCAGAGAGTGTCAGAGTTTGATAGAGAGTGTCATAGTGTGTCAGAGAGTGATAGAGTGTGTCTGAGAGTGCCAGAGAGTGTCAGAGAGTGCCAGAGAGTGTCAGAGAGTGTCAGAGAGTGACAGAGAGTGTCAGAGAATGTCAGAGCGTGTCAGAGAGTGCCAGAGAGTGACAGAGAGTGTCAGAGAGTGTCAGAGAGTGATGGAGAACATCTGAGAGTGTCAGAGTTAGTCAGAGAGTGATAGAGAGTGTTAGAGAGTGTCAGAGAGTGTAAGAGAGTGACAGAGAGTGTCAGAGAGTGTCAGAGACTACAGAGAGTGTCAGAGAGCGTCTGAGAGTGTCAGAGAGTGTCAGAGAGCGTCTGAGAGTGTCAGAGAGAGTCAGAGACTGTCAGAGAGTGTCAGAGAGTGTCAGAGAGTGTCAGAGAGGGACAGAGTGAGTCAGAGACTGTCAGAGTGTGTCAGAGAGTGTCAGAGAATGTCAGAGAGAGTCTGAGAATGTCAGAGAGTGTCTGAGAATGTCAGAGAGTGTCTGAGAGTGTCAGAGAGTGTGTGAGAGTGTCAGAGAGTGTGTGAGAGTGTCAGAGAGTGTGTGAGAGTGTCAGAGAGTGTGTGAGAGTGCCAGAGAGTGTCAGAGAGTGCCAGAGAGTGTCAGAGAGTGTCAGAGAGTGTCAGAGAGTGACAGAGAGTGACAGAGCGTGTCAGAGAATGTCAGAGCGTGTCAGAGAGTGCAAGAGAGTGACAGAGAGTGTCAGAGAGTGTCAGAGAGTGTCAGAGAGTGATGGAGAACGTCTGAGAGTGTCAGAGTTAGTCAGAGAGTGATAGAGAGGGTTAGAGAGTGTCAGAGAGTGTAAGAGAGTGATAGAGAGTTTCAGAGAGTGATAGAGAGTGTCAGAGAGTGTCAGAGAGTGATAGAGACTGTCAGAAAGTGTCTGAGAGTCTCAGAGAGTGATAGAGAGTGTCAGAGAATGATAGAGACTGTCAGACAGTGTCTGAGAGTCTCAGAGAGTGACAGCCATTGTCAGAGAGTATCAGAGCGTGTCAGAGCGTGTCAGAGAATGTCAGACAGTGTCAGAGAGTGCCTGAGAGGGTCTGAGAGTGTCAGAGAGTGTGTGAGAGTGATAGAGAGTGCGAGAGACTGTCAGAGAGTGTCAGAGATTGTCAGAAAGTGTCAGAGAATGATAGAGAGTGTCAGAGAGTGTCAGAGTGCGTCTGAGAGTCTCGGAGAGTGATAGAGAATGTCAGAGAGTGTCAGAGAGTGTCAGAGAGAGTCAGAGAGTGTCAGAGAGTGTCAGAGATTGATAGAGAGTGTCACAGTGTGTCAGAGAGTGATAGAGTGTGTCTGAGAGTGCCAGAGAGTGTCAGAGAGTGCCAGAGAGTGTCAGAGAGTGTCAGAGAGTGTCAGAGAGTGACAGAGAGTGACAGAGCGTGTCAGAGAATGTCAGAGCGTGTCAGAGAGTGCAAGAGAGTGACAGAGAGTGTCAGAGAGTGTCAGAGAGTGTCAGAGAGTGATGGAGAACGTCTGAGAGTGTCAGAGTTAGTCAGAGAGTGATAGAGAGGGTTAGAGAGTGTCAGAGAGTGTAAGAGAGTGATAGAGAGTTTCAGAGAGTGATAGAGAGTGTCAGAGAGCCTCTGAGAGTGTCAGAGAGAGTCAGAGACTGTCAGAGAGTGTCAGAGAGTGTCAGAGAGGGACAGAGTGAGTCAGAGACTGTCAGAGTGTGTCAGAGAGTGTCAGAGAATGTCAGAGAGAGTCTGAGAATGTCAGAGAGTGTCTGAGAATGTCAGAGAGTGTCTGAGAGTGTCAGAGAGTGTGTGAGAGTGTCAGAGAGTGTGTGAGAGTGTCAGAGAGTGTCAGAGAGTGATAGAGACTGTCTGAAAGTGTCTGAGAGTCTCAGAGAGTGATAGAGAGTGTCAGAGAATGATAGAGACTGTCAGACAGTGTCTGAGAGTCTCAGAGAGTGACAGCCATTGTCAGAGAGTGTCAGAGCGTGTCAGAGCGTGTCAGAGAATGTCAGACAGTGTCAGAGAGTGCCTGAGAGGGTCTGAGAGTGTCAGAGAGTGTGTGAGAGTGATAGAGAGTGCGTGAGACTGTCAGAGAGTGTCAGAGATTGTCAGAAAGTGTCAGAGAATGATAGAGAGTTTCAGAGAGTGTCAGAGTGCGTCTGAGAGTGTCAGAGAGTGATATAGAGTGTCAGAGAGTGATAGAGAACGTCTGAGAGTGTCAGAGATAGTCAGAGATTGATAGAGAGTGTCAGAGAGTGTCAGAGAGTGTAAGAGTGTGTCTGACAGTGTCAGAGAGTGATAGAGAGCGTCTGGGAGTGTCAGAGAGAGTCAGAGTATGTCTGAGAGTGTCAGAGAGTGTGTGAGAGTGTGTGAGAGTGTCAGAGAGTATCAGAGAGTATCAGAGAGTGTCAGAGAGTGTCTGAGAGTGACAGACTTTGTCAGAGAGAGTCAGAGCGTGTCTGAGAGTGTCAGACAGTGTCAGAGAGTGCCTGAGAGGGTCCGAAAGCGTGAGAGAGTGCCAGAGATTGTCTGAGAGTCTCAGAGAGTGATAGAGAATGTCAGAGAGTGTTAGAGAGTGTCAGAGAGTGTCAGAGTTTGATAGAGAGTGTCATAGTGTGTCAGAGAGTGATAGAGTGTGTCTGAGAGTGCCAGAGAGTGTCAGAGAGTGCCAGAGAGTGTCAGAGAGTGTCAGAGAGTGACAGAGAGTGTCAGAGAATGTCAGAGCGTGTCAGAGAGTGCCAGAGAGTGACAGAGAGTGTCAGAGAGTGTCAGAGAGTGATGGAGAACATCTGAGAGTGTCAGAGTTAGTCAGAGAGTGATAGAGAGTGTTAGAGAGTGTCAGAGAGTGTAAGAGAGTGACAGAGAGTGTCAGAGAGTGTCAGAGACTGTCAGAGAGTGTCAGAGAGCGTCTGAGAGTGTCAGAGAGAGTCAGAGACTGTCAGAGAGTGTCAGAGAGTGTCAGAGAGTGTCAGAGAGGGACAGAGTGAGTCAGAGACTGTCAGAGTGTGTCAGAGAGTGTCAGAGAATGTCAGAGAGAGTCTGAGAATGTCAGAGAGTGTCTGAGAATGTCAGAGAGTGTCTGAGAGTGTCAGAGAGTGTGTGAGAGTGTCAGAGAGTGTGTGAGAGTGTCAGAGAGTGTCAGAGAGTGATAGAGACTGTCAGAAAGTGTCTGAGAGTCTCAGAGAGTGATAGAGAGTGTCAGAGAGTGATAGAGACTGTCAGACAGTGTCTGAGAGTCTCAGAGAGTGACAGCCATTGTCAGAGAGTGTCAGAGCGTGTCAGAGCGTGTCAGAGAATGTCAGACAGTGTCAGAGAGTGCCTGAGAGGGTCTGAGAGTGTCAGAGAGTGTGTGAGAGTGATAGAGAGTGATATAGAGTGTCAGAGAGTGATAGAGAACGTCTGAGAGTGTCAGAGATAGTCAGAGATTGATAGAGAGTGTCAGAGAGTGTAAGAGTGTGTCTGACAGTGTCAGAGAGTGATAGAGAGCGTCTGAGAGTGTCAGAGAGAGTCAGAGTATGTCTGAGAGTGTCAGAGAGTGTGTGAGAGTGTCAGAGAGTGTCAGAGAGTATCAGAGCGTGTCAGAGAGTGTCTGAGAGTGACAGACTTTGTCAGAGAGAGTCAGAGCGTGATAGAGAGGGTTAGAGAGTGTCAGAGAGTGTAAGAGAGTGTCTGACAGTGTCAGAGAGTGATAGAGAGTGTCAGAGAGTGTCAGAGAGTGTCAGAGAGTGTCAGAGAGTGTCAGAGAGCGTCTGCGAGTGTCAGAGAGAGTCAGAGAATCTCTGAGAGTGTCAGAGAGTGTCAGAGAGTGTCAGAGAGTGTCAGAGAATGTCAGAGAGAGTCTGAGAATTTCAGAGAGTGTATGAGAGTGTCAGAAAGTGTGTGAGAGTGTCAGAGAGTGATAGAGACTGTCAAACAGTGTCTGAGAGTCTCAGAGAGTGACAGACATTGTCAGAGAGTGTCAGAGCGTGTCTGAGAGTGTCAGACAGTGTCGGAGAGTGCCTGAGAGGGTCTGAGAGTGTGTGAGAGTGTCAGAGAATGTGTGAGAGTGTCAGAGAGTGTCAGAGAGTGATAGAGACTGTCTGAAAGTGTCTGAGAGTCTCAGAGAGTGATAGAGAGTGTCAGAGAATGATAGAGACTGTCAGACAGTGTCTGAGAGTCTCAGAGAGTGACAGCCATTGTCAGAGAGTGTCAGAGCGTGTCAGAGCGTGTCAGAGAATGTCAGACAGTGTCAGAGAGTGCCTGAGAGGGTCTGAGAGTGTCAGAGAGTGTGTGAGAGTGATAGAGAGTGCGTGAGACTGTCAGAGAGTGTCAGAGATTGTCAGAAAGTGTCAGAGAATGATAGAGAGTTTCAGAGAGTGTCAGAGTGCGTCTGAGAGTGTCAGAGAGTGATATAGAGTGTCAGAGAGTGATAGAGAACGTCTGAGAGTGTCAGAGATAGTCAGAGATTGATAGAGAGTGTCAGAGAGTGTCAGAGAGTGTAAGAGTGTGTCTGACAGTGTCAGAGAGTGATAGAGAGCGTCTGGGAGTGTCAGAGAGAGTCAGAGTATGTCTGAGAGTGTCAGAGAGTGTGTGAGAGTGTGTGAGAGTGTCAGAGAGTATCAGAGAGTATCAGAGAGTGTCAGAGAGTGTCTGAGAGTGACAGACTTTGTCAGAGAGAGTCAGAGCGTGTCTGAGAGTGTCAGACAGTGTCAGAGAGTGCCTGAGAGGGTCCGAAAGCGTGAGAGAGTGCCAGAGATTGTCTGAGAGTCTCAGAGAGTGATAGAGAATGTCAGAGAGTGTTAGAGAGTGTCAGAGAGTGTCAGAGTTTGATAGAGAGTGTCATAGTGTGTCAGAGAGTGATAGAGTGTGTCTGAGAGTGCCAGAGAGTGTCAGAGAGTGCCAGAGAGTGTCAGAGAGTGTCAGAGAGTGACAGAGAGTGTCAGAGAATGTCAGAGCGTGTCAGAGAGTGCCAGAGAGTGACAGAGAGTGTCCGAGAGTGTCAGAGAGTGTCAGAGAGTGTCAGAGAGTGATGGAGAACATCTGAGAGTGTCAGAGTTAGTCAGAGAGTGATAGAGAGTGTTAGAGAGTGTCAGAGAGTGTAAGAGAGTGACAGAGAGTGTCAGAGAGTGTCAGAGAGTGTCAGAGAGTGTCAGAGAGCGTCTGAGAGTGTCAGAGAGAGTCAGAGACTGTCAGAGAGTGTCAGAGAGTGTCAGAGAGGGACAGAGTGAGTCAGAGACTGTCAGAGTGTGTCAGAGAGTGTCAGAGAATGTCAGAGAGAGTCTGAGAATGTCAGAGAGTGTCTGAGAATGTCAGAGAGTGTCTGAGAGTGTCAGAGAGTGTGTGAGAGTGTCAGAGAGTGTGTGAGAGTGTCAGAGAGTGATAGAGACTGTCAGAAAGTGTCTGAGAGTCTCAGAGAGTGATAGAGAGTGTCAGAGAGTGATAGAGACTGTCAGACAGTGTCTGAGAGTCTCAGAGAGTGACAGCCATTGTCAGAGAGTGTCAGAGCGTGTCAGAGCGTGTCAGAGAATGTCAGACAGTGTCAGAGAGTGCCTGAGAGGGTCTGAGAGTGTCAGAGAGTGTGTGAGAGTGATAGAGAGTGATATAGAGTGTCAGAGAGTGATAGAGAACGTCTGAGAGTGTCAGAGATAGTCAGAGATTGATAGAGAGTGTCAGAGAGTGTACGAGTGTGTCTGACAGTGTCAGAGAGTGATAGAGAGCGTCTGAGAGTGTCAGAGAGAGTCAGAGTATGTCTGAGAGTGTCAGAGAGTGTGTGAGAGTGTCAGAGAGTGTCAGAGAGTATCAGAGCGTGTCAGAGAGTGTCTGAGAGTGACAGACTTTGTCAGAGAGAGTCAGAGCGTGATAGAGAGGGTTAGAGAGTGTCAGAGAGTGTAAGAGAGTGTCTGACAGTGTCAGAGTGTGATAGAGAGTGTCAGAGAGTGTCAGAGAGTGTCAGAGAGTGTCAGAGAGTGTCAGAGAGCGTCTGCGAGTGTCAGAGAGAGTCAGAGAATCTCTGAGAGTGTCAGAGAGTGTCAGAGAGTGTCAGAGAGTGTCAGAGAATGTCAGAGAGAGTCTGAGAATTTCAGAGAGTGTATGAGAGTGTCAGAAAGTGTGTGAGAGTGTCAGAGAGTGATAGAGACTGTCAAACAGTATCTGAGAGTCTCAGAGAGTGACAGACATTGTCAGAGAGTGTCAGAGCGTGTCTGAGAGTGTCAGACAGTGTCGGAGAGTGCCTGAGAGGGTCTGAGAGTGTCAGAGAGTGTCAGAGAGTGATAGAGAGTGTCAGAGAGTGTCAGAGAGTGTCAGAGAGTGATAGAGAGTGATAGAGAGTGTCAGAGGGTGTCAGAGAGTGATAGAGTGTGGCTGAGAGTGCCAGAGAGTGTCAGAGAGTGTCTGAGAGCGTCAGAGAGTGATAGAGGGTGTCAGAGAGTGTCTGAGAGTGATAGAGTGTGTCAGAGAGTGTCAGAGTGTGTCAGAGAGTGTCAGAGAGTGATAGAGAGTGGTAGAGACTGTCAGACAGTGTCTGAGATTCTCAGAGCGTGTCAGAGAGTATAAGAGCGTTTCAGAGAGTGTCTGAGAGTTTCAGAGAGTGTCAGAGAGTGTCAGAGAGTGTCAGAGAGTGTCTGAGAGTGTCAGAGAGTGTCTGAGAGTGTCAGAGAGTGATAGAGAATGTCAGACAGTGTCTGAGAGTATCATGGAGTGTCAGAGAGTGACAGAGAGTGTCAGAGAGTGTCAGAGAGTGTCAGAAAGTGATAGAGAATGTCAGAGAGTGTCAGAGACTGATAGAGAGTGTCAGAGAGTGTCAGAGACTGATAGAGAGTGTCTGAGAGTGTCAGAAAGTGATAGAGAGTGTCAGAAAGTGATAGAGAGAGTCAGAGAGTGTCAGAGAGTGTCAGACAGTGTCAGAGAGTGTTTGAGAGTCTCAGAGAGTGTCAGTGGGTGTCAGAGAGTGTCAGAGATTGTCAGAGAGTGTCAGAGAGTGATAGAGAATGGCAGACAGTGTCTGAGAGAATCAGAGAGTGTCAGAGAGTGACAGAGAGTGTCAGAGAGTATCAGAGCGTGTCTGAGAGTGTCTGTGAGTGTCAGAGAGTGTCAGAGATTGTCAGAGAGTGCCTGAGATTGTCGGAGAGTGTCAGAGAGTTTCAGAGAGTGTCAGAGAGTGTCAGAGGCTAATAGAGAGTGTCAGAGAGTGTCAGAGAGTGACAGAGAGTTCCTGAGAGCGTCAGAGAGCGTCAGAGAGTGTCAGAGAACGTCTGAGAGATTCTGAGATAGTCAAAGAGTTTTAGAGAGTGTCAGAGAGTCATAGAGAGTGTCAGAGAGAGTCAGAGAATGTCTGAGAGTGTCAGCGAGTGTCAGAGAGTTTCTGAGAGTGTCTGAGAGGGTCAGAGAGTGTCAGAGAGTGTCAGAGAGTGATGGAGAGTGATGGAGAGTGATAGAGAGTGATAGGGAGTGTGAGTGTGTCAGAGGGTGTCAGAGAATGTCTGAGAATGTCAGAGAGTGTGAGAGTGTCAAAGAGTGTCAGAGAGAGTTAGAGAGTGTCAGACAGTGTCTGAGAGTGTCAGAGAGTGTCAGAGATTGTCAGAGAGTGATAGAGAGTGTCAGAGAGTGTCTGAGACTGTCAGAGAGTGTCAGAGACTGTCAGAGAGTGATAGAGAGTGTCAGAGAATGTCAGAGAGTGTCAGAGAGTGATAGAGAGTGATAGGGAGTGATAGAGAGTGATAGAGAGTGTCAGAGAGTGTCTGAGAGTGTCAGAGAGTGTCAGATTGTTATAGAGAGTGTCAGAGAGTGGTAGAGAGTGCCACAGTGTGTCAGAGAGTGATAGAGTGTCTCAGAGAGAGTCAGAGAGTGATAGAGAGTGTCTGAGTGTGGTAGAGAGAGTCAGAGAGAGTCAGAGAGAGTCAGAGAGTGTCAGAGAGTGTCAGATTGTGTCAGAGAATGTCAGAGAGTGATAGAGAGTGTCAGAGAGTAGTAGAGAGAGTCTGAGATTGTCAGAGATTGGCAGAGAGTGTGTGAGAGTGTCTGAGATTTTCTGAGAGTGGTAGAGACTGTCAGACAGTGTCTGAGATTCTCAGAGCGTGTCAGAGAGTATAAGAGCGTTTCAGAGAGTGTCTGAGAGTTTCAGAGAGTGTCTGAGAGTGTCAGACAGTGTCAGAGAGTGCCTGAGAGGGTCTGAGAGTGTCAGAGAGTTTCAGAGAGTGTCTGAGAGTGTCAGACAGTGTCAGAGAGTGCCTGAGAGGGTCTGAGAGTGTCAGAGAGTGGCAGAGAGTGTCTGAGAGTGTCAGAGAGTGTTAGAGAGTGTTAGAGAGTGTCAGACAGTGTCTGAGAGTGTCAGAGAGTGTCAGAGACTGTCAGAGAGTGATAGAGAGTGTCAGAGAGTGTCAGAGAGTGTCAGAGAGTGATAGAGAGTGATAGAGAGTGTCTGAGACGGTCAGAGAGCGTCAGAGAGTGTCAGAAAGTGTCAGAGAGTGATAGAGAGTGTCAGAGAGTGTCAGAGAGTGTGAGAGAGTGATGGAGAATGTCAGAGAGTGTCTGAGATTGTCATAGAGTGTCAGCGAGTGTCTGCGACTGTCAGAGACTAATAGAGAGTGTCAGAGAGTGTCCGAGAGTGTCAGCGAGTGTCAGCGAGTGTCAGAGAGTGTCAGAGATTGATAGAGAGTGTCAGAGAGAGTCAGAGAGTGTCTGAGAGTGTCTGAGAGTGTCACAGAGAGTCAGAGAGTGTCAGAGAGTGACAGAGAGTGTCAGAGAGTGTCAGAGAGTGTCAGAGAGTGATAGAGAATGTCACAGAGTGTCTGCGAGTGTCAGAGATTGATAGAGAGTGTCGGAGAGTGTCTGAGAGTGTCAGAGATTGTCAGAGATTGTCAGAGAGTGTCAGAGAGTGCCTGAGAGTGTCTGAGAGTGTCAGAGAGTTTCAGAGAGTGTCAAAGAGTGTCAGAGGCTAATAGAGAGTGTCAGAGAGTGTCAGAGAGTGACAGAGAGTTCCTGAGAGCGTCAGAGAGTGTCAGAGAGTGATAGAGAACGTCTGAGAGATTCTGAGATCGGCAGAGAGTTTTAGAGAGTGTCAGAGAGTGTCAGAGAGTGATAGAGAGTGTCAGAGAGTGTCAGAGAGCGTCTGAGGGTGTCAGAGAGAGTCAGAGAATGTCTGAGAGTATCAGAGAGTGTCAGAGAGTTTCTGAGAGTGTCTGAGAATAACTTGAAGATAGACAAGTCTCCCGGGCCTGACGGGGTATATCCAAGGATGTTATGGGAAGCAAGGGATGAAATTGCAGAGCCGCTGGCAATGATCTTTTCATCTTCTCTGCTGACGGGGGTGGTACCAGGTGATTGGAGGGTGGCAAATGTTGTGCCCCTGTTCAAGAAAGGGAATAGGAACAACCCTGGGAATTACAGGCCAGTTAGTCTTACTTCGGTGGTAGGCAAGTTGATGGAAAAGGTGCTGAGGGATAGGATTTCTGAGCATCTGGAAAGACACTGCTTGATTCGGGACAGTCAGCACGGTTTTGTGAGGGGTAGGTCTTGCCTCACAAGCCTGATTGAATTCTTTGAGCAGGTGACCAAGCAAGTGGATGAGGGTAAACCAGTGGATGTGGTGTACATGGATTTTAGTAAGGCATTTGATAAGGTCCCCCATGGTAGACTTATGGAGAAAGTCAGGAGGCATGGGATAGTGGGGAATGTGGCCAGTTGGATTAAGAATTGGCTAACTGATAGAAGGCAGAGAGTGGTCTTAGATGGTAAATACTCAGCCTGGAGCCCAGTTACCAGTGGCGTGCCGCAGGGATCAGTTCTGGGTCCTCTCCTGTTTGTGATTTTTAGTAACGACTTGGATGAGGAAGTCGAAGGGTGGGTCAGTAAATTTGCAGATGATACAAAGGTTGGTGGAGTTGTGGATACCGAGGAGGGCTATTGTCGTCTGCAAAGGGACTTGGATAGGTTGCAGTGCTGGGCTGAAAAGTGGCAGATGGAGTTTAACCCTGAAAAGTGTGAGGTCGTCCATTTTGGAAGGACAAACATGAATGCAAAATACTGGGTTAACGGTAGGGTTCTTGGGCATGTGGAGGAGCAGAGAGACCTTGGGGTCTATGTGCATAGATCATTGAAAGTTGCAACTCAAGTGGATAGGGCTGTGAAGAAGGCATATGGGGTGTTAGCGTTCATTAGCAGAGGGATTGAATTTAAGAGCCGTGAGGTGATGATGCAGCTGTACAGGACCTTGGTAAGGCCTCATTTGGAGTACTGTGTGCAGTTCTGGTCGCCTCATTTTAGGAAGGATGTGGAAGCCTTGGAGAGGGTGCAGAGGAGATTTACCAGGATGTTGCCTGGAATGGAGAATAAGTCTTACGAGGAAAGGCTGAACATTCTAGGCCTCTTCTCATTAGAAAGGAGAAGGATGAGGGGTGACATGATAGAGGTTTATAAGATGATCAGGGGAATAGATAGGGTAGACAGTCAGAAACTTTTTCCCCGGGTGGAGCAAAGCGTTACAAGGGGTCATAAATTTAAGGTGAAGGGTGGGAGATATAAGGGGGATGTCAGGGGAAGGTTCTTTACCCAGAGAGTGGTCGAGGCATGGAATGCCTTGCCCGGGGAAGTTGTTGAGTCAGAAACTTTAGGGACTTTCAAAAGGCTTTTGGATAGGTATATGGATAAAGGAGAATGATGGGGTATAGATTAAATTGTCCTTGACAGAGGACAAAGGATCGGCACAACATTGTGGGCCGAAGGGTCTGTTCTGTGCTGTATGTTCTATGTTCTATGTTCTATGAGAGGGACAGAGTGTGTCAGAGAGTGTCAGAGAGTGATAGAGAGTGATAGAGAGTGTGAGTGTGTCAGAGAGTGTCAGACAGTGTCAGAGAGTGCCTGAGAGTACCTGCGAGTGTCAGAGAGTTGTAGCGAGTGTCAGAGAGTGTCTGAGTCTGTCAGAGAGTGTCAGAGAGTGTCAGAGAGTGTCTGAGAATGTGAGAGAGTGATAGAGAGTGTCAGAGATTGTCAGAGAGTGATAGAGTGTGTCAGAGAGTGTCAGAGAGTGTTAGAGAGTGTTAGAGAGTGTTAGAGAGTGTTAGAGGGTGTCAGACAGTGTCAGACAGTGTCAGACAGTGTCTGAGAGTGTCAGAGAGTGTCAGAGATTGGCAGTGAATGATAGAGAGTGTCAGAGAGAGTCAGAGAGTGTCAGAGAATGCCAGAGAGTGATAGAGAGTGTCAGAGAGTGTCAGAGAGTGTCAGAGAGTGATAGAGAGTGATAGAGAGTGATAGAGAGTGTCTGAGACTGTCAGAGAGTGTCAGAGAGTGTCAGAAAGTTTCAGAGAGTGATAGAGAGTGTCAGAGAGTGGTAGAGTGTCAGAAAGCGTCTGAGTGTGTCAGAGAGTGATAGAGAGTGTCAGAGAGTGTCAGAGAGTGACAGAGAGTGTCAGCGAGTGACAGAGAGTGTCAGAGTGTGTCAGAGAGTGATAGAATGTCAGAGAGTGTCTGAGAGTGATAGAGATTGTCAGAGAGTGTCAGAGAGTTTCAGAGAGTGTCAGAGAGTGATAGAGAGTGTCAGAGAGTGTCAGATTGTTATAGAGAGTGTCAGAGAGTGGTAGAGAGTGCCACAGTGTGTCAGAGAGTGATAGAGTGTCTCAGAGAGAGTCAGAGAGTGATAGAGAGTGTCTGAGTGTGGTAGAGAGAGTCAGAGAGAGTCAGAGAGAGTCAGAGAGTGTCAGAGAGTGTCAGATTGTGTCAGAGAATGTCACAGAGTGATAGAGAGTGTCAGAGAGTAGTAGAGAGAGTCTGAGATTGTCAGAGATTGGCAGAGAGTGTGTGAGAGTGTCTGAGATTATCTGAGAGTGGTAGAGACTGTCAGACAGTGTCTGAGATTCTCAGAGCGTGTCAGAGAGTATAAGAGCGTTTCAGAGAGTGTCTGAGAGTTTCAGAGAGTGTCTGAGAGTGTCAGACAGTGTCAGAGAGTGCCTGAGAGGGTCTGAGAGTGTCAGAGAGTGTCAGAGAGTGCCTGAGAGGGTCTGAGAGTGTCAGAGAGTGGCAGAGAGTGTCTGAGAGTGTCAGAGAGTGTTAGAGAGTTTTAGAGAGTGTCAGACAGTGTCTGAGAGTGTCAGAGAGTGTCAGAGACTGTCAGAGAGTGATAGAGAGTGTCAGAGAGTGTCAGAGAGTGATAGAGTGTGATAGAGAGTGTCTGAGACGGTCAGAGAGTGTCAGAGAGTGTCAGAAAGTGTCAGAGAGTGATAGAGAGTGTCAGAGAGTGTCAGAGAGTGTCAGAGAGTGATGGAGAATGTCAGAGAGTGTCTGAGATTGTCATAGAGTGTCAGCGAGTGTCTGCGTGTGTCAGAGACTAATAGAGAGTGTCAGAGACTGTCCGAGAGTGTCAGCGAGTGTCAGCGAGTGTCAGAGAGTGTCAGAGATTGATAGAGAGTGTCAGAGAGAGTCAGAGAGTGTCTGAGAGTGTCTGAGTGTGTCTGAGAGTGTCTGAGAGTGTCACAGAGAGTCAGAGAGTGTCAGAGAGTGACAGAGTGTGTCAGAGAGTGTCAGAGAGTGATAGAGAATGTCACAGAGTGTCTGCGAGTGTCAGAGATTGATAGAGAGTGTCGGAGAGTGTCTGAGAGTGTCAGAGATTGTCAGAGATTGTCAGAGAGTGTCAGAGAGTGCCTGAGAGTGTCTGAGAGTGTCAGAGAGTTTCAGAGGGTGTCAGAGTGTGTCAGAGGCTAATAGAGAGTGTCAGAGAATGTCAGAGAGTGACAGAGAGTTCCTGAGAGTGTCAGAGAGTGTCAGATTGTGTCAGAGAATGTCAGAGAGTGATAGAGAGTGTCAGAGAGTAGTAGAGAGAGTCTGAGATTGTCAGAGATTGGCAGAGAGTGTATGAGAGTGTCTGAGATTATCTGAGAGTGGTAGAGACTGTCAGACAGTGTCTGAGATTCTCAGAGCGTGTCAGAGAGTATAAGAGCGTTTCAGAGACAGTCTGAGAGTTTCAGAGAGTGTCTGAGAGTGTCAGACAGTGTCAGAGAGTGCCTGAGAGGGTCTGAGAGTGTCAGAGAGTGTCAGAGTGTGTGTGAGAGTGTCTGAGAGTGTCAGACAGTGCCAGAGAGTGCCTGAGAGGGTCTGAGAGTGTCAGAGAGTGTCAGAGAGTGGCAGAGAGTGTCTGAGAGTGTCAGAGAGTGTTAGAGAGTGTCAGACAGTGTCTGAGAGTGTCAGAGAGTGTCAGAGACTGTCAGAGAGTGATAGAGAGTGTCAGAGAGTGTCAGAGAGTGTCAGAGAGTGATAGAGATTGATAGAGAGTGTCTGAGACGGTCAGAGAGTGTCAGAGAGTGTCAGAAATTGTCAGAGAGTGATAGAGAGTGTCAGAGAGTGTCAGAGAGTGTCAGAGAGTGATGGAGAATGTCAGAGAGTGTCTGAGATTGTCATAGAGTGTCAGCGAGTGTCTGCGAGTGTCAGAGACTAATAGAGAGTGTCAGAGAGTGTCCGAGAGTGTCAGCGAGTGTCAGCGAGTGTCAGAGAGTGTCAGAGATTGATAGAGAGTGTCAGAGAGAGTCAGAGAGTGTCTGAGAGTGTCTGAGTGTGTCTGAGAGTGTCTGAGAGTGTCACAGAGAGTCAGAGAGTGTCAGAGAGTGACAGAGAGTGTCAGAGAGTGATAGAGAATGTCACAGAGTGTCTGCGAGTGTCAAAGATTGATAGAGAGTGTCGGAGAGTGTCTGAGAGTGTCAGAGATTGTCAGAGATTGTCAGAGAGTGTCAGAGAGTGCCTGAGAGTGTCTGAGAGTGTCAGAGCGTTTCAGAGAGTGTCAGAGTGTGTCAGAGGCTAATAGAGAGTGTCAGAGAGTGTCAGAGAGTGACAGAGAGTTCCTGAGAGCGTCAGAGAGTGTCATAGAGTGATAGAGAACGTCTGAGAGATTCTGAGATAGACAAAGAGTTTTCGAGAGTGTCAGAGAGTGTCAGAGAGTGATAGAGAATGTCACAGAGTGTCTGCGAGTGTCAAAGATTGATAGAGAGTGTCGGAGAGTGTCTGAGAGTGTCAGAGATTGTCAGAGATTGTCAGAGAGTGTCAGAGAGTGCCTGAGAGTGTCTGAGAGTGTCAGAGAGTTTCAGAGAGTGTCAGAGTGTGTCAGAGGCTAATAGAGAGTGTCAGAGAGTGTCAGAGAGTGACAGAGAGTTCCTGAGAGCGTCAGAGAGTGTCATAGAGTGATAGAGAACGTCTGAGAGATTCTGAGATAGACAAAGAGTTTTCGAGAGTGTCAGAGAGTGTCAGAGAGTGATAGAGAGTGTCAGAGAGTGTCAGAGAGCGTCTGAGGGTGTCAGAGAGAGTCAGAGAATGTCTGAGAGTGTCAGAGAGTGTCAGAGAGTTTCTGAGAGTGTCTGAGAGGGACAGAGTGTGTCAGAGAGTGTCAGAGAGTGATAGAGAGTGATAGAGAGTGTGAGTGTGTCAGAGAGTGTCGGAGAGTGTCAGACAGTGTCAGAGAGTGCCTGAGAGTACCTGAGAGTGTCAGAGAGTTGTAGCGAGTGTCAGAGAGTGTCTGAGTCTGTCAGAGAGTGTCAGAGAGTGTCAGAGAGTGTCTGAGAATGTGAGAGAGTGATAGAGAGTGTCAGAGAGTGTCAGAGAGTGATAGAGTGTGTCAGAGAGTGTCAGAGAGTGTCAGAGAGTGATAGAGAGTGTCAGAGGGTGTCTGAGTCTGTCAGAGAGTGTCAGAGATTGTCAGAGAGTGATAGAGAGTGTCAGAGAGTGTCAGACAGTGTCGGAGAGTGCCAGAGAGTTTCAGAGAGAGTCAGAGAGTGATAGAGAGTGTCAGAGAGTGTCTGAGAATGTCTGAGAATGTCAGAGAGTGATAGGGAGCGTCTGAGAGTGCCATAGAGTGTCATAGAGTGATAGAGAGTGTCAGAGAGTGCCTGAGAGTGTCAGAGAGTGTCGGAGAGTGTCAGTGTGTGTCAGAGAGTGATAGAGAATGTCAGACAGTGTCTGAGAGTGTCAGAGAGTGTCAGAGAATGATAGAGTCTGTCAGACAGTGTCTGAGAGTCTCAGAGTGTGTGTGAGAGTATCAGAGCGCGTCAGAGTGTCAGTGAGAGTCAGAGAGTGTCAGAGCATGTCAGAGCTTGTCAGAGAGTGTCAGACAGTGTCAGACAGTGTCAGACAGTGATAGAGAGTGTCTGAGACTGCCAGAGAGTGTCAGAGAGTGTCAGAGAGTGTCAGAGAGTGATAGAGTATCAGAGAGTGATAGAGAGTGTCAGAGAGTGTCAGAGAGTGTCAGAGAGTGTCAGAGAGTGATAGAGAGTGATAGAGAGTGTCTGAGACGGTCAGAGAGTGTCAGAGAGTGTCAGAAAGTGTCAGAGAGTGATAGAGAGTGTCAGAGAGTGTCAGAGAGTGTCAGAGAGTGATGGAGAATGTCAGCGAGTGTCTGCGAGTGTCAGAGACTAATAGAGAGTGTCAGAGAGTGTCCGAGAGTGTCAGCGAGTGTCAGCGAGTGTCAGAGAGTGTCAGAGATTGATAGAGAGTGTCAGAGAGAGTCAGAGAGTGTCTGAGAGTGTCTGAGTGTGTCTGAGAGTGTCTGAGAGTGTCACAGAGAGTCAGAGAGTGTCAGAGAGTGACAGAGAGTGTCAGAGAGTGTCAGAGAGTGATAGAGAATGTCACAGAGTGTCTGCGAGTGTCAGAGATTGATAGAGAGTGTCGGAGAGTGTCTGAGAGTGTCAGAGATTGTCAGAGATTGTCAGAGCGTGTCAGAGAGTGCCTGAGAGTGTCTGAGAGTGTCAGAGAGTTTCAGAGCGTGTCTGAGTGTGTCAGAGGCTAATAGAGAGTGTCAGAGAGTGACAGAGAGTTCCTGAGAGCGTCAGAGAGTGTCAGACAGTGATAGAGAACGTCTGAGAGATTCTGAGATATTCAGAGTGTTTTCGAGAGTGTCAGAGAGTGTCAGAGTGATAGAGAGTGTCAGAGAGTGTCATAGAGCGTCTGAGGGTGTCAGAGAGAGTCAGAGAATGTCTGAGAGTGTCAGAGAGTGTCAGAGAGTTTCTGAGAGTGTCTGAGAGGGACAGAGTGTGTCAGAGAGTGTCAGAGAGTGATAGAGAGTGATAGAGAGTGTGAGTGTGTCAGAGAGTGTCAGAGAGTGTCAGACAGTGTCAGAGAGTGCCTGAGAGTACCTGAGAGTGTCAGAGAGTTGTAGCGAGTGTCAGAGAGTGTCTGAGTCTGTCAGAGAGTGTCAGAGAGTGTCAGAGAGTGTCTGAGAATGTGAGAGAGTGATAGAGAGTGTCAGAGAGTGTCAGAGAGTGATAGAGTGTGTCAGAGAGTGTCAGAGAGTGTCAGAGAGTGATAGAGAGTGTCAGAGGGTGTCTGAGTCTGTCAGAGAGTGTCAGAGATTGTCAGAGAGTGATAGAGAGTGTCAGAGAGTGTCAGACAGTGTCGGAGAGTGTCAGAGAGTGTCAGAGAGAGTCAGAGAGTGATAGAGAGTGTCAGAGAGTGTCTGAGAATGTCTGAGAATGTCAGAGAGTGATAGGGAGCGTCTGAGAGTGCCAAAGAGTGTCATAGAGTGATAGAGAGTGTCAGAGAGTGCCTGAGAGTGTCAGAGAGTGTCGGAGAGTGTCAGAGTGTGTCAGAGAGTGATAGAGAATGTCAGACAGTGTCTGAGAGTGTCAGAGAGTGTCAGAGAATGATAGAGTCTGTCAGACAGTGTCTGAGAGTCTCAGAGTGTGTGTGAGGGTATCAGAGCGCATCAGAGTGTCAGAGAGAGTCAGAGAGTGTCAGAGCATGACAGAGCTTGTCAGAGAGTGTCAGACAGTGTCAGACAGTGTCAGACAGTGATAGAGAGTGTCTGAGACTGTCAGAGAGTGTCAGAGAGTGTCAGAGAGTGTCAGAGAGTGATAGAGTAACAGAGAGTGATAGAGAGTGTCAGAGAGTGATAGAGAGTGTCAGAGTGCGTCTGAGAGTGTCAGAGAGTGTCAGAGAGTGATATAGTGTGTCAGAGAGTGATAGAGAACGTCTGAGATTGTCAGAGATAGTCAGAGATGGATAGAGAGTGTCAGAGAGTGTCAGAGAGTGTAAGAGTGTGTCTGACAGTGTCAGAGACTATGTGAGAGTGTCGGAGAGTGATAGAGAGCGTCTGAGAGCGTCAGAGCGAGTCAGAGTATGTCTGAGAGTGTCAGAGAGTGTGTGAGAGTGTCAGAGAGTGTCAGAGAGTGATAGATACTGTCAGACAGTGTCTGAGAGTCTCAGAGAGTGTCAGAGAGTATCAGAGCGTGTCAGAGAGTGTCTGAGAGTGACAGACTTTGTCAGAGAGAGTCAGAGCGTGTCTGAGAGTGTCAGACAGTGTCAGAGAGTGCCTGAGAGTGTCTGAGAGCATCAGAGAGTGTCAGAGAGTGATAGAGAGTTTCACAGAGTCTCAAAGAGTGTCTGAGAGTGTCAGAGAGTGTCAGATAGTGTCTGAGAGTGTCAGAGAGTGTCAGAGAGTGTCAGAGTGTCAGAGAGTGATAGAGAATGTCAGACAGTGTCTGAGAGTATCATAGAGTGTCAGAGAGTGACAGAGAGTGTCAGAGAGTGTCAGAGAGTGTCAGAGAGTGTCAGAAAGTGATAGAGAATGTCAGAGAGTGTCAGAGACTGATAGAGAGTGTCAGAGAGTGTCAGAAAGTGATCGAGAGTGTCAGAAAGTGATAGAGAGTGTCAGAGAGTGTCAGAGAGTGTCAGAGATTGTCAGAGAGTGTCAGAGAGTGATAGAGAATGGCAGACAGTGTCTGAGAGAATCAGAGAGTGTCAGAGAGTGACAGAGAGTGTCAGACAGTATCAGAGCGTGTCTGAGAGTGTCTGTGAGTGTCAGAGAGTGTCAGAGATTGTCAGAGAGTGCCTGAGATTGTCTGAGAGTGTCAGAGAGTTTCAGAGAGTGTCAGAGAGTGTCAGAGGCTAATAGAGAGTGTCAGAGAGTGACAAAGAGTTCCTGAGAGCGTCAGAGAGTGTCAGAGAGTGTCAGAGAACGTCTGAGAGATTCTGAGATAGTCAGAGAGTTTTAGAGAGTGTCAGAGAGTGATAGAGAGAGTCAGAGAATGTCTGAGAGTGTCAGCGAGTGTCAGAGAGTTTCTGAGAGTGTCTGAGAGGGTCAGAGAGTGTCAGAGAGTGTCTGAGAGTTATAGAGAGTGTCAGAGAGTGCCTGAGACTGTCAGAGAGTGTCAGAGACTGTCAGAGAGTGATAGAGAGTGTCAGAGAATGTCAGAGAGTGTCAGAGAGTGATAGAGAGTGATAGAGAGTGATAGAGAGTGATAGAGAGTGATAGAGAGTGTCTGAGACGGTCAGAGAATGTCAGAGAGTGTCAGAAAGCGTCAGAGAGTGAAAGAGAGTGTCAAAGAGTGATAGAGAGTGGCAGAGAGCGACTGAGAGTGTCAGAGAATGATCGAGAGTGTCTGAGAGTGTCAGAGGGTGATAGAGAGTGTCAGAGAGTGTCAGAGAGTGTCAGAGAGTGATAGAGAGTGTCAGAGAGTGTCTGAGGCTGTCAGAGAGTGTCAGAGATTGTCAGAGAGTGATAGGGAGTGTCTGAGAGTGTCAGAGAGTGTCTGAAAGAGTCAGAGGATGAGATTGTGATAGAGAGTGTCAGAGGGTGATAGAGAGTGTCACAGTGAGTCAGAGAGTGATAGAGTGTGTCTGAGAGTGCCAGAGAGTGTCTGAGAATGTGAGAGAGTGATAGAGAGTGTCAGAGAGTGTCAGAGAGTGATAGAGAGTGTCAGAGAGTGTCAGAGAGTGATAGAGAGTGTCAGAGAGTGTCTGAGTCTGTCAGAGAGTGCCAGAGATTGTCAGAGAGTGATAGAGAGTGTCAGAGAGTGTCAGACAGTGTCGGAGAGTGTCAGAGAGTGTCAGAGAGTGTCAGAGAGTGATAGAGAGTGTCAAAGAGTGTCTGAGAATGTCAGAGAGTGATAGGGAGCGTCTGAGAGTGCCTGAGAGTGTCAGAGAGTGTCAGAGAGTGTCAGAGAGTGATAGAGAATGTCAGACAGTGTCTGAGAGTGTCAGAGAGTGTCAGAGTGTGTGTGAGAGTATCAGAGCGTGTCAGAGAGTGTCAGAGAGAGTCAGAGCGTGTCAGAGCTTGTCAGAGCTTGTCAGAGAGTGTCAGACAGTGTCAGACAGTTTCAGAGAGTGCCTGAGAGTGTCTGAGAGTGTCAGAGAGTTTGTGAGAGTGATAGAGAGTGTCTGAGACTGTCAGAGAGTGTCAGAGAGTGTCAGAAAGTGTCAGAGAGTGATAGAGAGTGTCAGAGAGTGATAGAGAGTGTCAGAGTGCGTCTGAGAGTGTCAGAGAGTGTCAGAGAGTGATATAGAGTGTCAGAGAGTGATAGAGAACTTCTGAGAGTGTCAGAGATAGTCAGAGATTGATAGAGAGTGTCAGAAAGTGTAAGAGTGCGTCTGACAGTGTCAGAGAGTATGTGAGAGTGTCGGAGAGTGATAGAGAGCGTCTGAGAGTGTCAGAGAGAGTCAGAGTATGTCTGAGAGTGTCAGAGAGTGTGTGAGAGTGTCAGAGAGTGATAGAGACTGTCAGACAGTGTCTGAGAGTTTCAGAGAGTGTCAGAGAGTATCAGAGCGTGTCAGAGAGTGTCTGAGAGTGACAGACTTTGTCAGAGAGAGTCAGAGCGTGTCTGAGAGTGTCAGACAGTGTCAGAGAGTGCCTGAGAGGGTCCGAAAGCGTGAGAGAGTGCCAGAGATTGTCTGAGAGTCTCAGAGAGTGATAGAGAATGTCAGAGAGTGTTAGAGAGTGTCAGAGAGTGTCAGAGAGTGTCAGAGATTGATAGAGAGTGTCACAGTGTGTCAGAGAGTGATAGAGTTTGTCTGAGAGTGCCAGAGAGTGCCAGAGAGTGTCAGAGAGTGTCAGAGAGTGTCAGAGAGTGACAGAGAGTGTCAGAGAATGTCAGAGCGTGTCAGAGAGTGCCAGAGAGTGTCCGAGAGTGTCAGAGAGTGTCAGAGAGTGATAGAGAGTGATAGAGAGTGATAGAGAGTGATAGAGAACGTCTGAGAGTGTCAGAGATAGTCAGAGAGTGACAGAGAGTGTCAGAGACTAATAGAGAGTGTCAGAGAGTGTCAGAGAGTGACAGAGAGAGTCAGAGAGTGTCAGAGAGTGATGGAGAACGTCTGAGAGTGTCAGAGTTAGTCAGAGAGTGATAGAGAGGGTTAGAGAGTGTCAGTGAGTGTAAGAGAGTGATAGAGAATGTCAGAGAGTGATAGAGAGTGTCAGAGAGTGATAGAGAGTGTCAGAGAGTGTCAGAGAGCGTCTGAGAGTGTCAGAGAGAGTCAGAGACTGTCAGAGAGTGTCAGAGAGGGACAGAGTGAGTCAGAGAGTGTCAGAGTGTGTCAGAGAGTGTCAGAGAATGTCAGAGAGTGTCAGAGACTGTCAGAGAGTGATAGAGAGTGTAAGAGAATGTCAGAGAGTGTCAGAGAATGTCAGAGAGTGTCAGAGAGTGATAGAGAGTGATAGAGAGTGTCAGAAAGCGTCAGAGAGTGAAAGAGAGTGTCAAAGAGTGATAGAGAGTGGCAGAGAGCGACTGAGAGTGTCAGAGAATGAAAGAGAGTGTCTGGGAGTGTCAGAGAGTGATAGAGAGTGTCAGAGAGTGTCAGAGAGTGTCAGAGAGTGACAGAAAGTGTCAGAGAGTGTCTGAGGCTGTCAGAGAGTGTCAGAGATTGTCAGAGAGTGATAGGGAGTGTCTGAGAGTGTCAGAGAGTGTCTGAAAGAGTCAGAGGATGAGATTGTGATAGAGAGTGTCAGAGGGTGATAGAGAGTGTCACAGTGAGTCAGAGAGTGATGGAGTGTGTCTGAGAGCGCCAGAGAGTGTCTGAGAATGTGAGAGAGTGATAGAGAGTGTCAGAGAGTGTCAGAGAGGGACAGAGTGAGTCAGAGAGTGTCAGAGTGAGTCAGAGAGTGTCAGAGAATGTCAGAGAGTGTCAGAGACTGTCAGAGAGTGATAGAGAGTGTCAGAGAATGTCAGAGAGTGTCAGAGAGTGATAGAGAGTGATAGAGAGTGATAGTGAGTGATCGAGAGTGTCTGAGACGGTCAGAGAATGTCAGAGAGTGTCAGAAAGCGTCAGAGAGTGAAAGAGAGTGTCAAAGAGTGATAGAGAGTGGCAGAGAGCGACTGAGAGTGTCAGAGAATGATAGAGTGTGTCTGAGAGTGTCAGAGAGTGCTAGAGAGTGTCAGAGAGTGTCAGAGAGTGTCAGAGAGTGATAGAGAGTGTCAGAGAGTGTCTGAGGCTGTCAGAGAGTGTCAGAGATTGATAGGGAGTGTCTGAGAGTGTCAGAGAGTGTCTGAAAGAGTCAGAGGATGTGATTGTGATAGAGAGTGTCAGAGGGTGATAGAGAGTATCACAGTGAGTCAGAGAGTGATGGAGTGTGTCTGAGAGTGCCAGCGAGTGTCTGAGAATGTGAGAGAGTGATAGAGAGTGTCAGAGAGTGATAGAGAGTGTCAGAGAGTGTCAGAGATTGTCAGAGAGTGTCGGAGAGTGTCAGAGAGTGTCAGAGAGTGTCAGAGAGTGTCAGAGAGTGATAGGGAGTGTCAAAGAGTGTCTAAGAATGTCAGAGAGTGATAGGGAGCGTCTGAGAGTGCCAGAGAGTGTCATAGAGTGATAGAGAGTGTCAGAGAGTGCCTGAGAGTGTCAGAGAGTGTCAGAGAGTGATAGAGAATGTCAGACAGTGTCTGAGAGTGTCAGAGAGTGTCAGAGAGTGACAGAGAGTGTCAGAGGAGTGATAGAGACTGTCAGGCAGTGTCTGAGAGTCTAAAAATGTGTGTGAGAGTATCAGAGCGTGTCAGAGAGAGTCAGAGAGTGTCAGAGAGTGTCAGAGCGTGTCAGAGCTTGTCGGAGAGTGTCAGACAGTGTCAGACAGTTTCAGAGAGTGATAGAGAGTGTCTGAGACTGTCAGAGAGTGTCAGAGAGTGTCAGAAAGTGTCAGAAAGTGTCAGAGAGTGATAGAGAGTGTCAGAGAGTGATAGAGAGTGTCAGAGTGCGTCTGAGAGTGTCAGAGAGTGTCAGAGAGTGATATAGAGTGTCAGAGAGTGATAGAGAACGTCTGAGAGTGTCAGAGATAGTCAGAGATTGATAGAGAGTGTCAGAGAGTGTCAGAGTGTGTCTGACAGTGTCAGAGAGTATGTGAGAGTGTCGGAGAGTGATAGAGAGCGTCTGAGAGTGTCAGAGAGAGTCAGAGTATGTCTGAGAGTGTCAGAGAGTGTCAGAGAGTGATAGAGACTGTCAGACAGTGTCTGAGAGTTTCAGAGAGTGTCAGAGAGTATCAGAGCGTGTCAGAGAGTTTCAGAGAGTGTCAGAGAGTATCAGAGCGTGTCAGAGAGTGTCTGAGAGTGACAGACTTTGTCAGAGAGAGTCAGAGCGTGTCTGAGAGTGTCAGACAATGTCAGAGAGTGCCTGAGAGGGTCCGAAAGCGTGAGAGAGTGCCAGAGATTGTCTGAGAGTCTCAGAGAGTGATAGAGAATGTCAGAGAGTGTTAGAGAGTGTCAGAGAGTGTCAGAGAGTGTCAGAGATTGATAGAGAGTGTCACAGTGTGTCAGAGAGTGATAGAGTGTGTCTGAGAGTGCCAGAGAGTGTCAGAGAGTGTCAGAGAGTGTCAGAGAGTGACAGAGAGTGTCAGAGAGTGTCAGAGAGTGTCAGAGAGTGATAGAGAATGTCAGACAGTGTCTGAGAGTGTCAGAGAGTGTCAGAGAGTGACAGAGAGTGTCAGAGGAGTGATAGAGACTGTCAGGCAGTGTCTGAGAGTCTAAGAATGTGTGTGAGAGTATCAGAGCGTGTCAGAGAGAGTCAGAGAGTGTCAGAGAGTGTCAGAGCGTGTCAGAGCTTGTCAGAGAGTGTCAGACAGTGTCAGACAGTTTCAGAGAGTGATAGAGAGTGTCTGAGACTGTCAGAGAGTGTCAGAGTGTGTCAGAAAGTGTCAGAAAGTGTCAGAGAGTGATAGAGAGTGTCAGAGAGTGATAGAGAGTGTCAGAGTGCGTCTGAGAGTGTCAGAGAGTGTCAGAGAGAGATATAGAGTGTCAGAGAGTGATAGAGAACGTCTGAGAGTGTCAGAGATAGTCAGAGATTGATAGAGAGTGTCAGAGAGTGTCAGAGTGTGTCTGACAGTGTCAGAGAGTATGTGAGAGTGTCGGAGAGTGATAGAGAGCGTCTGAGAGTGTCAGAGAGAGTCAGAGTATGTCTGAGAGTGTCAGAGAGTGTCAGAGAGTGATAGAGACTGTCAGACAGTGTCTGAGAGTTTCAGAGAGTGTCAGAGAGTATCAGAGCGTGTCAGAGAGTTTCAGAGAGTGTCAGAGAGTATCAGAGCGTGTCAGAGAGTGTCTGAGAGTGACAGACTTTGTCAGAGAGAGTCAGAGCGTGTCTGAGAGTGTCAGACAATGTCAGAGAGTGCCTGAGAGGGTCCGAAAGCGTGAGAGAGTGCCAGAGATTGTCTGAGAGTCTCAGAGAGTGATAGAGAATGTCAGAGAGTGTTAGAGAGTGTCAGAGAGTGTCAGAGAGTGTCAGAGATTGATAGAGAGTGTCACAGTGTGTCAGAGAGTGATAGAGTGTGTCTGAGAGTGCCAGAGAGTGTCAGAGAGTGTCAGAGAGTGTCAGAGAGTGACAGAGAGTGTCAGAGAGTGTCAGAGAGTGTCAGAGCGTGTCACAGAGTGCCAGAGAGTGACAGAGAGTGTCCGAGAGTGTCAGAGAGTGTCAGAGAGTGATAGAGAACGTCTGAGAGTGTCAGAGATAGTCAGAGAGTGACAGAGAGTGTCAGAGACTAATAGAGAGTGTCAGAGAGTGTCTGAGAGTGTCAGAGATAGTCAGAGAGTGACAGAGAGTGTCAGAGACTAATTGAGAGTGTCAGAGAGTGACAGAGAGAGTCAGAGAGTGTCAGAGAGTGATGGCGCACGTCTGAGAGTGTCAGAGTTAGTCAGAGAGTGTCAGAGAGTGTCAGAGAGGGACAGAGTGAGTCAGAGAGTGTCAGAGTGTGTCAGAGAGTGTCAGAGAATGTCAGAGAGAGTCTGAGAATGTCAGAGAGTGTCGGAGAATGTCAGAGAGTGTCTGAGAGTGTCAGAGAGTGTCTGAGAGTGTCAGAGAGTGTCAGAGAGTGATAGAGACTGTCAGAAAGTGTCTGAGAGTCTCAGAGAGTGATAGAGAGTGTCAGAAAGTGATAGAGACTGTCAGACAGTGTCTGAGAGTCTCAGAGAGTGACAGCCATTGTCAGACGGTGTCAGAGCGTGTCAGAGCGTGTCAGAGAATGTCAGACAGTGTCAGAGAGTGCCTGAGAGGGTCTGAGAGTGTCAGAGAGTGTGTGAGAGTGAAAGAGAGTGTGTGAGACTGTCAGAGAGTGTCAGAGTGTGTCAGAAAGTGTCAGAGAATGATTGAGAGTGTCAGAGAGTGATAGAGAGTGTCAGAGTGCGTCTGAGAGTGTCAGAGAGTGTCAGAGAGTGTCAGAGAGTGTCAGAGAGTGATATAGAGTGTCAGAGATTGATAGAGAGTGTCAGAGAGTGTCAGAGAGTGTAAGAGTGTGTCTGACAGTGTCAGAGAGTATGTGAGAGTGTCAGAGAGTGTCAGAGAGTGATAGAGAGCGTCTGAGAGTGTCAGAGAGAGTCAGAGTATGTCTGAGAGTGTCAGAGTGTGTGAGAGTGTCAGAGAGTGTCAGAGAGTATCAGAGCGTGTCAGAGAGTGTCTGAGAGTGACAGACTTTGTCAGAGAGAGTCAGAGAGTGTCAGAGAGCGTCTGCGAGTGTCAGAGAGAGTCAGAGAATCTCTGAGAGTGTCAGAGAGTGTCAGAGAGTGTCAGAGAATGTCAGAGAATGTCAGAGAATTTCAGAGAGTGTATGAGAGTGTCAGAAAGTGTGTGAGAGTGTCAGAAAGTGTGTGAGAGTGTCAGAGAGTGTCAGAGAATGTCAGAGAGAGTCTGAGAATTTCAGAGAGTGTATGAGAGTGTCAGAAAGTGTGTGAGAGTGTCAGAGAGTGTCAGAGAGTGATAGAGACTTTCAAACAGTGTCTGAGAGTCTCAGAGAGTGACAGACATTGTCAGAGAGTGTCAGAGCGTGTCTGGGAGTGTCAGACAGTGTCGTAGAGTGCCTGAGAGGGTCTGAGAGTGTCAGAGAGTGTCAGAGAGTGTCTGAGAGTGTCAGAGAGTGATAGAGAGTGTCAGAGAGTGATAGAGAGTGTCAGAGAGTGATAGAGAGTGATAGAGAGTGTCAGAGGGTGTCAGAGAGTGATAGAGTGTGGCTGAGAGTGCCAGAGAGTGTCAGAGAGTGTCTGAGAGCGTCAGAGAGTGATAGAGGGTGTCAGAGAGTGTCTGAGAGTGATAGAGTGTGTCAGAGAGTGTCAGAGAGTGTCAGAGTGTGTCAGAGAGTGTCAGAGAGTGATAGAGAGTGGTAGAGACTGCCAGACAGTGTCTGAGATTCTCAGAGCGTGTCAGAGAGTATAAGAGCGTTTCAGAGAGTGTCTGAGAGTTTCAGAGAGTGTCAGAGAGTGATAGAGAGTGTCAGAGGGTGTCAGAGGGTGTCAGAGGGTGTCTGAGAGTGATAGAGAATGTCAGAGAGTGTCAGCGAGTGATACAGAGTGTCACAGTGTGTCAGACCGTGATAGAGTGTGGCTGAGAGTGCCAGAGAGTGTCAGAGAATGTCTGAGAGCGTCAGAGAGTGATAGAGGGTGTCAGAGAGTGTCTGAGAGTGATAGAGTGTGTCAGAGAGTGTCAGAGTGTGTCAGAGAGTGTCAGAGAGTGATAGAGAGTGATAGAGAGTGTCAGAGAGTGTCTGAGTCTGTCAGAGAGTGTCTGAGAGTGTCAGAGAGTGTGTGAGAATGTCAGAGAGTGTCAGAGAGTGGTAGAGACTGTCAGACAGTGTCTGAGATTCTCAGAGCGTGTCAGAGAGTATAAGAGCGTTTCAGAGAGTGTCTGAGAGATACAGAGAGTGTCAGAGAGTGTCTGAGAGTGTCTGAGAGTGTCTGAGAGTGTCTGAGAGCGTCAGAGAGTGTCTGAGAGTGTCTGAGAGTGTCTGAGAGTGTCAGAGAGAGTCAGAGAGTGTCAGAAACTGTCAGAGAGTGATAGAGAGTGACAGAGAGTGTCAGAGAGTGTCAGAGAGTGTCAGAGAGTGTCAGAGAGTGATAGAGAGTGATAGAGAGTGTCTGAGACTGTCAGAGAGTGTCAGAAAGTTTCAGAGAGTGATAGAGAGTGTCAGAGAGTGGTAGAGTGTCAGAAAGCGTCTGAGTGTGTCAGAGAGTGATAGAGATTGTCAGAGAGTGTCAGAGAGTGATAGAGAGTGTCAGAGAGTGATAGAGAGTGTCAGAGGGTGTCAGAGGGTGTCAGAGGGTGTCTGAGAGTGATAGAGAATGTCAGAGAGTGTCAGCGAGTGATACAGAGTGTCACAGTGTGTCAGACCGTGATAGAGTGTGGCTGAGAGTGCCAGAGAGTGTCAGAGAATGTCTGAGAGCGTCAGAGAGTGATAGAGGGTGTCAGAGAGTGTCTGAGAGTGATAGAGTGTGTCAGAGAGTGTCAGAGTGTGTCAGAGAGTGTCAGAGAGTGATAGAGAGTGATAGAGAGTGTCAGAGAGTGTCTGAGTCTGTCAGAGAGTGTCTGAGAGTGTCAGAGAGTGTGTGAGAATGTCAGAGAGTGTCAGAGAGTGGTAGAGACTGTCAGACAGTGTCTGAGATTCTCAGAGCGTGTCAGAGAGTATAAGAGCGTTTCAGAGAGTGTCTGAGAGATACAGAGAGTGTCAGAGAGTGTCTGAGAGTGTCTGAGAGTGTCTGAGAGTGTCAGAGAGTGTCTGAGAGTGTCTGAGAGTGTCAGAGAGAGTCAGAGAGTGTCAGAAACTGTCAGAGAGTGATAGAGAGTGACAGAGAGTGTCAGAGAGTGTCAGAGAGTGTCAGAGAGTGTCAGAGAGTGATAGAGAGTGATAGAGAGTGTCTGAGACTGTCAGAGAGTGTCAGAGAGTGTCAGAAAGTTTCAGAGAGTGATAGAGAGTGTCAGAGAGTGGTAGAGTGTCAGAAAGCGTCTGAGTGTGTCAGAGAGTGATAGAGATTGTCAGAGAGTGTCAGAGAGTGATAGAGAGTGTCAGAGAGTGTCTGAGAGTGTCAGAGAGTGTCAGATTGTTATAGAGAGTGTCAGAGAGTGCCACAGTGTGTCAGAGAGTGATAGAGTGTCTCAGAGAGAGTCAGAGAGTGATAGAGAGTGTCTGAGTGTGGTAGAGAGAGTCAGAGAGAGTCAGAGAGTGTCAAAGAGTGTCAGAGAGTGTCAGAGAGTGTCAGATTGTGTCAGAGAGTGTCAGAGAATGTCAGAGAGTGATAGAGAGTGTCAGAGAGTAGTAGAGAGAGTCTGAGATTGTCAGAGATTGCCAGAGAGCGTGTGAGAGTGTCTGAGATTATCTGAGAGTGGTAGAGACTGTCAGACAGTGTCTGAGATTCTCAGAGCGTGTCAGAGAGTGTAAGAGCGTTTCAGAGAGTGTCTGAGAGTTTCAGAGAGTGTCTGAGAGTGTCAGACAGTGTCAGAGAGTGCCTGAGAGGGTCTGAGAGTGTCAGACAGTGTCAGAGAGTGCCTGACAGGGTCTGAGAGTGTCAGAGAGTGTCAGAGAGTGTCTGAGAGTGTCAGAGAGTGTTAGACAGTGTTAGAGAGTGTCAGACAGTGTCAGACAGTGTCTGAGAGTGTCAGAGAGTGTCAGAGACTGTCAGAGAGTGATAGAGAGTGTCAGAGAGTGTCAGAGAGTGTCAGAGAGTGATAGAGAGTGATAGAGAGTGATAGAGAGTGATAGAGAGTGTCAGAGAGTGTCAGAAAGTGTCAGAGAGTGATAGAGAGTGTCAGAGAGCGTCTGAGTGTGTCAGAGAGTGTCAGAGAGTGATAGAGAGTGTCAGAGAGTGACAGAGAGTGTCAGAGAGTGTCAGAGAGTGTCAGAGAGTGTCAGAGTGTGTCAGAGAGTGATAGAATGTCAGAGAGTGTCTGACAGTGATAGAGAGTGTCAGAGATTGTCAGAGAGTGTCAGAGAGTGTCAGAGAGTGATAGAGAGTGATAGAGAGTGTCAGTGAGTGTCAGAGAGTGTCTGAGATTGTCAGAGATTGCCAGAGAGTGTCAGAGAGTGTTAGAGAGTGTGTGAGAGTGTCTGAGATTATCTGAGAGTGGTAGAGACTGTCAGACAGTGTCTGAGATTCTCAGAGCATGTCAGAGAGTATAAGAGCGTTTCAGAGAGTGTCTGAGAGTGTCAGACAGTGTCAGAGAGTGCCTGAGAGTGTCTGAGAGTGTCAGAGAGTGTCAGAGAGTGTCAGAGAGTGGCAGAGAGTGGCAGAGAGTGTCTGAGAGTGTGAGAGAGTGTTAGAGAGTGTTAGAAAGCGTCAGATAGTGTCTGAGAGTGTCAGAGAATGTCAGAGACTGTCAGAGAGTGATAGAGAGTGTCAGAGAGTGTCAGAGAGTGTCAGAGAGTGATAGAGAGTGATAGAGAGTGATAGAGAGTGTCAGAAAGCGTCTGAGTGTGTCAGAGAGTGTCAGAGAGTGATAGAGAGTGTCAGAGAGTGACAGAGAGTGTCAGAGAGTGTCAGAGAGTGTCAGAGTGTGTCAGAGAGTAATAGAATGTCAGAGAGTGTCTGAGAGTGATAGAGATTGTCAGAGAGTGTCAGAGAGTGTCAGAGAGTGATAGAGAGTGTCAGAGAGTGTCAGAGAGTGTCTGAGAGTGTCAGAGAGTGTCAGAGAGTGTCAGATTGTTATAGAGAGTGTCAGAGAGTGGTAGAGAGTGTCACGGTGTGTCAGAGAGTGATAGAGTGTGTCAGAGAGAGTCAGAGAGTGATAGAGAGTGTCTGAGAGTGGTAGAGAGAGTCAGAGAGAGTCAGAGAGAGTCATAGAGTGTCAGAGTGTGTCAGAGAGTGTCAGAGAGTAGTAGAGAGAGTCTGAGATTGTCAGAGATTGCCAGAGAGTGTCAGAGAGTGTTAGAGAGTGTCAGAGAGTGTCTGAAAGTATCTGAGTGTGATAGAGAGTGTCAGAGAGTGCCAGAGAGTGATAGAGGGTGATAGAGAGTGTCAGAGAGTGATAGAGAGTGTCTGAGAGTGTCAGAGAGCGTCTGTGAGTGTCAGAGAGTGTCAGAGAGTGTCAGAGAATGTCAGAGAGAGTCTGAGAATGTCAGAGAGTGTATGAGAGTGTCAGTGAGTGTGTGAGTGTGTCAGAAAGTGTCAGAGAGTGATAGAGACTGGCAAACAGTGTCTGAGAGTCTCAGAGAGTGACAGACATTGTCAGAGAGTGTCAGAGCGTTTCTGAGAGTGTCAGACAGTATCAGAGAGTGTCTGAGAGTGGTAGAGAGAGTCAGAGAGAGTCAGAGAGATTCAGAGAGTGTCAGAGTGTGTCAGAGAGTGTCAGAGAGTGTCAGAGAGTAGTAGAGAGAGTCTGAGATTGTCAGAGAGTGTCAGAGAGTGTTAGAGAGTGTCAGAGAGTGTCTGAAAGTATCTGAGAGTGATAGAGAGTGTCAGAGAGTGCCAGAGAGTGATAGAGGGTGATAGAGAGTGTCAGAGAGTGATAGAGAGTGTCTGAGAGTGTCAGAGAGCTTCTGAGAGTGTCAGAGAGTGTCAGAGAGTGTCAGAGAATGTCAGAGAGAGTCTGAGAATGTCAGAGAGTGTATGAGAGTGTCAGAGAGTGTGTGAGAGTGTCAGAAAGTGTCAGAGAGTGATAGAGACTGGCAAACAGTGTCTAAGAGTCTCAGAGAGTGACAGACATTGTGAGAGAGTGTCAGAGCGTTTCTGAGAGTGTCAGACAGTGTCAGAGAGTGCCTGAGAGTGTCAGAGAGTGTCAGAGAATGTCAGAGAGTGTGTGAGAGTGTCAGAGTGTGTCAGAGTGTGGTAGAGAGTGACAGACTTTGTCAGAGAGAGTCAGAACGTGTCTGAGAGTGTCAGACAGTGTCAGAGAGTGCCTGAGAGGGTCCGAAAGCGTGAGAGAGTGCCAGAGATTGTCTGAGAGTCTCAGAGAGTGATAGAGAATGTCAGAGAGTGTTAGAGAGTGTCAGAGAGTGTCAGAGAGTGTCAGAGATTGATAGAGAGTGTCACAGTGTGTCAGAGAGTGATAGAGTGTGTCTGAGAGTGCCAGAGAGTGTCAGAGAGTGTCAGAGAGTGACAGAGAGTGTCAGAGAGTGTCAGAGAGCGTCAGAGAGTGCCAGAGAGTGACAGAGAGTGTCCGAGAGTGTCAGAGAGTGTCAGAGAGTGATAGAGAACGTCTGAGAGTGTCAGAGATAGTCAGAGAGTGACAGAGAGTGTCAGAGACTAATAGAGAGTGTCAGAGAGTGTCTGAGAGTGTCAGAGATAGTCAGAGAGTGACAGAGAGTGTCAGAGACTAATAGAGAGTGTCAGAGAGTGTCAGAGAGTGACAGAGAGAGTCAGAGAGTGATGGCGCACGTCTGAGAGTGTCAGAGTTAGTCAGAGAGTGATAGAGAGGGTTAGAGAGTGTCAGAGAGTGTAAGAGAGTGATAGAGAGTGTCAGAGAGTGATAGAGAGTGTCAGAGAGTGTCAGAGAGTGTCAGAGAGTGTCAGAGAGTCAGAGAGTGTCAGAGAGAGTCAGAGACTGTCAGAGTGTGTCAGAGAGTGTCAGAGAGGGACAGAGTGAGTCAGAGAGTGTCAGAGTGTGTCAGAGAGTGTCAGAGAATGTCAGAGAGAGTCTGAGAATGTCAGAGAGTGTCTGAGAATGTCAGAGAGTGTCTGAGAGTGTCAGAGAGTGTGTGAGAGTGTCAGAGAGTGTCAGAGAGTGATAGAGACTGTCAGAAATTGTCTGAGAGTCTCAGAGAGTGACAGCCATTGTCAGAGAGTGTCAGAGCATGTCAGAGCGTGTCAGAGAATGTCAGACAGTGTCAGAGAGTGCCTGAGAGGGTCTGAGAGTGTCAGAGAGTGTGTGAGAGTGAAAGAGAGTGTGTGAGACTGTCAGAGAGTGTCAGAGTGTGTCAGAAAGTGTCAGAGAATGATAGAGAGTGTCAGAGAGTGATAGAGAGTGTCAGAGTGCGTCTGAGAGTGTCAGAGAGTGTCAGAGAGTGTCAGAGAGTGTCAGAGAGTGATATAGAGTGTCAGAGATTGATAGAGAGTGTCAGAGAGTGTCAGAGAGTGTAAGAGTGTGTCTGACAGTGTCAGAGAGTATGTGAGAGTGTCAGAGAGTGTCAGAGAGTGATAGAGAGCGTCTGAGAGTGTCAGAGAGAGTCAGAGTATGTCTGAGAGTGTCAGAGTGTGTGAGAGTGTCAGAGAGTGTCAGAGAGTATCAGAGCGTGTCAGAGAGTGTCTGAGAGTGACAGACTTTGTCAGAGAGAGTCAGAGAGTGTCAGAGAGCGTCTGCGAGTGTCAGAGAGAGTCAGAGAAACTCTGAGAGTGTCAGAGAGTGTCAGAGAGTGTCAGAGAATGTCAGAGAATTTCAGAGAGTGTATGAGAGTGTCAGAAAGTGTGTGAGAGTGTCAGAAAGTGTGTGAGAGTGTCAGAGAGTGTCAGAGAATGTCAGAGAGAGTCTGAGAATTTCAGAGAGTGTATGAGAGTGTCAGAAAGTGTGTGAGAGTGTCAGAGAGTGTCAGAGAGTGATAGAGACTGTCAAACAGTGTCTGAGAGTCTCAGAGAGTGACAGACATTGTCAGAGAGTGTCAGAGCGTGTCTGGGAGTGTCAGACAGTGTCGGAGAGTGCCTGAGAGGGTCTGAGAGTGTCAGAGAGTGTCAGAGAGTGTCTGAGAGTGTCAGAGAGTGTTAGAGAGTGTCAGAGAGTGTCTGAGAGCGTCAGAGAGTGATAGAGGGTGTCAGAGAGTGTCTGAGAGTGATAGAGTATGTCAGAGAGTGTCAGAGAGTTTCAGAGTGTGTCAGAGAGTGTCAGAGAGTGATAGAGAGTGGTAGAGACTGTCAGACAGTGTCTGAGATTCTCAGAGCGTGTCAGAGAGTATAAGAGCGTTTCAGAGAGTGTCTGAGAGTTTCAGAGAGTGTCAGAGAGTGTCAGACAGTGTCAGAGAGTGTCAGAGAGTGTCAGAGAGTGAGAGAGAGTGATAGAGAGTGTCAGAGGGTGTCAGAGGGTGTCTGAGAGTGATAGAGAATGTCAGAGAGTGTCAGCGAGTGATACAGAGTGTCACAGTGTGTCAGACAGTGATAGAGTGTGGCTGAGAGTGCCAGAGAGTGTCAGAGAGTGTCTGAGAGCGTCAGAGAGTGATAGAGGGTGTCAGAGAGTGTCTGAGAGTGATAGAGTGTGTCAGAGAGTGTCAGAGTGTGTCAGAGAGTGTCAGAGAGTGATAGAGAGTGATAGAGAGTGATAGAGTGTGTCAGAGAGTGTCTGAGTCTGTCAGAGAGTGTCAGAGAGTATGTGAGAGTGTCAGAGAGTGTCAGAGAGTGATAGAGAGCGTCTGAGAGTGTCAGAGAGTGTCAGAGACTAATAGAGAGTGTCAGAGAGTGTCTGAGAGTGTCAGAGATAGTCAGAGAGTGACAGAGAGTGTCAGAGACTAATAGAGAGTGTCAGAGAGTGTCAGAGAGTGACAGAGAGAGTCAGAGAGTGTCAGAGAGTGATGGCGCACGTCTGAGAGTGTCAGAGTTAGTCAGAGAGTGATAGCGAGGGTTAGAGAGTGTCAGAGAGTGTAAGAGAGTGATAGAGAGTGTCAGAGAGTGATAGAGAGTGTCAGAGAGTGTCAGAGAGTGTCAGAGAGTGTCAGAGAGCGTCTGAGAGTGTCAGAGAGAGTCAGAGACTGTCAGAGAGTGTCAGAGAGTGTCAGAGAGGGACAGAGTGAGTCAGAGAGTGTCAGAGTGTGTCAGAGAGTGTCAGAGAATGTCAGAGAGAGTCTGAGAATGTCAGAGAGTGTCTGAGAATGTCAGAGAGTGTCTGAGAGTGTCAGAGAGTGTGTGAGAGTGTCAGAGAGTGTCAGAGAGTGATAGAGACTGTCAGAAAGTGTCTGAGAGTCTCAGAGAGTGATAGAGACTGTCAGACAGTTGTCTGAGAGTCTCAGAGAGTGACAGCCATTGTCAGAGAGTGTCAGAGCGTGTCAGAGCGTGTCAGAGAATGTCAGACAGTGTCAGAGAGTGCCTGAGAGGGTCTGAGAGTGTCAGAGAGTGTGTGAGAGTGAAAGAGAGTGTGTGAGACTGTCAGAGAGTGTCAGAGTGTGTCAGAAAGTGTCAGAGAATGATAGAGAGTGTCAGAGAGTGATAGAGAGTGTCAGAGTGCGTCTGAGAGTGTCAGAGAGTGTCAGAGAGTGTCAGAGAGTGATATAGAGTGTCAGAGATTGATAGAGAGTGTCAGAGAGTGTCAGAGAGTGTAAGAGTGTGTCTGACAGTGTCAGAGAGTATGTGAGAGTGTCAGAGAGTGTCAGAGAGTGATAGAGAGCGTCTGAGAGTGTCAGAGAGAGTCAGAGTATGTCTGAGAGTGTCAGAGTGTGTGAGAGTGTCAGAGAGTGTCAGAGAGTATCAGAGCGTGTCAGAGAGTGTCTGAGAGTGACAGACTTTGTCAGAGAGAGTCAGAGAGTGTCAGAGAGCGTCTGCGAGTGTCAGAGAGAGTCAGAGTATCTCTGAGAGTGTCAGAGAGTGTCAGAGAGTGTCAGAGAATGTCAGAGAATTTCAGAGAGTGTATGAGAGTGTCAGAAAGTGTGTGAGAGTGTCAGAAAGTGTGTGAGAGTGTCAGAGAGTGTCAGAGAATGTCAGAGAGAGTCTGAGAATTTCAGAGAGTGTATGAGAGTGTCAGAAAGTGTGTGAGAGTGTCAGAGAGTGTCAGAGAGTGATAGAGACTGTCAAACAGTGTCTGAGAGTCTCAGAGAGTGACAGACATTGTCAGAGAGTGTCAGAGCGTGTCTGGGAGTGTCAGACAGTGTCGGAGAGTGCCTGAGAGGGTCTGAGAGTGTCAGAGAGTGTCAGAGAGTGTCTGAGAGTGTCAGAGAGTGATAGAGAGTGTCAGAGAGTGTCTGAGAGCGTCAGAGAGTGATAGAGGGTGTCAGAGAGTGTCTGAGAGTGATAGAGTGTGTCAGAGAGTGTCAGAGAGTTTCAGAGTGTGTCAGAGAGTGTCAGAGAGTGATAGAGAGTGGTAGAGACTGTCAGACAGTGTCTGAGATTCTCAGAGCGTGTCAGAGAGTATAAGAGCGTTTCAGAGAGTGTCTGAGAGTTTCAGAGAGTGTCAGAGAGTGTCAGACAGTGTCAGAGAGTGTCAGAGAGTGTCAGAGAGTGATAGAGAGTGTCAGAGGGTGTCAGAGGGTGTCTGAGAGTGATAGAGAATGTCAGAGAGTGTCAGCGAGTGATACAGAGTGTCACAGTGTGTCAGACAGTGATAGAGTGTGGCTGAGAGTGCCAGAGAGTGTCAGAGAGTGTCTGAGAGCGTCAGAGAGTTATAGAGGGTGTCAGAGAGTGTCTGAGAGTGATAGAGTGTGTCAGAGAGTGTCAGAGTGTGTCAGAGAGTGTCAGAGAGTGATAGAGAGTGATAGAGAGTGATAGAGAGTGTCAGAGAGTGTCTGAGTCTGTCAGAGAGTGTCAGAGAGTGTCAGAGAGTGTCAGAGAATGTCAGAGAATTTCAGAGAATGTATGAGAGTGTCAGAAAGTGTGTGAGAGTGTCAGAAAGTGTGTGAGAGTGTCAGAGAGTGTCAGAGAATGTCAGAGAGTGTCTGAGAATTTCAGAGAGTGTATGAGAGTGTCAGAAAGTGTGTGAGAGTGTCAGAGAGTGTCAGAGAGTGATAGAGACTGTCGAACAGTGTCTGAGAGTCTCAGAGAGTGACAGACATTGTCAGAGAGTGTCAGAGCGTGTCTGGGAGTGTCAGACAGTGTCGGAGAGTGCCTGAGAGTGTCAGAGAGTGTCAGAGAGTGTCTGAGAGTGTCAGAGAGTGATAGAGAGTGTCAGAGAGCGTCAGAGAGTGATAGAGGGTGTCAGAGAGTGTCTGAGAGTGATAGAGTGTGTCAGAGAGTGTCAGAGAGTGTCAGAGTGTGTCAGAGAGTGTCAGAGAGTGATAGAGAGTGGTAGAGACTGTCAGACAGTGTCTGAGATTCTCAGAGCGTGTCAGAGAGTATAAGAGCGTTTCAGAGAGTGTCTGAGAGTTTCAGAGAGTGTCAGAGAGTGTCAGACAGTGTCAGAGAGTGTCAGAGAGTGTCAGAGAGTGGTAGAGAGTGATAGAGAGTGTCAGAGGGTGTCAGAGGGTGTCTGAGAGTGATAGAGAATGTCAGAGAGTGTCATCGAGTGATACAGAGTGTCACAGTGTGTCAGACAGTGATAGAGTGTGGCTGAGAGTGCCAGAGAGTGTCAGAGAGTGTCTGAGAGCGTCAGAGAGTGATAGAGGGTGTCAGAGAGTGTCTGAGAGTGATAGAGTGTGTCAGAGAGTGTCAGAGTGTGTCAGAGAGTGTCAGAGAGTGACAGAGAGTGATAGAGAGTGTCAGAGAGTGTCTGAGTCTGTCAGAGAGTGTCTGAGAGTGTCAGAGAGTGTGTGAGAATGTCAGAGAGTGTCAGAGAGTGGTAGAGACTGTCAGACAGTGTCTGAGATTCTCAGAGCGTGTCAGAGAGTATAAGAGCGTTTCAGAGAGTGTCTGAGAGATTCAGAGAGTGTCTGAGAGTGTCTGAGAGTGTCTGAGAGTGTCAGAGAGTGTCAGAGAGTGTTAGAGAGTGTTAGAGCGTGTCAGACAGTGTCAGACAGTGTCTGAGAGCGTCAGAGAGTGTCAGAGATTGGCAGTGAGTGATAGAGAGTGTCAGAGAGAGTCAGAGAGTGTCAGAAACTGTCAGAGAGTGATAGAGAGTGATAGAGAGTGTCAGAGAGTGTCAGAGAGTGTCAGAGAGTGATAGAGAGTGATAGAGAGTGTCTGAGACTGTCAGAGAGTGTCAGAGAGTGTCAGAAAGTTTTAGAGAATGATAGAGAGTGTCAGAGAGTGGTAGAGTGTCAGAAAGCGTCTGAGTGTGTCAGAGAGTGATAGAGAGTGTCAGAGAGTGTCAGAGAGTGTCAGAGAGTGACAGAGAGTGACAGAGAGTGACAGAGAGTGACAGAGAGTGTCAGCGAGAGACAGAGAGTGTCAGAGAGTGATAGAATGTCAGAGAGTGTCTGAGAGTGATAGAGATTGTCAGAGAGTGTCTGAGAGTGTCAGAGAGTGTCAGATTGTTATAGAGAGTGTCAGAGAGTGTCAGAGTGTGTCAGAGAGTGATAGAGATTGTCAGAGAGTGCCACAGTGTGTCAGAGAGTGATAGAGTTTCTCAGAGAGAGTCAGAGAGTGATAGCGAGTGTCTGAGTGTGGTAGAGAGAGTCAGAGAGAGTCAGAGAGTGTCAGAGAGTTTCAGAGAGTGTCAGATTGTGTCAGAGAATGTCAGAGAGTGATAGAGAGTGTCAGAGAGTAGTAGAGAGAGTCTGAGATTGTCAGAGATTGCCAGAGAGCGTGTGAGAGTGTCTGAGATTATCTGAGAGTGGTAGAGACTGTCAGACAGTGTCTGAGATTCTCAGAGCGTGTCAGAGAGTGTAAGAGCGTTTCAGAGAGTGTCTGAGAGTTTCAGAGAGTGTCTGAGAGTGTCAGACAGTGTCAGAGAGTGCCTGAGAGGGTCTGAGAGTGTCAGACAGTGTCAGAGAGTGCCTGAGAGGGTCTGAGAGTGTCAGAGAGTGGCAGAGAGTGTCTGAGAGTGTCAGAGAGTGTTAGAGAGTGTTAGAGAGTGTCAGACAGTGTCAGACAGTGTCTGAGAGTGTCAGAGAGTGTCAGAGACTGTCAGAGAGTGATAGAGAGTGTCAGAGAGAGTCAGAGAGTGTCAGAAACAGTCAGAGAGTGATAGAGAGTGATAGAGAGTGTCAGAGAGTGTCAGAGAGTGTCAGAGAGTGTCAGAGAGTGATAGAGAGTGATAGAGAGTGTCTGAGACGGTCAGAGAGTGTCAGAGAGTGTCAGAAAGTGTCAGAGAGTGATAGAGAGTGTCAGAGAGCGTCTGAGTGTGTCAGAGAGTGTCAGAGAGTGATAGAGAGTGTCAGAGAGTGACAGAGAGTGTCAGAGAGTGTCAGAGAGTGATAGAGAGTGTCAGTGCGTGTCAGAGAGTGTCTGAGAGTGTCAGACAGTGTCAGAGAGTGCCTGAGAGGGTCTGAGAGTGTCAGACAGTGTCAGAGAGTGCCTGAGAGGGTCTGAGAGTGTCAGAGAGTGGCAGAGAGTGTCTGAGAGTGTCAGAGAGTGTTAGAGAGTGTTAGAGAGTGTCAGACAGTGTCAGACAGTGTCTGAGAGTGTCAGAGAGTGTCAGAGACTGTCAGAGAGTGATAGAGAGTGTCAGAGAGAGTCAGAGAGTGTCAGAAACAGTCAGAGAGTGATAGAGAGTGATAGAGAGTGTCAGAGAGTGTCAGAGAGTGTCAGAGAGTGTCAGAGAGTGATAGAGAGTGATAGAGAGTGTCTGAGACGGTCAGAGAGTGTCAGAGAGTGTCAGAAAGTGTCAGAGAGTGATAGAGAGTGTCAGAGAGCGTCTGAGTGTGTCAGAGAGTGTCAGAGAGTGATAGAGAGTGTCAGAGAGTGACAGAGAGTGTCAGAGAGTGTCAGAGAGTGTCAGAGAGTGTCAGAGTGTGTCAGAGAGTGATAGAATGTCAGAGAGTGTCTGAGAGTGATAGAGAGTGTCAGAGATTGTCAGAGAGTGTCAGAGAGTGATAGAGAGTGTCAGTGCGTGTCAGAGAGTGTCTGAGATTGTCAGAGATTGCCAGAGAGTGTCAGAGTGTGTCAGAGAGTGTTAGAGAGTGTGTGAGAGTGTCTGAGATTATCTGAGAGTGGTAGAGACTGTCTGACAGTGTCTGAGATTCTCAGAGCGTGTCAGAGAGTATAAGAGCGTTTCAGAGAGTGTCTGAGAGTGTCAGACAGTGTCAGAGAGTGCCTGAGAGGGTCTGAGAGTGTCAGAGAGTGTCAGAGAGTGTCAGAGAGTGGCAGAGAGTGGCAGAGAGTGTCTGAGAGTGTCAGAGAGTGTTAGAGAGTGTCAGATAGTGTCTGAGAGTGTCAGAGAATGTCAGAGACTGTCAGAGAGTGATAGAGAGTGTCAGAGAGTGTCAGAGAGTGTCAGAGAGTGATAGAGAGTGATAGAGAGTGATAGAGAGTGTCAGAAAGCGTCTGAGTGTGTCAGAGAGTGTCAGAGAGTGATAGAGAGTGTCAGAGAGTGACAGAGAGTGTCAGAGAGTGTCAGAGAGTGTCAGAGAGTAATAGAATGTCAGAGAGTGTCTGAGAGTGATAGAGATTGTCAGAGAGTGTCAGAGAGTGTCAGAGAGTGATAGAGAGTGTCAGAGAGTGTCAGAGAGTGTCAGATTGTTATAGAGAGTGTCAGAGAGTGGTAGAGAGTGTCACGGTGTGTCAGAGAGTGATAGAGTGTGTCAGAGAGAGTCAGAGAGTGATAGAGAGTGTCTGAGAGTGGTAGAGAGAGTCAGAGAGAGTCAGAGAGAGTCAGAGAGTGTCAGAGTGTGTCAGAGAGTGTCAGAGAGTAGTAGAGAGAGTCTGAGATTGTCAGAGATTGCCAGAGAGTGTCAGAGAGTGTTAGAGAGTGTTAGAGAGTGTCAGAGAGTGTCTGAAAGTATCTGAGAGTGATAGAGAGTGCCAGAGAGTGCCAGAGAGTGATAGAGGGTGATAGAGAGTGTCAGAGAGTGATAGAGAGTGTCTGAGAGTGTCAGAGAGCGTCTGAGAGTGCCAGAGAGTGTCAGAGAGTGTCAGAGAGTGTCAGAGAATGTCAGAGAGAGTCTGAGAATGTCAGAGAGTGTATGAGAGTGTCAGAGAGTGTGTGAGTGTGTCAGAAAGTGTCAGAGAGTGATAGAGACTGGCAAACAGTGTCTGAGAGTCTCAGAGAGTGACAGACATTGTCAGAGAGTGTCAGAGCGTTTCTGAGAGTGTCAGACAGTATCAGAGAGTGTCTGAGAGTTTCTGAGAGTGGTAGAGAGAGTCAGAGAGAGTCAGAGAGAGTCAGAGAGTGTCAGAGTGTGTCAGAGAGTGTCAGAGAGTGTCAGAGAGTAGTAGAGAGAGTCTGAGATTGTCAGAGATTATCAGAGAGTGTCAGAGAGTGTTAGAGAGTGTCAGAGAGTGTCTGAAAGTATCTGAGAGTGATAGAGAGTGTCAGAGAGTGCCAGAGAGTGATAGAGGGTGATAGAGAGTGTCAGAGAGTGATAGAGAGTGTCTGAGAGTGTCAGAGAGCGTCTGAGAGTGTCAGAGAGTGTCAGAGAGTGTCAGAGAATGTCAGAGAGAGTCTGAGAATGTCAGAGAGTGTATGGGAGTGTCAGAGAGTATGTGAGAGTGTCAGAAAGTGTCAGAGAGTGATAGAGACTGGCAAACAGTGTCTGAGAGTCTCAGAGAGTGACAGACATTGTGAGAGAGTGTCAGAGCGTTTCTGAGAGTGTCAGACAGTGTCAGAGAGTGCCTGAGAGTGTCTGAGAGTGTCAGAGAGTGTCAGAGAGTGTCTGAGAGTGTCAGAGAGTGATAGAGAGTGTCAGAGAGTGATAGAGAGTGTCAGAGAGTGATAGAGAGTGATAGAGAGTGTCTGAGAGCGTCAGAGAGTGATAGAGGGTGTCAGAGAGTGTCTGAGAGTGTCAGAGTGTGTCAGAGAGTGTCAGAGAGTGATAGAGAGTGGTAGAGACTGTCAGACAGTGTCTGAGATTCTCAGAGCGTGTCAGAGAGTATAAGAGCGTTTCAGAGAGTGTCAGAGAGTGTCAGAGAGTGTCAGAGAGTGTCAGAGAGTGTCAGAGAGTGATAGAGAGTGATAGAGAGAGATAGAGAATGTCAGAGAGTGTCAGCGAGTGATACAGAGTGTCACAGTGTGTCAGACAGTGATAGAGTGTGGCTGAGAGTGCCAGAGAGTGTCAGAGAGTGTCTGAGAGCGTCAGAGAGTGATAGAGGGTGTCAGAGAGTGTCTGAGAGTGTCTGAGAGTGATAGAGTGTGTCAGAGAGTGTCAGAGTGTGTCAGAGAGTGTCAGAGAGTGATAGAGAGTGATAGAGAGTGTCAGAGAGTGTCTGAGTCTGTCAGAGAGTGTCTGAGAGTGTCAGAGAGTGTGTGAGAGTGTCAGAGAGTGGTAGAGACAGTCAGACAGTGTCTGAGATTCTCAGAGCGTGTCAGAGAGTATAAGAGCGTTTCAGAGAGTGTCTGAGAGATTCAGAGAGTGTCAGAGCGTGTCAGAGAGTGTCTGAGAGTGTCTGAGAGTGTCTGAGAGTGTCAGAGAGTGTCAGAGAGTGTTAGAGAGTGATAGAGCGTGTCAGACAGTGTCAGACAGTGTCTGAGAGTGTCAGAGAGTGTCAGAGATTGGCAGTGAGTGATAGAGAGTGTCAGAGAGAGTCAGAGAGTGTCAGAAACTGTCAGAGAGTGATAGAGAGTGATAGAGAGTGATAGAGAGTGTCTGAGAGTGTCAGAGAGTGTCAGAGACTGTCAGAGAGTGATAGAGAGTGTCAGAGAGTGTCAGAGAGTGTCAGAGAGTGATAGAGAGTGATAGAGAGTGTCTGAGACGGTCAGAGAGTGTCAGAGAGTGTCAGAAAGTGTCAGAGAGTGATAGAGAGTGTCAGAGAGCGTCTGAGTGTGTCAGAGAGTGTCAGAGAGTGATAGAGAGTGTCAGAGAGTGACAGAGAGTGTCAGAGAGTGTCAGAGAGTGTCAGAGTGTGTCAGAGAGTGATAGAATGTCAGAGAGTGTCTGAGAGTGATAGAGAGTGTCAGAGATTGTCAGAGAGTGTCAGAGAGTGTCAGAGAGTGATAGAGAGTGTCAGTGAGTGTCTGAGAGTGTCTGAGATTGTCAGAGATTGCCAGAGAGTGTCAGAGAGTGTTAGAGAGTGTGTGAGAGTGTCTGAGATTATCTGAGAGTGGTAGAGACTGTCAGACAGTGTCTGAGATTCTCAGAGCGTGTCAGAGAGTATAAAAGCGTTTCAGAGAGTGTCTGAGAGTGTCAGACAGTGTCAGAGAGTGCCTGAGAGGGTCTGAGAGTGTCAGAGAGTGTCAGAGAGTGTCAGAGAGTGTCAGAGAGTGGCAGAGAGTGGCAGAGAGTGTCTGAGAGTGTCAGAGAGTGTTAGAGAGTGTTAGAGAGTGTCAGATAGTGTCTGAGAGTGTCAGAGAATGTCAGAGACTGTCAGAGAGTGTTAGAGAGTGTCAGAGAGTGTCAGAGAGTGTCAGAGAGTGATAGAGAGTGATAGAGAGTGATAGAGAGTGATAGAGAGTGTCAGAAAGCGTCTGAGTGTATCAGAGAGTGTCAGAGAGTGATAGAGAGTGTCAGAGAGTGACAGAGAGTGTCAGAGAGTGTCAGAGTTTGTCAGAGAGTAATAGAATGTCAGAGAGTGTCTGAGAGTGATAGAGATTGTCAGAGAGTGTCAGCGAGTGTCAGAGAGTGATAGAGAGTGTCAGAGAGTGTCAGAGAGTGTCTGAGAGTGTCAGAGAGTGTCAGATTGTTATACAGAGTGTCAGAGAGTGGTAGAGAGTGTCACGGTGTGTCAGAGAGTGATAGAGTGTGTCAGAGAGAGTCAGAGAGTGATAGAGAGTGTCTGAGAGTGGTAGAGAGAGTCAGAGAGAGTCAGAGAGAGTCAGAGAGTGTCAGAGTGTGTCAGAGAGTGTCAGAGAGTAGTAGAGAGAGTCTGAGATTGTCAGAGATTGCCAGAGAGTGTCAGAGAGTTTTAGAGAGTGTCAGAGAGTGTCTGAAAGTATCTGAGAGTGATAGAGAGTGTCAGAGAGTGCCAGAGAGTGATGGAGGGTGATAGAGAGTGTCAGAGAGTGATAGAGAGTGTCTGAGAGTGTCAGAGAGCGTCTGAGAGTGTCAGAGAGTGTCAGAGAGTGTCAGAGAATGATAGAGAGTGATAGAGAGTGTCAGAGAGTGATAGAAACAAAGAACAAAGAACAAAGATAATTACAGCACAGGAACAGGCCCTTCGGCCCTCCAAGCCTGCGCCGATCTAGATCCTCTCTCTAAACATGTCGCCTATTTTCTAAGCTTCTGTATCTCTTTTCTTCCTGCCCATTCATGTATCTGTCTAGATACATCTTAAAAGACTCCATCGTGCCCGCATCTACCACGTCCGCTGGCAATGTGTTCCAGGTGCCCACCACCCTCTGCGTAAAGAACTTTCCACGCATATCCCCCCTAAACTTTTCCCCTTTCACTTTGAACTCGTGTCCTCTAGTAATTGAAACCCCCACTCTGGGAAAAAGCTTCTTGATATCCACCCTGTCTATACCTCTCATGATTTTGTACACCTCAATCAGGTCCCCCCTCAACCTCCGTCTTTCTAATGAAAATAATCCTAATCTACTCAACCTCTCTTCATAGCTAGCGCCCTCCATACCAGGCAACATCCTGGTGAGAGTGTCTGAGAGTGGTAGAGAGAGTCAGAGAGAGTCAGAGAGTGTCAGAGAGTGTCAGAGAATGTCAGAGAATGTCAGAGAATGTCAGAGAGAGTCTGAGAATGTCAGAGAGTGTATGAGAGTGTCATAGAGTGTGTGAGTGTGTCAGAAAGTGTCAGAGAGTGATAGAGACTGGCAAATAGTGTCTGAGAGTCTCAGAGAGTGACAGACATTGTCAGAGAGTGTCAGAGCGTTTCTGAGAGGGTGATAGAGAGTGTCAGAGAGTGATAGAGAGTGTCTGAGATTGTCAGAGAGCGTCTGAGAGTGTCAGAGAGTGTCAGAGAGTGTCAGAGAGTGTCAGAGAATGTCAGAGAGAGTCTGAGAATGTCAGAGAGTGTATGAGAGTGTCAGAGAGCGTCTGAGAGTGTCAGAGAGTGTCAGAGAGTGTCAGAGAATGTCAGAGAGAGTCTGAGAATGTCAGAGAGTGTGTGAGAGTGTCAGAAAGTGTCAGAGAGTGATAGAGACTGGCAAACAGTGTCTGAGAGTCTCAGAGAGTGACAGACATTGTGAGAGAGTGTCAGAGCGTTTCTGAGAGTGTCAGACAGTGTCAGAGAGTGCCTGAGAGTGTCAGAGAGTGTCAGAGAATGTCAGAGCGTGTGTGAGAGTGTCAGAGTGTGTCAGAGAGTGGTAGAGACTGTCAGACAGTGTCTGAGATTCTCAGAGCGTGTCAGAGAGTATAAGAGCGTTTCAGAGAGGGTCTGAGAGTTTCAGAGAGTGTCAGAGAGTGGCAGAGAGTGTCTGAGTGTGTCTGAGAGTGTCAGAGAGTGTCGGAGAGTGTCAGAGAGTGTTAGAGAGTGTTAGAGAGTGTCAGACAGTGTCAGACAGTGTCTGAGAGTGTCAGAGAGTGTCAGAGATTGGCATTGAGTGATAGAGAGTGTCAGAGAGAGTCAGAGAGTGTCAGACAGTTTCAGAGACTGTCAGAGAGTGATAGAGAGTGTCAGAGAGTGTCAGAGAGTGATAGAGAGTGATAGAGAGTGTCTGAGACTGTCAGAGAGTGTCAGAGAGTGTCAGAAAGTTTCAGAGAGTGATAGAGAGTGTCAGAGAGTGATAGAGTGTCAGAGAGCGTCTGAGTGTGTCAGAGAGTGTCAGAGAGTGATAGAGAGTGTCAGAGAGTGTCAGAGAGTGACAGAGAGTGTCAGAAGTGACAGAGAGTGTCAGAGTGTGTCAGAGAGTGATAGAATGTCAGAGAGTGTCTGAGAGTGATAGAGATTGTCAGAGAGTGTCAGAGTGTGTCAGTGAGTGATAGAGAGTGTCAGAGAGTGTCAGAGAGTGTCGGAGAGTGTCAGAGAGTGTCAGATTGTTATAGAGAGTGTCTGAGAGTGATAGAGATTGTCAGAGAGTGTCACAGTGTGTCAGAGAGTGATAGAGTGTGTCAGAGAGAGTCAGAGAGAGTCTGAGAGTGATAGAGAGTGTCTGAGAGTGGTAGGGAGAGTCAGAGAGTGTCAGAGAGTGTCCGAGTGTGTCAGAGAGTGTCAGAGTGTGATAGAGAGTGTCAGAGAGTAGTAGAGAGACTCTGAGATTGTCAGAGATTGCCAGAGAGTGTCAGAGAGTGTTCGAGAGTGTGTGAGAGTGTCTAGGAGTATCTGAGAGTGGTAGAGACTGTCAGACAGTGTCTGAGATTCTCAGAGCGTGTCAGAGAGTATAAGAGCGTTTCAGAAAGTGTCTGAGAGTTTCAGAGAGTGTCTGAGAGTGTCTGAGAGTTCAGTGAGTGCCTGAGAGGGTCTGAGAGTGTCAGAGAGTGGCAGAGAGTGTCTGAGAGTGTCAGAGAGTGATAGAGAGTGTCAGAGAGGGTCAGAGAGTGTCAGAGAGTGTCAGAGAGTGTCATAGAGTGATAGAGAGTGATAGAGAGTGATCGAGAGTGTCTGAGACTGTCAGAGAGTGTCAGAGAGTGTCAGAAAGTGTCAGAGAGTGATAGAGAGTGATAGAAAGTGTCAGAGAGCGTCTGAGTGTGTCAGAGAGTGTCAGAGAGTGATAGAGAGTGTCAGAGAGTGACAGAGAGTGTCAGAGAGTTTCAGAGAGTGTCAGAGTGTGTCAGAGAGTGATAGAATGTCAGAGAGTGTCTGGGAGTGACAGAGATGGTCAGAGAGTGTCAGAGAGTGTCAGAGAGTGATAGAGAGTGTCCGAGAGTGTCAGAGAGTGTCAGAGAGTGTCAGATTGTTATAGAGAGTGTCAGAGTGTGGTAGAGAGTGTCACGGTGTGTCAGAGAGTAATAGAGTGTGTCAGAGAGAGTCAGAGAGTGATAGAGAGTGTCTGAGAGTGGTAGAGAGAGTCAGAGAGTGTCAGAGAGTGTCAGAGAGTGATAGAGAGTGATAGAGAGTGTCAGAGAGTAGTAGAGAGAGTCTGAGATTGTCAGAGATTGCCAGAGAGTTTCAGAGAGTGTTAGAGAGTGTCAGAGAGTGTTTGAGAGTATCTGAGAGTGATAGAGAGTGTCAGAGAGTGTCAGAGAGTGTCTGAGTGTGTCAGAGAGTTTCAGAGAGTGATAGAGGGTGATAGAGAGTGTCAGAGAGTGATAGAGAGTGTCTGAGAGTGTCAGAGAGTGATTGAGAGTGTCTGAGAGTGTCAGAGATTGTCAGAGAGTGTCTGAGTGTGTCAGAGAGTGATATAAAGTGTCAGAGAGTGTCTGAGAGGCTCGGAGTGTGTCACAGAGTGTCAGAGAGTGATAGAGAGTGATAGAGAGTGTCTGAGAGCGTCAGAGAGTGTCAGAGAGTGTCAGAGTGTGTCAGAGAGGGTCAGAGAGGGTCAGAGAATGATAGAGAGTGATAGAGAGTGTCAGAGAGTGATAGAAACAAAGAACAAAGAACAAAGATAATTACAGCACAGGAACAGGCCCTTCGGCCCTCCAAGCCTGCGCCGATCTAGCTCCTCTCTCTAAACATGTCGCCTATTTTCTAAGCTTCTGTATCTCTTTTCTTCCTGCCCATTCATGTATCTGTCTAGATACATCTTAAAAGACTCCATCGTGCCCGCATCTACCACGTCCGCTGGCAATGTGTTCCAGGTGCCCACCACCCTCTGCGTAAAGAACTTTCCACGCATATCCCCCCTAAACTTTTCCCCTTTCACTTTGAACTCGTGTCCTCTAGTAATTGAAACCCCCACTCTGGGAAAAAGATTCTTGCTATCCACCCTGTCTATACCTCTCATGATTTTGTACACCTCAATCAGGTCCCCCCTCAACCTCGGTCTTTCTAATGAAAATAATCCTAATCTACTCAACCTCTCTTCATAGCTAGCGCCCTCCATACCAGGCAACATCCTGGTGAACCTCCTCTGCACCCTTTCCAAAGCATCCACATCCTTTTGATAATGTGGCGACCAGAACTGTACGCAGTATTCCAAATGTGGCCGAACCAAAGTCCTATACAACTGTAACATGACCTGCCAACTCTTGTACTCAATGCCCCGTCCGATGAAGGAAAGCATGCCGTATGCCTTCTTGACCACTCTATTTACCTGCGTTGCCACCTTCAGGGAACAGTGGACCTGAACACCCAAATCTCTCTGGACATCAATTTTCCCCAGGACTTTTCCATTTACTGTATAGTTCACTCTTGAATTGGATCTTCCAAAATGCATCACCTCGCATTTGCCCTGATTGAACTCCATCTGCCATTTCTCTGCCCAACTCTCCAATCTATCTATATTCTGCTGTATTCTCTGACAGTCCCCTTCACTATCTGCTACTCCACCAATCTTAGTGTCGTCTGCAAATTTGCTAATCAGTCCACCTATACTTTCCTCCAAATCATTAATGTATATCACAAACAACAGTGGTCCCAGCACGGATCCCTGTGGAACACCACTGGTCACACGTCTCCATTTTGAGAAACTCCCTTCTACTGCTACTCTCTGTCTCCTGTTGCCCAGCCAGTTCTTTATCCATCTAGCTAGTACACCTTGGACCCCAAGCGCCTTCACTTTCTCCATCAGCCTGCCATGGGGAACCTTATCAAACGCCTTACTGAAGTCCATGTATATGACATCGACAGCCCTTCCCTCATCAATCAACTTTGTCACTTCCTCAAAGAATTCTATTAAGTTGGTTAGACATGACCTTCCCTGCACAAAACCATGTTGCCTATCACTGATGAGCCCATTTTCTTCCAAATGGGAATAGATCCTATCCCTCAGTATCTTCTCCAGCAGCTTCCCTACCACTGACGTCAGGCTCACCGGTCTATAATTACCTGGATTATCCCTGCTACCCTTCTTAAACAAGGGGACAACATTAGCAATTCTCCAGTCCTCCGGGACCTCACCCGTGTTTAAGGATGCTGCAAAGATATCTGTTAAGGCCCCAGCTATTTCCTCTCTCGCTTCCCTCATTAACCTGGGATAGATCCCATCCGGACCTGGGGACTTGTCCACCTTAATGCCCTTTAGAATACCCAACACTTCCTCCCTCCTTATGCCGACTTGACCTAGAGTAATCAAACATCTGTTCCTAACCTCAACATCCGTCATGTCCCTCTCCTCGGTGAATACCGATGCAAAGTACTCGTTTAGAATCTCACCCATTTTCTCTGAGTCCAAGCATAACATTCCTCCTTTGTCCTTTAGTGGGCCAATCCTTTCTCTAGTTACCCTCTTTCTCCTTATATATGAATAAAAGGCTTTGGGATTTTCCTTAACCCTGTTTGCTAAAGATATTTCATGACCCCTTTTAGCCCTCTTAATTCCTCATTTCAGATTGGTCCTACATTCCCGATATCCTTTCAAAGCTTCGTCTTTCATCAGCCACCTAGACCTTATGTATGCTTCCTTTTTCCTCTTAGCTAGTCTCACAATTTCACCTGTCATCCATGGTTCCCTAATCTTGCCATTTCTATCCCTCATTTTCACAGGAACATGTCTCTCCTGCACGCTAATCAACCTCTCTTTAAAAGCCTCCCACATATCACATGTGGATTTACCTTCAAACAGCTGCTCCCAATCTACATTTCCCAGCTCCTGCCGAATTTTGGTATAGTTGGCCTTCCCCCAATTTAGCGCTCTTCCTTTAGGACCACTCTCGTCTTTGTCCATGAGTATTTTAAAGCTTACGGAATTGTGATCACTATTCCCAAAGTAGTCCCCTACTGAAACTTCAACAACCTGGCCGGGCTCATTCCCCAACACCAGGTCCACTATGGCCCCTTCCCGAGTTGGACTATTTACATACTGCTCTAGAAAACCCTCCTGGATGCTCCTTACAAATTCTGCTCCATCTGGACCTCTAACATTAAGCGAATCCCAGTCAATATTGGGAAAATTAAAATCTCCTATCACCACCACCCTGTTGCTCCTACATCTTTCCATAATCTGTTTACATATTTGTACCTCTATCTCACGCTCGCTGTTGGGAGGCCTGTAGTACAGCCCCAACATTGTTACCGCACCCTTCCTATTTCTGAGTTCTGTCCATATTGCCTCACTGCTCGAGTCCTCCATAGTGCCCTCCTTCAGCACAGCTGTGATATCCTCTTTGACCAGTAATGCAACTCCTCCACCCCTTTTACCTCCCTCTCTATCCCGCCTGAAGCATCGATATCCTGGGATATTTAGTTGCCAATCATGCCCTTCCCTCAACCAAGTCTCAGTAATAGCAATAACATCATACTCCCAGGTACTAATCCAAGCCCTAAGTTCATCTGCCTTACCAACTACACTTCTTGCATTAAAGCAAATGCACCTCAGACCACCAGTCCCTTTATATTCATCATCTGCTCCCTGCCTGCTCTTCCCCTTCGTCACACTGACTTCATTATCTAGTTTCTTACAGGCTTTTGTTACTACCTCCTCACTGTCAACTGACCTCAATTGGTTCCCATCCCCCTGCCACATTAGTTTAAACCCTCCCCAACAGCGTTAGCAAAAGCACCTCCAAGGACATTGGTTCCAGTCCGGCCCAGGTGTAGACCGTCCAATTTGTAATAGTCCCACCTCCCCCAGAACCGGTCCCAATGTCCCAAAAATCTGAACCGCTCCTTCCTGCACCATCTCTCAAGCCACGCATTCATCCTGACTATTCTTTCATTTTTACTCTGACTATCACGTGGCACTGGTAGTAATCCTGAGATTACTACCTCTGAGGTCCTACTTTTTAACTTGGCTCCTAACGCCCTAAACTCTGCTTGTAGGACCTCATCCCGTTTTTTACCTATATCATTAGTGCCTATGTGCACAATGACAACTGGCTGTTCACCCTCCCCCTTTAGAATGTTCTGCAGCCGATCTGAGACATTCCTGACCCGTGCACCTGGGAGGCAACATACCATTCGGGAGCCTCGTTTTCGACCACAGAACCGCCTGTCTACTCCCCTTACAATCGAATCCCCTACGACTATAGCCCTTCCATTCTTTTTCACGCCCTTCTGAGCAGCAGAGCCAGCCACGGTGCCATGGACCTGGCGACTGCTGCCTTCCCCTGGTGAGCCATCTCCCTCAACAGTATCCAAAACGGTATACTTGTTTTGGAGGGAGATGACCGCAGGGGACTCCTGCGCTGCCTTCCTGCTCTTTCTCTGCCTTTTGGTCACCCATTCCCTTTCTCCCTCAGCAATCCTAATCTGCGGTGTGACCAATTCACTAAACGTGCTATCCACGACCTCCTCAGCATCGCGCATGCTCCAAAGTGAGTCCATCCGCAGCTCGAGAGCCGTCATGCGGTCCAACAAGAGCTGCAGCTGGACACACTTCCCGCACGTGAAGGAGACAGGGTCATCAGCCATGTCCCTGAGCTCCCACATTGAGCAAGAGGAGCATGATACGGGTCTGAGATCTCCTGCCATTTTTAATCTTAAGTTTAAACTGAGTTAAATGAAAAAGGAACGAAAAGTTTTTACCAATCAAAATAAAACCAGAGAAATCGAAAAAGCCTTACGTTATAAACACCCCACCGAGTCCTTTTTTTTTGGTTAGAGGAGGAGGGCGGGTGGGAGACACTACAAGTGTGATGTCTCGGGTTCAGAAACCGCCCAAATATATAGTGTTTTACTTACCCAGCAGCCCCCTGGCCTCCGCCGAAAAACAAAAGGAAATTAAATTTACTTTCAAACTGACTTTCCCAGCTGCTCACTCGCTCACACGCTGCTCCCGAAAAAGCTGCTGCACTGAAAGGAAAGTTATTTTAAACCGCCCAAATATATAGTCTTTTACTTACCCAGCAGCCCCCTGGCCTCCGCCGAAAAACAAAAGGAAATTAAATTTACTTTCAAACTGACTTTCCCAGCTGCTCACTCGCTCACACGCTGCTCCCGAAAAAGCTGCTGCACTGAAAGGAAAGTTATTTTAAACCGCCCAAATATATAGTCTTTTACTTACCCAGCAGCCCCCTGGCCTCCGCCGAAAAACAAAAGGAAATTAAATTTACTTTCAAACTGACTTTCCCAGCTGCTCACTCGCTCACACGCTGCTCCCGAAAAAGCTGCTGCACTGAAAGGAAAGTTATTTTAAACCGCCCAAATATATAGTGTTTTACTTACCCAGCAGCCCCCTGGCCTCCGCCGAAAAACAAAAGGAAATTAAATTTACTTTCAAACTGACTTTCCCAGCTGCTCACTCGCTCACACGCTGCTCCCGAAAAAGCTGCTGCACTGAAAGGAAAGTTATTTTCAACCGCCCAAATATATAGTGTTTTACTTACCCAGCAGCCCCCTGGCCTCCGCCGAAAAACAAAAGGAAATTAAATGTACTTTCAAACTGACTTTCCCAGCTGCTCACTCGCTCACACGCTGCTCCCGAAAAAGCTGCTGCACTGAAAGGAAAGTTATTTTAAACCGCCCAAATATATAGTCTTTTACTTACCCAGCAGCCCCCTGGCCTCCGCCGAAAAACAAAAGGAAATTAAATTTACTTTCAAACTGACTTTCCCAGCTGCTCACTCGCTCACACGCTGCTCCCGAAAAAGCTGCTGCACTGAAAGGAAAGTTATTTTAAACCGCCCAAATATATAGTCTTTTACTTACCCAGCAGCCCCCTGGCCTCTGCCGAAAAACAAAAGGAAATTAAATTTACTTTCAAACTGACTTTCCCAGCTGCTCACTCGCTCACACGCTGCTCCCGAAAAAGCTGCTGCACTGAAAGGAAAGTTATTTTAAACCGCCCAAATATATAGTCTTTTACTTACCCAGCAGCCCCCTGGCCTCCGCCGAAAAACAAAAGGAAATTAAATTTACTTTCAAACTGACTTTCCCAGCTGCTCACTCGCTCACACGCTGCTCCCGAAAAAGTTGCTGCACTGAAAGGAAAGTTATTTTAAACCGCCCAAATATATAGTGTTTTACTTACCCAGCAGCCCCCTGGCCTCCGCCGAAAAACAAAAGGAAATTAAATTTACTTTCAAACTGACTTTCCCAGCTGCTCACTCGCTCACACGCTGCTCCCGAAAAAGCTGCTGCACTGAAAGGAAAGTTATTTTAAACCGCCCAAATATATAGTCTTTTACTTACCCAGCAGCCCCCTGGCCTCCGCCGAAACACAAAAGGAAATTAAATTTACTTTCAAACTGACTTTCCCAGCTGCTCACTCGCTCACACGCTGCTCCCGAAAAAGCTGCTGCACTGAAAGGGTCAGCGAGTGATAGAGAGTGAATAGAGAGTGTCAGAGAGTGATAGAGAGTGTCTGAGAGTGTCTGAGAGTGTCAGAGATTGTCAGAGATTGTCAGAGTGTGTCAGAGCGTGTCAGAGAGTGTGAGAGAGTGTTAGAGAGTGATAGAGAGTGATAGAGAGTGTCTGAGAGTGACAGAGATTGTCAGAGTGTGTCAGAGAGTGTCAGAGAGTGTCAGAGAGTGTCTGAGAGTTCAGTGAGTGTCAGAGAGTGATAGAGAGTGTATGAGAGTGTCAGAGATTGTCAGAGTGTGTCAGAGAGTGTCAGAAATTGATAGAATGTCTGACAGTGTCTGAGACTGTAAGAGAGTGTCAGAGAGTGTCCGAGAGTGTCCGAGAGTGATAGAGAGTGATGGAGAGTTTCAGAGAGTGATAGAGAGTGTCTGAGAGTGTCAGAGAGTGTCAGGGATTCATAGAGAGTGATATAGAGAGTCTGAGACAGTCTGAGAGTGACAGAGAGTATCTGAGAGTGCCAGTGAGTGTCAGAGAGTGTTAGAGAGTGTCAGAGAGTGTTAGAGAGTGTCTGAGAGTGTCTGAGAGTGACAGAGAGTGTCTGAGAGTGTGTGAGAGTGTCAGTGAGTGTCAGAGAGTGATAGAGAGTGATAGAGAGTAATAGAGAGTGATAGAGTGTATCAGAGAGTGTCAGAGAGTGTCAGAGAGTGATAGAGAGTGTCTGAGAGTGCCAGAGAGTGATAGAGAGTGTCAGAGAGTGATAGAGAGTGTCTGAGAGTGTCTGAGAGTGTCAGAGATTGTCAGAGATTGTCAGAGTGTGTCAGAGCGTGTCAGAGAGTGTTAGAGAGTGATAGAGAGTGATAGAGAGTGTCTGAGAGTGACAGAGATTGTCAGAGTGTGTCAGAGAGTGTCAGAGAGTGTCAGAGAGTGTCTGAGAGTTCAGTGAGTGTCAGAGAGTGATAGAGAGTGTCTGAGAGTGTCAGAGATTGTCAGAGTGTGTCAGAGAGTGTCAGAAATTGCTAGAATGTCTGACAGTGTCTGAGACTGTAAGAGAATGTCAGAGAGTGTCTGAGAGTGTCCGAGAGTGATAGAGAGTGATGGAGAGTTTCAGAGAGTGATAGAGAGTGTCTGAGAGTGTCAGAGAGTGTCAGGGATTCATAGAGAGTGATATAGAGAGTCTGAGACAGTCTGAGAGTGACAGAGAGTGTCTGAGAGTGCCAGTGAGTGTCAGAGAGTGTTAGAGAGTGTCAGAGAGTGTTAGAGAGTGTCTGAGAGTGACAGAGAGTGTCTGAGAGTGTCTGAGAGTGTCAGTGAGTGTCAGAGAGTGATAGAGAGTGATAGAGAGTGATAGAGAGTGTCAGAGAGTGATAGAGAGTGTCAGAGCGTATCAGAGAGTGTCAGAGAGTGTCAGAGAGTGATAGAGAGTGTATGAGATTGTCAGAGAGTGTCAGAGAGTGATAGAGAGTGTCAGAGAGTGTCAGAGAGAGTCAGAGATTGAGAGAGAGTGTCTGAGAGTGTCAGAGAGTGTCACAAAGTGTCAGAGAGTGTCAGACTGTTGCAGAGAGTGTCAGAGAGTAATAGAGAGTGATAGAGAGTGTCAGAGAGTGTCACAGAGTATCATAGAGTGATAGAGAGTGTCAGAGAGTATCAGAGAGTGTCAGAGAGTGTCAGAGCATGACAGAGAGTGATAGACAGTGTCTGAGAGTGTCAGAGAGTGATAGAGAGTGTCAGAGAGTGATAGAGAGTGTCAAAGAGTGTCAGAGAATCAGAGAGAGTTATAGACTGTGTCTGAGAGCGTCAGAGTGTGTCAGAGAAAGTCAGATAGAGATAGAGAGTGATAGAGAATGTCAGAGTATGTCAGAGAGAGTCAGAGAGCGATAGAGAGTGTCTGAGAGTGGTAGAGAGAGTCAGAGAATGTCAGAGAGTAATAGAGAGTGTCAGAGAGTGTCAGAGAGTGATAGAGAGTGTCAGAGAGTGGTAGAGAGAGTCTGAGATTGTCAGAGAGTGATAGAGAGTGTCGGAGAGTATCAGAGAGTGTCAGAGAGTGATAGAGAGTGATAGAGAGTGTCAGAGGGGGTCAGAGAGTGTCATGTGTCAGAACGTGTCAGAGTGTTTCAGAGATTGTCAGAGAGTGATAGAGAGTGATAGAGAGTGTCAGAGTGTGATAGAGAGTGTCAGAGAGTGATAGAGAGAGTCAGAGTGTGTCAGAGAATGTCAGAGAGTGATAGAGAGTGATAGAGAGTGTCAGAGAGTGTCTGAGAGCGTCAGAGAGTGTCAGAGAGTGTCAGAGTGTGATAGAAAGTGTCAGAGAGTGTCTGAGAGGGTCAGAGTGTGTCAGAGAGTGTCAGAGAGTGATAGAGAGTGATAGAGAGTGTCAGAGAGTGTCTGAGAGCGTCAGAGAGTGTCAGAGAGTGTCAGAGTGTGTCAGAGAGTGTCAGAGAGTGATAGAGAGTGATAGAGAGTGTCAGAGAGTGTCAGAGTGTGTCAGAGTGTGTCAGAGTGTGTCAGAGAGTGTCAGAGAGTGATAGAGAGTGTCAGAGAGTGGTAGAGAGAGTCTGAGATTGTCATGAAAGTGTGAGAGAGTGCCAGGGAGTGTCAGAGTGTGATAGAGAGTGATAGAGAGTGTCAGAGAGTGTCAGAGAATGTCAAAGTGTGTCAGAGAGTGTCAGAGAATGATAGAGAGTGTCAGAGAGTGATAGAGAGTGTCTGAGAGTGTCAGAGAGTGATATAGAGTGTCAGAGAGTGTCTGAGAGTGTGAGAGAGTGTGAGAGAGTGATAAAGAGTGTCTGAGAATTTCAGTGAGTGTCAGAGAGTGATAGAGAGTGATAGAAAGTGTCTGAAAGGGTCTGAGAGTGTCAGAGAGTGTCAGAGTGTGTCAGAGTGTGTCAGAGAGTGATAGAGAGTGATAGAGAGTGATAGAGAGTGATAGAGTGTATCAGAGAGGGTCAGAGAGGGTCAGAGAGTGATAGAGAGTGTATGAGATTGTCAGAGCGTGTCAGAGAGTGTCAGAGAGTGATAGAGAGTGTCAGAGAGAGTCAGAGATTGAGAGAGAGTGTCTGAGAGTGTCAGAGAGTGTCACAAAGTGTCAGAGAGTGTCAGAGTGTTGCAGAGAGTGTCAGAGAGTGATAGAGAGTGGTAGAGAGTGTCAGAGAGTGTCATAGAGTATCATAGAGTGATAGAGAGTGTCAGAGAGAATCAGAGCGTGTCAGAGAGTGATAGAGAGTGATAGAGAGTGTCAGAGAGCGTCAGAGAGTGTCATGTGTGTCAGAGAGTGTCAGAGTGTGTCAGAGAGTGTCAGAGAGTGATAGAGAGTGATAGAGAGTGTCAGAGAGTGATAGAGAGTGTCAGAGAGTGATAGAGAGAGTCAGAGTGTGTCAGAGAATGTCAGAGAGTGATAGAGAGTGTCAGAGAGAGATAGAGAGTGTTAGGGAGTGATAGAGAGTGTCAAAGAGTGTCTGAGAGGGTCAGAGTGTGTCAGAGAGTGTCAGAGAGTGATAGATAGTGATAGAGAGTGTCTGAGAGCGTCAGAGAGTGTCAGAGTGTGTCAGAGAGTGTCTGAGAGTTCAGTGATTGTCAGAGAGTGATAGAGAGTGTCTGAGAGTGTCTGAGAGTGTCAGAGATTGTCAGAGTGTGTCAGAGAGTGTCAGAAATTGATAGAGTGTCTGACAGTGTCTGAGACTGTAAGAGAGTGTCAGAGAGTGTCCGAGAGTGTCCGAGAGTGATAGAGAGTGATGGAGAGTTTCAGAGAGTGATAGAGAGTGTCTGAGAGTGTCAGCGAGTGTCAGGGAGTCATCGAGAGTGATATAGAGAGTCTGAGAGAGTCTGAGAGTGACAGAGAGTGTCTGAGAGTGCCAGTGAGTGTCAGAGAGTGTTAGTGAGTGTCAGAGTGATAGAGAGTGTCTGATAGTGTCTGAGAGTGACAGAGAGTGTCTGAGAGTGTCAGTGAGTGTCAGAGAGTGATAGAGAGTGATAGAGAGTGTCTGAGAGGGTCTGAGTGTGTCAGAGAGTGATAGAGTGTGATAGAGAGTGATAGAGTGTATCAGAGAGTGTCAGAGAGTGTCAGAGAGTGATAGAGACTGTATGAGATTGTCAGAGAGTGTCAGAGAGTGATAGAGAGTGTCAGAGAGTGTCAGAGAGAGAGAGAGAGTGTCTGAGAGTGTCAGAGAGTGTCACAAAGTGTCAGAGAGTGTCAGAGTGTTGCAGAGAGTGTCAGAGAGTGTCAGAGAGAGTCAGAGATTGAGAGAGAGTGTCAGAGAGTGTCATAGAGTATCATCGAGTGATAGAGAGTGTCAGAGAGTATCAGAGAGTGTCAGAGAGTGTCAGAGCATGACAGAGAGTGATAGACAGTGTCTGAGAGTGTCAGAGAGTGATGGAGAGTGTCAGAGAGTGATAGAGAGTGTCAAAGAGTGTCAGAGGGTCAGAGAGAGTTATAGACTGTGTCTGAGAGCGTCAGAGTGTGTCAGAGTGTGTCAGAGAAAGGCAGAGAGAGATAGAGAGTGATAGAGAATGTCAGAGTATGTCAGAGAGAGTCAGAGAGTGATAGAGAGTGTCTGAGAGTGGTAGAGAGAGTCAGAGAATGTCAGAGAGTGATAGAGAGTGTCAGAGAGTGTCAGAGAGTGATAGAGAGTGTCAGAGAGTATCAGAGAGTGTCAGAGAGTGATAGAGAGTGATAGGGTGTGTCAAAGAGCTTCAGAGAGTATCATGTGTGTCAGAGAGTGTCAGAGTGTTTCAGAGATTGTCAGAGAGTGATAGAGAGCGTCAGAGAGTGGTAGAGAGAGTCTGAGATTGTCATGAAAGTGTGAGAGAGTGCCAGGGAGTGTCAGAGTGTGATAGAGAGTGTCAGAGAGTGTCAGAGAGTGTCAGAGTGTGTCAGAGTGTGTCAGAGAGTGTCAGAGAGTGATAGAGAGGGTCAGAGAGTGGTAGAGAGAGTCTGAGATTGTCATGCAAGTGTGAGAGAGTGCCAGGGAGTGTCAGAGTGTGATAGAGAGTGATAGAGAGTGCCAGAGAGTGTCAGAGAATATCAAAGTGTGTCAGAGAATGTCAGAGTGTGTCAGAGAGTGTCAGAGAATGATAGAGAGTGATAGAGAGTGTCAGAGAGTGTCAGAGAGTGTGAGAGAGTGATAGAGAGTGATAGAGAGTGTCTGAGAATGTCAGTGAGTGTCAGAGAGTGATAGAGAATGATAGAAAGTGTCTGAAAGGGTCTGAGAGTGTCAGAGAGTGTCAGAGTGTGTCAGAGAGTGATAGAGAGTGATAGAGAGTGATAGAGAGTATCAGAGAGTGTCAGAGAGGGTCAGAGAGTGATAGAGAGTGTATGAGATTGTCAGAGAGTGTCAGAGAGTGATAGAGAGTGTCAGAGAGAGTCAGAGATTGAGAGAGAGTGTCTGAGAGTGTCAGAGAGTGTCACAAAGTGTCAGAGAGTGTCAGAGTGTTGCAGAGAGTGTCAGAGAGTGATCGAGAGTGGTAGAGAGTGTCAGAGAGTGTCATAGAGTATCATAGAGTGATAGAGAGTGTCAGAGAGAATCAGAGCGTGTCAGAGAGTGATAGAGAGTGATAGAGAGTGTCAGAGAGCGTCAGAGAGTGTCATGTGTGTCAGAGAGTGTCAGAGTGTGTCAGAGAGTGATAGAGAGTGATGGAGAGTTTCAGAGAGTGATAGAGAGTGTCAGCGAGTGTCAGGGAGTCATAGAGAGTGATATAGAGAGTCTGAGAGAGTCTGAGAGTGGCAGAGAGTGTCTGAGAGTGCCAGTGAGTGTCAGAGAGTGTTAGAGAGTGTCTGAGAGTGGTAGAGAGTCTCTGAGAGTGTCTGAGAGTGACAGAGAGTGTCTGAGAGTGTCAGTGAGTGTCAGAGAGTGACAGAGAGTGTCAGAGAGCGTCAGAGAGTGTCATGTGTGTCAGAGAGTGTCAGAGTGTGTCAGAGAGTGTCAGAGAGTGATAGAGAGTGATAGAGAGTGTCAGAGAGTGATAGAGAGTGTCAGAGAGTGATAGAGAGAGTCAGAGTGTGTCAGAGAATGTCAGAGAGTGATAGAGAGTGTCAGAGAGAGATAGAGAGTGTTAGGGAGTGATAGAGAGTGATAGAGAGTGTCTGAGAGGGTCAGAGTGTGTCAGAGAGTGTCAGAGAGTGGTAGAGAGTGATAGAGAGTGTCTGAGAGCGTCAGAGAGTGTCAGAGTGTGTCAGAGAGTGTCAGAGAGTGTCAGAGAGTGTCTGAGAGTTCAGTGAGTGTCAGAGAGTGTCTGAGAGTGTCAGAGATTGTCAGAGTGTGTCAGAGAGTGTCAGAAATTGATAGAGTGTCTGACAGTGTCTGAGACTGTAAGAGAGTGTCAGAGAGTGTCCGAGAGTGTCCGAGAGTGATAGAGAGTGATGGAGAGTTTCAGAGAGTGATAGAGAGTGTCTGAGAGTGTCAGCGAGTGTCAGGGAGTCATAGAGAGTGATATAGAGAGTCTGAGAGAGTCTGAGAGTGACAGAGAGTGTCTGAGAGTGCCAGTGAGTGTCAGAGAGTGTTAGAGAGTGTCAGAGAGTGATAGAGAGTGTCTGATAGTGTCTGAGAGTGACAGAGAGTGTCTGAGAGTGATAGAGAGTGATAGAGAGTGATAGAGAGTGTCTGAGAGGGTCTGAGAGTGTCAGAGAGTGTCAGAGTGTGTCAGAGAGTGTTAGAGAGTGTCAGAGAGTGATAGAGAGTGTCTGATAGTGTCTGAGAGTGACAGAGAGTGTCTGAGAGTGTCAGTGAGTGTCAGAGAGTGATAGAGAGTGATAGAGAGTGTCTGAGAGGGTCTGAGTGTGTCAGAGAGTGATAGAGAGTGATAGAGTGTATCAGAGAGTGTCAGAGAGTGTCAGAGAGTGATAGAGAGTGTATGAGATTGTCAGAGAGTGTCAGAGAGTGATAGAGAGTGTCAGAGTGTGTCAGAGAGAGTCAGAGATTGAGAGAGAGTGTCTGAGAGTGTCAGAGAGTGTCACAAAGTGTCAGAGAGTGTCAGAGTGTTGCAGAGAGTGTCAGAGAGTGTCAGAGAGAGTCAGAGATTGAGAGAGAGTGTCAGAGAGTGTCATAGAGTATCATTGAGTGATAGAGAGTGTCAGAGAGTATCAGAGAGTGTCAGAGAGTGTCAGAGCATGACAGAGAGTGATAGACAGTGTCTGAGAGTGTCAGAGAGTGATAGAGAGTGTCAGAGAGTGATAGAGAGTGTCAGAGAGTGATAGAGAGTGTCGTAGAGTGTCAGAGGGTCAGAGAGAGTTATAGACTGTGTCTGAGAGCGTCAGAGTGTGTCAGAGTGTGTCAGAGAAAGGCAGAGAGAGATAGAGAGTGATAGAGAATGTCAGAGTATGTCAGAGAGAGTCAGAGAGTGATAGAGAGTGTCTGAGAGTGGTAGAGAGAGTCAGAGAATGTCAGAGAGTGATAGAGAGTGTCAGAGAGTGATAGAGAGTGTCAGAGAGTATCAGAGAGTGTCAGAAGGTGATAGAAGTGATAGAGTGTGTCAAAGAGCGTCAGAGAGTTTCATGTGTGTCAGAGAGTGTCAGCGTGTTTCAGAGATTGTCAGAGAGTGGTAGAGAGTGTCAGAGAGTGGTAGAGAGAGTCTGAGATTGTCATGAAAGTGTGAGAGAGTGCCAGGGAGTGTCAGAGTGTGATAGAGAGTGATAGAGAGTGTCAGAGAGTGTCAGAGTGTGTCAGAGTGTGTCAGAGTGTGTCAGAGAGTGTCAGAGAGTGATAGAGAGTGTCAGAGAGTGGTAGAGAGAGTCTGAGATTGTCATGAAAGTGTGAGAGAGTGCCAGAGAGTGTCAGAGAATATCAAAGTGTGTCAGAGAATGTCAGAGTGTGTCAGAGAGTGTCACAGAATGATAGAGAGTGATAGAGAGTGTCAGAGAGTGTCAGAGAGTGATAGAGAGTGTCTGTGAGTGTCAGAGAGTGATATAGAGTGTCAGAGAGTGTCTGAGAGTGATAGAGAGTGTGAGAGAGTGATAGAGAGTGATAGAGAGTGTCTGAGAATGTCAGTGAGTGTCAGAGAGTGATAGAGAGTGATAGAAAGTGTCTGAAAGGGTCTGAGAGTGTCAGAGAGTGTCAGAGTGTGTCAGAGAGTGATAGAGAGTGATAGAGACTGATAGAGTGTATCAGAGAGTGTCAGAGAGTGTCAGAGAGTGATAGAGAGTGTCAGAGAGAGTCAGAGATTGAGAGAGAGTGTCTGAGAGTGTCAGAGAGTGTCACAAAGTGTCAGAGAGTGTCAGAGTGTTGCAGAGAGTGTCAGAGAGTGATAGAGAGTGGTAGAGAGTGTCAGAGAGTGTCATGGAGTATCATAGAGTGATAGAGAGTGTCAGAGAGAATCAGAGCGTGTCAGAGAGTGATAGAGAGTGATAGAGAATGTCAGAGAGCGTCAGAGAGTGTCATGTGTGTCAGAGAGTGTCAGAGTGTGTCAGAGAGTGATAGAGAGTGATGGAGAGTTTCAGAGAGTGATAGAGAGTGTCAGCGAGTGTCAGGGAGTCATAGAGAGTGATATAGAGAGTCTGAGAGTGTCTGAGAGTGGCAGAGAGTGTCTGAGAGTGCCAGTGAGTGTCAGAGAGTGTTAGAGAGTGTCAGAGAATGGTAGAGAGTGTCTGAGAGTGTCTGAGAGTGACAGAGAGTGTCTGAGAGTGTCAGTGAGTGTCAGAGAGTGATAGAGAGTGATAGAGAGTGTCTGAGAGGGTCAGAGTGTGTCAGAGAGTGTCAGAGTGTGTCAGAGAGTGATAGAGAGTGATAGAGAGTGATAGAGTGTATCAGAGAGTGTCAGAGAGTGTCAAAGAGTGATAGAGAGTGTATGAGATTGTCAGAGAGTGTCAGAGAGTGATAGAGATTGTCAGAGAGTGTCAGAGAGAGTCAGAGATTGAGAGAGAGTGTCTGAGAGTGTCAGAGAGTGTCACAAAGTGTCAGAGAGTGTCAGAGTGTTGCAGAGAGTGTCAGAGAGTGATAGAGAGTGTCAGAGAGTGTCATAGAGTATCATAGAGTGATAGAGAGTGTCAGAGAGTATCAGAGAGTGTCAGAGAGTGTCAGAGCATGACAGAGAGTGATCGACAGTGTCCGAGAGTGTCAGAGAGTGATAGAGAGTGTCAGAGAGTGATAGAGAGTGTCAAAGAGTGTCAGAGAGTCAGAGAGAGTTATAGACTGTGTCTGAGAGCGTCAGAGTGTGTCAGAGTGTGTCAGAAAAAGGCAGAGAGAGATAGAGAGTGATAGAGAATGTCAGAGTATGTCAGAGAGTGATAGAGAGTGTCTGAGAGTGGTAGAGAGAGTCAGAGAATGTCAGAGAGTGATAGAGAGTGTCAGAGAGTGTCAGAGAGTGATAGAGAGTGTCAGAGAGTGGTAGAGAGAGTCTGAGATTGTCAGAGAGTGATAGAGAGTGTCAGAGAGTATCAGAGAGTTTCAGAGAGTGGTAGAGAGTGATAGAGATTGTCAGAGAGCGTCAGAGAGTGTCATGTGTGTCAGAGAGTGTCAGAGTGTTTCAGAGATTGTCAGAGAATGTCAGAGAGTGATAGAGAGTGTCAGAGTGTGACAGAGAGTGTCTGAGAGTGTCAGAGATAGATCGTGTCAGAGATTGTCAGAGAGTGATAGAGAGTGTCAGAGAGTGATAGAAAGTGTCAGAGAGTGTCTGAGAGGGTCAGAGAGTGTCAGAGAGTGATAGAGAGTGATAGAGAGTGTCTGAGAGCGTCAGAGAGTGTCAGAGAGTGTCAGAGTGTGTCAGAGAGTGTCAGAGAGTGTCAGAGAGTGTCATGTGTGTCAGAGAGTGTCAGAGTGTGTCAGAGAGTGATAGAGAGTGATGGAGAGTTTCAGAGAGTGATAGAGAGTGTCAGCGAGTGTCAGTGAGTGTCAGAGAGTGATAGAGAGTGATAGAGAGTGTCTGAGAGGGTCAGATTGTGTCAGAGAGTGTCAGAGTGTGTCAGAGAGTGATAGAGAGTGATAGAGAGTGATAGAGTGTATCAGAGAGTGTCAGAGAGTGATAGAGAGTGTATGAGATTGTCAGAGAGTGTCAGAGAGTGATAGAGAGTGTCAGAGAGTGTCAGAGAGTGTCAGAGAGTGTCAGAGAGTGATAGAGAGTGTATGAGATTGTCAGAGAGTGTCAGAGAGTGATAGAGAGTGTCAGAGAGTGTCAGAGAGTGTCAGAGATTGAGAGAGAGTGTCTGAGAGTGTCAGAGAGTGTCACAAAGTGTCAGAGAGTGTCAGACTGTTGCAGAGAGTGTCAGAGAGTGATAGAGAGTGTCAGAGAGTGTCACAGAGTATCATAGAGTGATAGAGAGTGTCAGAGAGTATCAGAGAGTGTCAGAGAGTGTCAGAGCATGACAGAGAGTGATAGACTGTGTCTGAGAGTGTCAGAGAGTGATAAAGAGTGTCAGAGAGTGATAGAGAGTGTCAAAGAGTGTCAGAGAATCAGAGAGAGTTATAGACTGTGTCTGAGAGCGTCAGAGTGTGTCAGAGAAAGTCAGATAGAGATAGAGAGTGATAGAGAATGTCAGAGTATGTCAGAGAGAGTCAGAGAGCGATAGAGAGTGTCTGAGAGTGGTAGAGAGAGTCAGAGAATGTCAGAGAGTAATAGAGAGTGTCAGAGAGTGTCAGAGAGTGATAGAGAGTGTCAGAGAGTGGTAGAGAGAGTCTGAGATTGTCAGAGAGTGATAGAGAGTGTCGGAGAGTATCAGAGAGTGTCAGAGAGTGATAGAGAGTGATAGAGAGTGTCAGAGCGGGTCAGAGAGTGTCATGTGTCAGAACGTGTCAGAGTGTTTCAGAGATTGTCAGAGAGTGATAGAGAGTGTCAGAGAGTGATAGAGAGTGTCAGAGAGTGATAGAGAGAGTCAGAGTGTGTCAGAGAATGTCAGAGAGTGATAGAGAGTGTCTGAGAGTGTCAGAGATAGATCGTGTCAGAGATTGTCAGAGAGTGATAGAGAGTGTCAGAGAGTGATAGAAAGTGTCAGAGAGTGTCTGAGAGGGTCAGAGTGTGTCAGAGAGTGTCAGAGAGTGATAGAGAGTGATAGAGAGTGTCAGAGAGTGTCTGAGAGCGTCAGAGAGTGTCAGAGAGTGTCAGAGTGTGTCAGAGAGTGTCAGAGAGTGATAGAGAGTGATAGAGAGTGTCAGAGAGTGTCAGAGTGTGTCAGAGTGTGTCAGAGTGTGTCAGAGAGTGTCAGAGAGTGATAGAGAGTGTCAGAGAGTGGTAGAGAGAGTCTGAGATTGTCATGAAAGTGTGAGAGAGTGCCAGGGAGTGTCAGAGTGTGATAGAGAGTGATAGAGAGTGTCAGAGAGTGTCAGAGAATGTCAAAGTGTGTCAGAGAGTGTCAGAGAATGATAGAGAGTGTCAGAGAGTGATAGAGAGTGTCTGAGAGTGTCAGAGAGTGATATAGAGTGTCAGAGAGTGTCTGAGAGTGTGAGAGAGTGTGAGAGAGTGATAAAGAGTGTCTGAGAATTTCAGTGAGTGTCAGAGAGTGATAGAGAGTGATAGAAAGTGTCTGAAAGGGTCTGAGAGTGTCAGAGAGTGTCAGAGTGTGTCAGAGTGTGTCAGAGAGTGATAGAGAGTGATAGAGAGTGATAGAGAGTGATAGAGTGTATCAGAGAGGGTCAGAGAGGGTCAGAGAGTGATAGAGAGTGTATGAGATTGTCAGAGCGTGTCAGAGAGTGTCAGAGAGTGATAGAGAGTGTCAGAGAGAGTCAGAGATTGAGAGAGAGTGTCTGAGAGTGTCAGAGAGTGTCACAAAGTGTCAGAGAGTGTCAGAGTGTTGCAGAGAGTGTCAGAGAGTGATAGAGAGTGGTAGAGAGTGTCAGAGAGTGTCATAGAGTATCATAGAGTGATAGAGAGTGTCAGAGAGAATCAGAGCGTGTCAGAGAGTGATAGAGAGTGATAGAGAGTGTCAGAGAGCGTCAGAGAGTGTCATGTGTGTCAGAGAGTGTCAGAGTGTGTCAGAGAGTGTCAGAGAGTGATAGAGAGTGATAGAGAGTGTCAGAGAGTGATAGAGAGTGTCAGAGAGTGATAGAGAGAGTCAGAGTGTGTCAGAGAATGTCAGAGAGTGATAGAGAGTGTCAGAGAGAGATAGAGAGTGTTAGGGAGTGATAGAGAGTGTCAAAGAGTGTCTGAGAGGGTCAGAGTGTGTCAGAGAGTGTCAGAGAGTGATAGATAGTGATAGAGAGTGTCTGAGAGCGTCAGAGAGTGTCAGAGTGTGTCAGAGAGTGTCTGAGAGTGTCTGAGAGTTCAGTGAGTGTCAGAGAGTGATAGAGAGTGTCTGAGACTGTCTGAGAGTGTCAGAGATTGTCAGAGTGTGTCAGAGAGTGTCAGAAATTGATAGAGTGTCTGACAGTGTCTGAGACTGTAAGAGAGTGTCAGAGAGTGTCCGAGAGTGTCCGAGAGTGATAGAGAGTGATGGAGAGTTTCAGAGAGTGATAGAGAGTGTCTGAGAGTGTCAGCGAGTGTCAGGGAGTCATAGAGAGTGATATAGAGAGTCTGAGAGAGTCTGAGAGTGACAGAGAGTGTCTGAGAGTGCCAGTGAGTGTCAGAGAGTGTTAGTGAGTGTCAGAGAGTGATAGAGAGTGTCTGATAGTGTCTGAGAGTGACAGAGAGTGTCTGAGAGTGTCAGTGAGTGTCAGAGAGTGATAGAGAGTGATAGAGAGTGTCTGAGAGGGTCTGAGAGTGTCAGAGAGAGTCAGAGAGTGTCAGAGTGTGTCAGAGAGTGATAGAGTGTGATAGAGAGTGATAGAGTGTATCAGAGAGTGTCAGAGAGTGTCAGAGAGTGATAGAGAGTGTATGAGATTGTCAGAGAGTGTCAGAGAGTGATAGAGAGTGTCAGAGAGTGTCAGAGAGAGAGAGAGAGAGAGTGTCTGAGAGTGTCAGAGAGTGTCACAAAGTGTCAGAGAGTGTCAGAGTGTTGCAGAGAGTGTCAGAGAGTGTCAGAGAGAGTCAGAGATTGAGAGAGAGTGTCAGAGAGTGTCATAGAGTATCATCGAGTGATAGAGAGTGTCAGAGAGTATCAGAGAGTGTCAGAGAGTGTCAGAGCATGACAGAGAGTGATAGACAGTGTCTGAGAGTGTCAGAGAGTGATGGAGAGTGTCAGAAAGTGATAGAGAGTGTCAAAGAGTGTCAGAGGGTCAGAGAGAGTTATAGACTGTGTCTGAGAGCGTCAGAGTGTGTCAGAGTGTGTCAGAGAAAGGCAGAGAGAGATAGAGAGTGATAGAGAATGTCAGAGTATGTCAGAGAGAGTCAGAGAGTGATAGAGAGTGTCTGAGAGTGGTAGAGAGAGTCAGAGAATGTCAGAGAGTGATAGAGAGTGTCAGAGAGTGTCAGAGAGTGATAGAGAGTGTCAGAGAGTATCAGAGAGTGTCAGAGAGTGATAGAGAGTGATAGGGTGTGTCAAAGAGCTTCAGAGAGTATCATGTGTGTCAGAGAGTGTCAGAGTGTTTCAGAGATTGTCAGAGAGTGATAGAGAGCGTCAGAGAGTGGTAGAGAGAGTCTGAGATTGTCATGAAAGTGTGAGAGAGTGCCAGGGAGTGTCAGAGTGTGATAGAGAGTGTCAGAGAGTGTCAGAGAGTGTCAGAGTGTGTCAGAGTGTGTCAGAGAGTGTCAGAGAGTGATAGAGAGGGTCAGAGAGTGGTAGAGAGAGTCTGAGATTGTCATGAAAGTGTGAGAGAGTGCCAGGGAGTGTCAGAGTGTGATAGAGAGTGATAGAGAGTGCCAGAGAGTGTCAGAGAATATCAAAGTGTGTCAGAGAATGTCAGAGTGTGTCAGAGAATGATAGAGAGTGATAGAGAGTGTCAGAGAGTGTCAGAGAGTGTGAGAGAGTGATAGAGAGTGATAGAGAGTGTCTGAGAATGTCAGTGAGTGTCAGAGAGTGATAGAGAATGATAGAAAGTGTCTGAAAGGGTCTGAGAGTGTCAGAGAGTGTCAGAGTGTGTCAGAGAGTGATAGAGAGTGATAGAGTGTATCAGAGAGTGTCAGAGAGGGTCAGAGAGTGATAGAGAGTGTATGAGATTGTCAGAGAGTGTCAGAGAGTGATAGAGAGTGTCAGAGAGAGTCAGAGATTGAGAGAGAGTGTCTGAGAGTGTCAGAGAGTGTCACAAAGTGTCAGAGAGTGTCAGAGAGTGATCGAGAGTGGTAGAGAGTGTCAGAGAGTGTCATAGAGTATCATAGAGTGATAGAGAGTGTCAGAGAGAATCAGAGCGTGTCAGAGAGTGATAGAGAGTGATAGAGAGTGTCAGAGAGCGTCAGAGAGTGTCATGTGTGTCAGAGAGTGTCAGAGTGTGTCAGAGAGTGATAGAGAGTGATGGAGAGTTTCAGAGAGTGATAGAGAGTGTCAGCGAGTGTCAGGGAGTCATAGAGAGTGATATAGAGAGTCTGAGAGAGTCTGAGAGTGGCAGAGAGTGTCTGAGAGTGCCAGTGAGTGTCAGAGAGTGTTAGAGAGTGTCAGAGAGTGGTAGAGAGTGTCTGAGAGTGTCTGAGAGTGACAGAGAGTGTCTGAGAGTGTCAGTGAGTGTCAGAGAGTGATAGAGAGTGTCAGAGAGCGTCAGAGAGTGTCATGTGTGTCAGAGAGTGTCAGAGTGTGTCAGAGAGTGTCAGAGAGTGATAGAGAGTGATAGAGAGTGTCAGAGAGTGATAGAGAGTGTCAGAGAGTGATAGAGAGAGTCAGAGTGTGTCAGAGAATGTCAGAGAGTGATAGAGAGTGTCAGAGAGAGATAGAGAGTGTTAGGGAGTGATAGAGAGTGATAGAGAGTGTCTGAGAGGGTCAGAGTGTGTCAGAGAGTGTCAGAGAGTGGTAGAGAGTGATAGAGAGTGTCTGAGAGCGTCAGAGAGTGTCAGAGTGTGTCAGAGAGTGTCAGAGAGTGTCAGAGAGTGTCTGAGAGTTCAGTGAGTGTCAGAGAGTGATAGAGAGTGTCTGAGAGTGTCTGAGAGTGTCAGAGATTGTCAGAGTGTGTCAGAGAGTGTCAGAAATTGATAGAGTGTCTGACAGTGTCTGAGACTGTAAGAGAGTGTCAGAGAGTGTCCGAGAGTGTCCGAGAGTGATAGAGAGTGATGGAGAGTTTCAGAGAGTGATAGAGAGTGTCTGAGAGTGTCAGCGAGTGTCAGGGAGTCATAGAGAGTGATATAGAGAGTCTGAGAGAGTCTGAGAGTGACAGAGAGTGTCTGAGAGTGCCAGTGAGTGTCAGAGAGTGTTAGAGAGTGTCAGAGAGTGATAGAGAGTGTCTGATAGTGTCTGAGAGTGACAGAGAGTGTCTGAGAGTGTCAGTGAGTGTCAGAGAGTGATAGAGAGTGATAGAGAGTGTCTGAGAGGGTCTGAGAGTGTCAGAGAGTGTCAGATTGTGTCAGAGAGTGTTAGAGAGTGTCAGAGAGTGATAGAGAGTGTCTGATAGTGTCTGAGAGTGACAGAGAGTGTCTGAGAGTGTCAGTGAGTGTCAGAGAGTGATAGAGAGTGATAGAGAGTGTCTGAGAGGGTCTGAGTGTGTCAGAGAGTGATAGAGAGTGATAGAGAGTGATAGAGTGTATCAGAGAGTGTCAGAGAGTGTCAGAGAGTGATAGAGAGTGTATGAGATTGTCAGAGAGTGTCAGAGAGTGATAGAGAGTGTCAGAGTGTGTCAGAGAGAGTCAGAGATTGAGAGAGAGTGTCTGAGAGTGTCAGAGAGTGTCACAAAGTGTCAGAGAGTGTCAGAGTGTTGCAGAGAGTGTCAGAGAGTGTCAGAGAGAGTCAGAGATTGAGAGAGAGTGTCAGAGAGTGTCATAGAGTATCATTGAGTGATAGAGAGTGTCAGAGAGTATCAGAGAGTGTCAGAGAGTGTCAGAGCATGACAGAGAGTGATAGACAGTGTCTGAGAGTGTCAGAGAGTGATAGAGAGTGTCGTAGAGTGTCAGAGGGTCAGAGAGAGTTATAGACTGTGTCTGAGAGCGTCAGAGTGTATCAGAGTGTGTCAGAGAAAGGCAGAGAGAGATAGAGAGTGATAGAGAATGTCAGAGTATGTCAGAGAGAGTCAGAGAGTGATAGAGAGTGTCTGAGAGTGGTAGAGAGAGTCAGAGAATGTCAGAGAGTGATAGAGAGTGTCAGAGAGTGATAGAGAGTGTCAGCGAGTATCAGAGAGTGTCAGAGAGTGATAGAAGTGATAGAGTGTGTCAAAGAGCGTCAGAGAGTTTCATGTGTGTCAGAGAGTGTCAGCGTGTTTCAGAGATTGTCAGAGAGTGATAGAGAGTGTCAGAGAGTGGTAGAGAGAGTCTGAGATTGTCATGAAAGTGTGAGAGAGTGCCAGGGAGTGTCAGAGTGTGATAGAGAGTGATAGAGAGTGTCAGAGAGTGTCAGAGTGTGTCAGAGTGTGTCAGAGTGTGTCAGAGAGTGTCAGAGAGTGTCAGAGAGTGATAGAGAGTGTCTGTGAGTGTCAGAGAGTGGTATAGAGTGTCAGAGAGTGTCTGAGAGTGATAGAGAGTGTGAGAGAGTGATAGAGAGTGATAGAGAGTGTCTGAGAATGTCAGTGAGTGTCAGAGAGTGATAGAGAGTGATAGAAAGTGTCTGAAAGGGTCTGAGAGTATCAGAGAGTGTCAGAGTGTGTCAGAGAGTGATAGAGAGTGATAGAGACTGATAGAGTGTATCAGAGAGTGTCAGAGAGTGTCAGAGAGTGATAGAGAGTGTCAGAGAGAGTCAGAGATTGAGAGAGAGTGTCTGAGAGTGTCAGAGAGTGTCACAAAGTGTCAGAGAGTGTCAGAGTGTTGCAGAGAGTGTCAGAGAGTGATAGAGAGTGGTAGAGAGTGTCAGAGAGTGTCATGGAGTATCATAGAGTGATAGAGAGTGTCAGAGAGAATCAGAGCGTGTCAGAGAGTGATAGAGAGTGATAGAGAGTGTCAGAGAGCGTCAGAGAGTGTCATGTGTGTCAGAGAGTGTCAGAGTGTGTCAGAGAGTGATAGAGAGTGATGGAGAGTTTCAGAGAGTGATAGAGAGTGTCAGCGAGTGTCAGGGAGTCATAGAGAGTGATATAGAGAGTCTGAGAGTGTCTGAGAGTGGCAGAGAGTGTCTGAGAGTGCCAGTGAGTGTCAGAGAGTGTTAGAGAGTGTCAGAGAATGGTAGAGAGTGTCTGAGAGTGTCTGAGAGTGACAGAGAGTGTCTGAGAGTGTCAGTGAGTGTCAGAGAGTGATAGAGAGTGATAGAGAGTGTCTGAGAGGGTCAGAGTGTGTCAGAGAGTGTCAGAGAGTGATAGAGAGTGATAGAGAGTGATAGAGTGTATCAGAGAGTGTCAGAGAGTGTCAAAGAGTGATAGAGAGTGTATGAGATTGTCAGAGAGTGTCAGAGAGTGATAGAGATTGTCAGAGAGTGTCAGAGAGAGTCAGAGATTGAGAGAGAGTGTCTGAGAGTGTCAGAGAGTGTCACAAAGTGTCAGAGAGTGTCAGAGTGTTGCAGAGAGTGTCAGAGAGTGATAGAGAGTGTCAGAGAGTGTCATAGAGTATCATAGAGTGATAGAGAGTGTCAGAGAGTATCAGAGAGTGTCAGAGAGTGTCAGAGCATGACAGAGAGTGATCGACAAATGTCCGAGAGTGTCAGAGAGTGATAGAGAGTGTCAGAGAGTGATAGAGAGTGTCAAAGAGTGTCAGAGAGTCAGAGAGAGTTATAGACTGTGTCTGAGAGCGTCAGAGTGTGTCAGAAAAAGGCAGAGAGAGATAGAGAGTGATAGAGAATGTCAGAGTATGTCAGAGAGTGATAGAGAGTGTCTGAGAGTGGTAGAGAGAGTCAGAGAATGTCAGAGAGTGATAGAGAGTGTCAGAGAGTGTCAGAGAGTGATAGAGAGTGTCAGAGAGTGGTAGAGAGAGTCTGAGATTGTCAGAGAGTGATAGAGAGTGTCAGAGAGTATCAGAGAGTTTCAGAGAGTGATAGAGAGTGATAGAGAGTGACAGAGAGCGTCAGAGAGTGTCATGTGTGTCAGAGAGTGTCAGAGTGTTTCAGAGATTGTCAGAGAATGTCAGAGAGTGATAGAGAGTGTCAGAGAGTGTCAGAGAGTGTCTGAGAGTGTCAGAGATAGATCGTGTCAGAGATTGTCAGAGAGTGATAGAGAGTGTCAGAGAGTGATAGAAAGTGTCAGAGAGTGTCTGAGAGGGTCAGAGAGTGTCAGAGAGTGATAGAGAGTGATAGAGAGTGTCTGAGAGCGTCAGAGAGTGTCAGAGAGTGTCAGAGTGTGTCAGAGAGTGTCAGAGAGTGTCAGAGAGTGATAGAGAGTGATGGAGAGTTTCAGAGAGTGATAGAGAGTGTCAGCGAGTGTCAGTGAGTCATAGAGAGTGATATAGAGAGTCTGAGAGAGTCTGAGAGTGGCAGAGAGTGTCTGAGAGTGCCAGTGAGTGTCAGAGAGTGTTAGAGAGTGTCAGAGAATGGTAGAGAGTGTCTGAGAGTGTCTGAGAGTGACAGAGAGTGTCTGAGAGTGTCAGTGAGTGTCAGAGAGTGATAGAGAGTGATAGAGAGTGTCTGAGAGGGTCAGATTGTGTCAGAGAGTGTCAGAGTGTGTCAGAGAGTGATAGAGAGTGATAGAGAGTGATAGAGTGTATCAGAGAGTGTCAGAGAGTGATAGAGAGTGTATGAGATTGTCAGAGAGTGTCAGAGAGTGATAGAGAGTGTCAGAGAGTGTCAGAGAGAGTCAGAGATTGAGAGAGAGTGTCTGAGAGTGTCAGAGAGTGTCACAAAGTGTCAGAGAGTGTCAGAGTGTTGCAGAGAGTGTCAGAGAGTGATAGAGAGTGTCAGAGAGTGTCAGAGAGTGTCATAGAGTATCATAGAGTGATAGAGAGTGTCAGAGAGTATCAGAGAGTGTCAGAGAGTGTCAGAGCATGACAGAGAGTGATCGACAGTGTCCGAGAGTGTCAGAGAGTGATAGAGAGTGTCAGAGAGTGATAGAGAGTGTCAAAGAGTGTCAGAGAGTCAGAGAGAGTTATAGACTGTGTCTGAGAGCGTCAGAGTGTGTCAGAGTGTGTCAGAAAAAGGCAGAGAGAGATAGAGAGTGATAGAGAATGTCAGAGTATGTCAGAGAGTGATAGAGAGTGTCTGAGAGTGGTAGAGAGAGTCAGAGAATGTCAGAGAGTGATAGAGAGTGTCAGAGAGTGATAGAGAGTGTCAGAGAGTGGTAGAGAGAGTCTGAGATTGTCAGAGAGTGATAGAGAGTGTCAGAGAGTATCAGAGAGTTTCAGAGAGTGATAGAGAGTGATAGAGAGTGTCAGAGAGCATCAGAGAGTGTCATGTGTGTCAGAGAGTGTCAGAGTGTTTCAGAGATTGTCAGAGAATGTCAGAGAGTGATAGAGAGTGTCAGAGAGTGACAGAGAGTGTCTGAGAGTGTCAGAGATAGATCGTGTCAGAGATTGTCAGAGAGTGATAGAGAGTGTCAGAGAGTGATAGAGAGTGTCAGAGAGTGTCTGAGAGGGTCAGAGAGTGTCAGAGAGTGATAGAGAGTGATAGAGAGTGTCTGAGAGCGTCAGAGAGTGTCAGAGAGTGTCAGAGTGTGTCAGAGAGTGTCAGAGAGTGATAGAGAGTGATAGAGAGTGTAAGAGAGTGTCAGAGTGTGTCAGAGTGTGTCAGAGTGTGTCAGAGAGTGTCAGAGAGTGATAGAGAGTGTCAGAGAGTGGTAGAGAGAGTCTGAGATTGTCATGAAAGTGTGAGAGAGTGCCAGGGAGTGTCAGAGTGTGATAGAGAGTGATAGAGAGTGTCAGAGAGTGTCAGAGAATGTCAGAGTGTGGCAGAGAGTGTCAGAGAGTGATAGAGAGTGATAGAGAGTGTCAGAGAGTGATAGAGAGTGTCAGAGAGTGATAGAGAGTGATATAGAGTGTCAGAGAGTGATATAGAGTGTCAGAGATTGTCTGAGAGTGATAGAGAGTGTCAGAGAGTGATAGAGAGTGATATAAAGTGTCTGAAAGGGTCTGAGAGAGTCAGAGAGTGTCAGAGAGTGTCAGAGAGTGATAGAGAGTGTCACAGAGAGTCAGAGATTGAGAGAGAGTGTCTGAGAGTGTCAGAGAGTGTCACAAAGTGTCAGAGAGTGTCAGAGTGTTGCAGAGAGTGTCAGAGAGTGATAGAGAGTGGTAGAGAGTGTCAGAGAGTGTCATAGAGTATCATAGAGTGATAGAGAGTGTCAGAGAGAATCAGAGCGTGTCAGAGAGTGATAGAGAGTGATAGAGAGTGTCAGAGAGCGTCAGAGAGTGTCATGTGTGTCAGAGTGTCAGAGTGTGTCAGAGAGTGTCAGAGAGTGATAGAGAGTGATAGAGAGTGTCAGAGAGTGATAGAGAGTGTCAGAGAGTGATAGAGAGAGTCAGAGTGTGTCAGAGAATGTCAGAGAGTGATAGAGAGTGTCAGAGAGTGATAGACTGTGTTAGAGAGTGATAGAGAGTGTCAGAGAGTGTCTGAGAGGGACAGAGTGTGTCAGAGAGTGTCACAGAGTGATAGAGAGTGATAGATAGTGTCTGAGAGCGTCAGAGAGTGTCAGAGTGTGTCAGAGAGTGTCAGAGAGTGATAGAGAGTGATAGAGAGTGCCAGAGAGTGTCAGAGTGTTTCAGAGTGTGTCAGAGTGTGTCAGAGAGTGTCAGAGAGTGATAGAGAGTGTCAGAGAGTGGTAGAGAGAGTCTGAGATTGTCAGAGAGTGACAGAGAATGCCAGGGAGTGTCACAGTGTGATAGAGAGTGATAGAGACTGTCAGAGAGTGTCAGAGAGAAGTAGAGAGTGTCAGAGAGTGATAGAGAGTGATAGAGAGTGTCAGAGAGTGTCAGAGAGTGATATAGTGTGTCAGAGAGTGTCTGAGTGTGTCTGAGAGTGTCAGAGAGTGATAGAGAGTGATAAAGAGTGTCTGAGAGTGTCAGAGATTTTCAGAGTATGTCAGAGAGTGTGAGAGAGTGTTAGAGAGTGTTAGAGAGTGATAGAGAGTGTCTGAGAGTGTCAGAGATTGTCAGAGTGTGTCAGAGTGTGTCAGAGAGTGTCAGAGTGTGTCTGAGATTGTCAGAGAGTGTCTGAGAGTTCAGTGAGTGTCAGAGAGCGATAGAGAGTGTCAGAGAGTGGCTGACAGAGTCTGAGACTGACAGAGAGTCTCAGAGAGTGTCCGAGAGTGATACAGAGTGTGTCTGAGATTGTCAGACAGTGTCTGAGAGTTCAGTGAGTTTCAGAGAGTGATAGGGAGTGTCAGAGAGTGATAGAGAGATTCAGAGTGTGTCAGAGAATGTCGGAGAGTGATAGAGAGTGTCAGAGAGTGACAGAGAGTGATAGAGAGGGTCAGAGTGTGTCAGAGAGTGATAGAGAGTGATAGAGAGTGATAGAGAGTGATAAAGAGCGTCAGAGAGCGCCAGAGAGTGTCATGTGTGTAAGAGAGTGTCAGAGTGTGTCAGAGAGTGTCAGAGAGTGATAGAGAGTGATAGAGAGTGATAGAGAGTGTCAGAGAGTGATAGAGAGTGATAGAGAGTGATAGAGAGTGTCAGAGAGTGTCTGAGAGGGTCAGAGTGTGTCAGAGAGTGTCAGAGAGTGTCAGAGAGTGTCAGAGAGTGATAGAGAGTGATAGAGAGTGTCTGAGAGCGTCAGAGAGTGTCAGAGTGTGTCAGAGAGTGTCAGAGAGTGTCTGAGAGTTCAGTGAGTGTCAGAGAGTGATAGAGAGTGTCTGAGAGTGTCTGAGAGTGACAGAGATTGTCAGAGTGTGTCAGAGAGTGTCAGAAATTGATAGAGTGTCTGACAGTGTCTGAGACTGTAAGAGAGTGTCAGAGAGTGTCCGAGAGTGTCCGAGAGTGATAGAGAGTGATGGTGAGTTTCAGAGAGTGATAGAGAGTGTCTGAGAGTGTCAGCGAGTGTCAGGGAGTCAAAGAGAGTGATATAGAGAGTCTGAGAGAGTCTGAGAGTGGCAGAGAGTGTCTGAGAGTGCCAGTGAGTGTCAGAGAGTGTTAGAGAGTGTCAGAGAGTGATAGAGAGTGTCTGAGAGTGTCTGAGAGTGACAGAGAGTGTCTGAGAGTGTCAGTGAGTGTCAGAGAGTGATAGAGAGTGATAGAGAGTGTCTGAGAGGGTCTGAGAGTGTCAGAGAGTGTCAGAGTGTGTCAGAGAGTGATAGAGAGTGATAGAGAGTGATAGAGTGTATCAGAGAGTGTCAGAGAGTGTCAGAGAGTGATAGATAGTGTATGAGACTGTCAGAGAGTGTCAGAGAGTGATAGAGAGTGTCAGAGAGTGTCAGAGAGAGTCAGAGATTGAGAGAGAGTGTCTGAGAGTGTCAGAGAGTGTCACAAAGTGTCAGAGAGTGTCGGAGTGTTGCAAAGAGTGTCAGAGAGTGATAGAGAGTGATAGAGAGTGTCAGAGAGTGTCATAGAGTATCATAGAGTGATAGAGAGTGTCAGAGAGTATCAGAGAGTGTCAGAGAGTGTCAGAGCATGACAGAGAGTGATCGACAGTGTCTGAGAGTGTCAGAGAGTGATAGAGAGTGTCAGAGAGTGATAGAGAGTCAGAGAGAGTTATAGACTGTGTCTGAGAGCGTCAGAGTGTGTCAGAGTGTGTCAGAGAAAGGCCGAGAGAGATAGAGAGTGATAGAGAATGTCAGAGTATGTCAGAGAGAGTCAGAGAGTGATAGAGAGTGTCTGAGAGTGGTAGAGAGAGTCAGAGAATGTCAGAGAGTGATAGAGAGTGTCAGAGAGTGTCAGAGAGTGATAGAGAGTGTCAGAGAGTGGTAGAGAGTGTCTGAGATTGTCAGAGAGTGATAGAGAGTTTCATGAGTATCAGAGAGTGTCAGAGAGTGATAGAGAGTGATAGAGAGTGTCAGAGAGCGTCAGAGAGTGTCATGTGTGTCAGAGAGTGTCAGAGTGTTTCAGAGATTGTCAGAGAGTGATAGAGAGTGATAGAGAGTGAGAGAGAGTGTCAGAGAGTGATAGAGAGAGTCAGAGTGTGTCAGAGAATGTCTGAGAGTGATAGAGAGTTTCAGAGAGTGGCAGAGAGTGGCAGAGAGTGTCTGAGAGTGTCAGAGATAGATCGTGTCAGAGATTGTCAGAGAGTGATAGAGAGTGTCAGAGAGTGATAGAAAGTGTCAGAGAGTGTCTGAGAGGTTCAGAGAGTGTCAGAGAGTGATAGAGAGTGATAGAGAGTGTCTAAGAGCGTCAGAGAGTGTCAGAGAGTGTCAGAGTGTGTCAGAGAGTGTCAGAGAGTGATAGAGAGTGATAGAGAGTGATAGAGAGCGTCAGAGAGCGCCAGAGAGCGCCAGAGAGTGTCATGTGTGTAAGAGAGTGTCAGAGTGTGTCAGAGAGTGTCAGAGAGTGATAGAGAGTGATAGAGAGTGATATAGAGTGATAGAGAGTGTCAGAGAGTGATAGAGAGTGATAGAGAGTGATAGAGAGTGTCAGAGAGTGTCTGAGAGGGTCAGAGTGTGTCAGAGAGTGTCAGAGAGTGTCAGAGAGTGTCAAAGAGTGATAGAGAGTGATAGAGAGTGTCTGAGAGCGTCAGAGAGTGTCAGAGTGTGTCAGAGAGTGTCAGAGAGTGTCAGAGAGTGTCTGAGAGTTCAGTGAGTGTCAGAGAGTGATAGAGAGTGTCTGAGAGTGTCTGAGAGTGACAGAGATTGTCAGAGTATGTCAGAGAGTGTCAGAAATTGATCGAGTGTCTGACAGTGTCTGAGACTGTAAGAGAGTGTCAGAGTGTGTCAGAGAGTGTCAGAGAGTGATAGAGAGTGTCAGAGAGTGGTAGAGAGAGTCTGAGATTGTCATGAAAGTGTGAGAGAGTGCCAGGGAGTGTCAGAGTGTGATAGAGAGTGATAGAGAGTGTCAGAGTGTGTCAGAGAATGTCAGAGTGTGTCAGAGAATGTCAGAGTGTGTCAGAGAGTGTCAGAGAGTGTCAGAGAGTGATAGAGAGTGTCAGAGAGTGTCAGAGAGTGATAGAGAGTGTCAGAGTGTGTCAGAGAGTGTCAGAGAGTGATAGAGAGGGTCAGAGAGTGATATAGAGTGTCAGAGAGTGATATAGAGTGTCAGAGATTGTCTGAGAGTGATAGAGAGTGTGAAAGAGTGATAGAGAGTGATAGAGAGTGTCTGAGAATGTCAGTGAGTGTCAGAGAGTGATAGAGAGTGTTAGAAAGTGTCTGAAAGGGTCTGAGAGTGTCAGAGAGTGTCAGAGTGTGTCAGAGAGTGATAGAGAGTGATAGAGTGTATCAGGGAGTGTCAGAGAGGGTCAGAGAGTGATAGAGAGTGTATGAGATTGTCAGAGAGTGTCAGAGAGTGATAGAGAGTGTCAGAGAGAGTCAGAGATTGATAGAGAGTGTCTGAGAGTGTCAGTGAGTGTCACAAAGTGTCAGAGTGTGTCATAGTGTTGCAGAGAGTGTCAGAGAGTGATAGAGAGTGATAGAGAGTGTCAGAGTGTGTCAGAGAGTGTCAGAGAGTGATAGAGAGTGATAGAGAGTGTCTGAGAGCGTCAGAGAGTGTCAGAGTGTGTCAGAGAGTGTCAGAGAGTGCTAGAGAGTGTCAGAGTGTGTCAGAGATTGTCAGAGTGTGTCAAAGAGTGTCAGAAAATGATAGAGAGTGATAGAGAGTGTCAGAGAGTGTCAGAGAGTGATAGAGAGTGTCAGAGAGTGATAGAGAGTGTCGGCGAGTGATAGAGAGTGATAGAGAGTGTCTGAGAGTGTCAGAGAGTGATAGAGAGTGTCAGAGAGTGATAGAGAGTGTCAGAGCGTGATAGAGAGTGTCTGAGAGTGTCTTAGAGTGTCAGAGATTGTCAGAGATTGTCAGAGATTGTCAAAGTGTGTCAGAGCGTGTCAGAGACTGTGAGAGAGTGTTAGAGAGTGATAGAGAGTGTCAGAGAGTGTCTGAGAGTTCAGTGAGTGTCAGAGAGTGATAGAGAGTGTCTGAGAGTGTCTGAGAGTGTCAGAGATTGTCAGAGATTGTCATAGTGTGTCAGAGAGTGTCAGAAATTGATAGAGTTTCTGACAGTGACTGAGACTGTCAGAGAGTGTCAGACAGTGTCCGAGAGTGTCCGAGAGTGTCCGAGAGTGATAGAGAGTGATGGAGAGTTTCAGAGAGTGATAGAGAGTGTCTGAGAGTGTCAGATAGTGTCAGGGAGTCATAGAGAGTGATATAGAGAGTCTGAGAGAGTCTGAGAGTGACAGAGAGTGTCTGAGAGTGCCAGTGAGTGTCAGAGAGTGTTAGAGAGTGTCAGAGAGTGTCAGAGTGTGCTGAGAGTGTCAGTGAGTGTCAGAGAGTGATAGAGAGTGATAGAGAGTGTCTGAGAGGGTCTGAGAGTGTCAGAGAGTGTCAGAGTGTGTCAGAGAGTGATAGAGAGTGATAGAGAGTGATAGAGTGTATCGGAGAGTGTCAGAGAGTGTCAGAGAGTGATAGAGAGTGTATGAGATTGTCGGAGAGTGTCAGAGAGTGATAGAGAGTGTCAGAGAGAGTCAGAGATTGAGAGAGAGTGTCTGAGAGTGTCAGAGAGTGTCACAAAGTGTCAGAGAGTGTCAGCGAGTGATAGAGAGTGTCAGAGTGTGATAGAGAGTGTCAGAGAGTGAGAGAGAGATTCAGAGTGTGTCAGAGAATGTCAGAGAGTGATGGAGTGTGTCAGAGAGTGATAGAGAGTGATAGAGAGGGTCAGAGTGTGTCAGAGAGTGTCAGAGAGTGATAGAGAGTGATAGAGAGTGATAGAGAGTGTCTGAGAGCGTCAGAGAGTGTCAGAGTGTGTCAGAGAGTGTCAGAGAGTGATAGAGAGTGATAGAGAGTGACAGAGAGTGATAGAGAGTGTCAGAGAGTGTCAGAGTGTGTCAGAGTGTGTCAGGAAGTGGTACAGAGAGTCTGAGATTGTCAGAGAGTGATAGAGAGTGCCAGGGAATTTCAGAGTGTGATAGAGATGATAGAGAGTGTCAGATAGTGTCTGAGATTGTCAGAGTGTCTCAGAGAGTGTTAGAGAATGATAGAGAGTGATAGAGAGTGTCAGAGAGTGTCAGAGAGTGATAGAGAGTGTCAGAGAGTGATAGAGAGTGTCGGCGAGTGATAGAGAGCGATAGAGAGTGTCTGAGAGTGTCAGAGAGTGATAGAGAGTGTCAGAGAGTGATAGAGAGTGTCAGAGAGTGATAGAGAGTGTCTGAGAGTGTCTGAGAGTGTCAGAGATTGTCAGAGATTGTCAGAGATTGTCAAAGTGTGTCAGAGCGTGTCAGAGACTGTGAGAGAGTGTTAGAGAGTGATAGAGAGTGTCAGAGAGTGTCTGAGAGTTCAGTGAGTGTCAGAGAGTGATAGAGAGTGTCTGAGAGTGTCTGAGAGTGTCAGAGATTGTCAGAGATTGTCATAGTGTGTCAGAGAGTGTCAGAAATTGATAGAGTTTCTGACAGTGACTGAGACTGTCAGAGAGTGTCAGACAGTGTCCGAGAGTGTCCGAGAGTGTCCGAGAGTGATAGAGAGTGATGGAGAGTTTCAGAGAGTGATAGAGAGTGTCTGAGAGTGTCAGATAGTGTCAGGGAGTCATAGAGAGTGATATAGAGAGTCTGAGAGAGTCTGAGAGTGACAGAGAGTGTCTGAGAGTGCCAGTGAGTGTCAGAGAGTGTTAGAGAGTGTCAGAGAGTGACAGAGAGTGCTGAGAGTGTCAGTGAGTGTCAGAGAGTGATAGAGAGTGATAGAGAGTGTCTGAGAGGGTCTGAGAGTGTCAGAGAGTGTCAGAGTGTGTCAGAGAGTGATAGAGAGTGATAGAGAGTGATAGAGTGTATCGGAGAGTGTCAGAGAGTGTCAGAGAGTGATAGAGAGTGTATGAGATTGTCGGAGAGTGTCAGAGAGTGATAGAGAGTGTCAGAGAGAGTCAGAGATTGAGAGAGAGTGTCTGAGAGTGTCAGAGAGTGTCACAAAGTGTCAGAGAGTGTCAGCGAGTGATAGAGAGTGTCAGAGTGTGATAGAGAGTGTCAGAGAGTGAGAGAGAGATTCAGAGTGTGTCAGAGAATGTCAGAGAGTGATGGAGAGTGTCAGAGAGTGATAGAGAGTGTCTGAGAGTGTCAGAGATAGATAGTGTCAGAGAGTGATAGAGTGTGTCAGAGAGTGATAGAGAGTGATAGAGAGGGTCAGAGTGTGTCAGAGAGTGTCAGAGAGTGATAGAGAGTGATAGAGAGTGATAGAGAGTGTCTGAGAGCGTCAGAGAGTGTCAGAGTGTGTCAGAGAGTGTCAGAGAGTGATAGAGAGTGATAGAGAGTGACAGAGAGTGATAGAGAGTGTCAGAGAGTGTCAGAGTGTGTCAGAGTGTGTCAGGAAGTGGTACAGAGAGTCTGAGATTGTCAGAGAGTGATAGAGAGTGCCAGGGAATTTCAGAGTGTGATAGAGATGATAGAGAGTGTCAGATAGTGTCTGAGATTGTCAGAGTGTCTCAGAGAGTGTTAGAGAATGATAGAGAGTGATAGAGAGTGTCAGAGAGTGTCAGAGAGTGATAGAGAGTGTCAGAGAGTGATAAAGAGTGTCAGCGAGTGATAGAGAGTGATAGAGAGTGTCTGAGAGTGTCAGAGAGTGATAGAGCGTGTCAGAGTGTGTCAGAGTGTGTCAGAGAGTGATAGAGAGTGATAGAGAGTGTCAGAGAGTGATACAGAGTGTCTGAGAGTGTCTGAGAGTGTCAGAGATTGTCAGAATGTGTCAGAGTGTGTCAGAGCGTGTCAGAGACTGTGAGAGAGTGTTAGAGTGTGATAGAGAGTGTCTGAAAGTGTCAGAGAGTGTCAGAGTGTTGCAGAGAGTGTCAGAGAGTGATAGAGAGTGTCAGAGAGTGTCATAGAGTGTCATAGAGTGATAGAGAGTGTCAGAGAGTATCATAGAGTGTCATAGAGTGTCAGAGAGTGATAGAGAGTGTCAGAGAGTGATAGAGAGTGTCAAAGAGTGTCAGAGAGTCAGAGAGAGTTATAGAGTGTGTCTGAGAGCGTCAGAGTGTGTCAAAGTGTGTCAGAGAGAGTCAGAGAGAGATAGAGAGTGATAGAGAATGTCAGAGTGTGTCAGAGCGAGTCAGAGAGTGATAGAGAGTGTCTGAGAGTGGTAGAGAGAGACAGAGAGTGTCCGAGAGTAATAGAGAGTGTCAGAGAGTGTCAGAGAGTGATAGAGAGTGTCAGAGAGTGGTAGAGAGAGTCTGAGATTGTCAGAGAGTGATAGAGAGTGTCAGAGAGTATCAGAGAGTGTCAGAGAGTGATAGAGAGTGATAGAGAGTGTCAGATAGCGTCAGAGAGTGTCATGTGTGTCAGAGAGTGTCAGAGTGTTTCAGAGATTGTCAGAGAGTGATAGACAGTGATAGAGAGTGATAGAGAGTGTCAGAGAGTGATAGAGAGTGTCAGAGAGTGATAGAGAGAGTCAGAGTGTGTCAGAGAATGTCAGAGAGTGATAGAGAGTGTCAGAGAGTGATAGAGAGTGTCTGTGAGTGTCAGAGATAGATCGTGTCAGAGATTGTCAGAGAGTGATAGAGAGTGTCAGAGAGTGTCAGAGAGTGATAGAGAGTGTCAGAGAGTGTCTGAGAGGGTCAGAGTGTGTCAGAGAGTGTCAGAGAGTGATAGAGAGTGATAGAGAGTGTCTGAGAGCGTCAGAGAGTGTCAGAGTGTGTCAGAGAGTGTCAGAGAGTGATAGAGAATGATAGAGAGTGTCAGAGAGTGTCAGATTGTGTCAGAGTGTGTCAGAGAGTTTCAGAGAGTGATAGAGAGTGTCAGAGAGTGGTAGAGAGAGTCTGAGATTGTCAGCGAGTGATAGAGAGTACCAGGGAGTGTCAGAGTGTGATAGAGAGTGATAGAGAGTGTCAGAGAGTGTCAGAGAATGTCAGAGTGTGTCAGCGAGTGTCTGAGAATGATAGAGAGTGATAGAGAGTGTCAGAGAGTGTCAGAGAGTGATATAGAGTGTCAGAGAGTGATAGAGAGTGTCAGAGAGTGATAGAGAGTGATAGAGAGTGTCTGAGAGTGTCAGAGAGTGATATAGAGTGTCAGAGAGTGATATAGAGTGTCAGAGAGTGTCTGAGAGTGATAGAGAGTGTCTGAGAGTGTCAGTGAGTGTCAGAGAGTGATATAGAGTGATATAGAGTGATATAGAGTGTCTGAGAGTGTCAGATAGTGTCAGGGAGTCATAGAGAGTGATATAGAGAGTCTGAGAGAGTCTGAGAGTGACAGAGAGTGTCTGAGAGTGCCAGTGAGTGTCAGAGAGTGTTAGAGAGTGTCAGAGAGTGATAGAGAGTGTCTGAGAGTGTCTGAGAGTGACAGAGAGTGCTGAGAGTGTCAGTGAGTGTCAGAGAGTGATAGAGAGTGATAGAGAGTGTCTGAGAGGGTCTGAGAGTGTCAGAGAGTGTCAGAGTGTGTCAGAGAGTGATAGAGAGTGATAGAGAGTGATAGAGTGTATCGGAGAGTGTCAGAGAGTGATAGAGAGTGTATGAGATTGTCGGAGAGTGTCAGAGAGTGTCAGAGAGAGTCAGAGATTGAGAGAGAGTGTCTGAGAGTGTCAGAGATTGTCACAAAGTGTCAGAGAGTGTCAGCGAGTGATAGAGAGTGTCAGAGAGTGATAGAGAGTGTCAGAGAGTGAGAGAGAGATTCAGAGTGTGTCAGAGAATGTCAGAGAGTGATGGAGAGTGTCAGAGAGTGATAGAGAGTGTCTGAGAGTGTCAGAGATAGATAGTGTCAGAGAGTGATAGAGTGTGTCAGAGAGTGATAGAGAGTGATAGAGAGGGTCAGAGTGTGTCAGAGAGTGTCAGAGAGTGATAGAGAGTGATAGAGAGTGATAGAGAGTGTCTGAGAGCGTCAGAGAGAGTCAGAGTGTGTCAGAGAGTGTCAGAGAGTGATAGAGAGTGATAGAGAGTGATAGAGAGTGAAAGAGAGTGTCAGAGAGTGTCAGAGTGTGTCAGAGTGTGTCAGGGAGTGGTACAGAGAGTCTGAGATTGTCAGAGAGTGATAGAGAGTGCCAGGGAATTTCAGAGTGTGATAGAGATGACAGAGAGTGTCAGATAGTGTCAGAGATTGTCAGAGTGTGTCAGAGAGTGTCAGAGAATGATAGAGAGTGATAGAGAGTGTCAGAAAGTGTCAGAGAGTGATATAGAGTGTCAGAGAGTGATAGAGAGTGTCAGCGAGTGATAGAGAGTGATAGAGAGTGTCTGAGAGTGTCAGAGAGTGATAGAGCGTGTCAGAGTGTGTCAGAGAGTGATAGAGAGTGATAGAGAGTGTCAGAGAGTGATAGAGTGTCTGAGAGTGTCTGAGAGTGTCAGAGATTGTCAGAATGTGTCAGAGTGTGTCAGAGCGTGTCAGAGACTGTGAGAGAGTGTTAGAGTGTGATAGAGAGTGTCTGAAAGTGTCAGAGAGTGTCAGAGTGTTGCAGAGAGTGTCAGAGAGTGATAGAGAGTGATAGAGAGTGTCAGAGAGTGTCAGAGAGTGTCACAAAGTGTCAGAGAGTGTCAGCGAGTGATAGAGAGTGTCAGAGAGTGATAGAGAGTGTCAGAGAGTGAGAGAGAGATTCAGAGTGTGTCAGAGAATGTCAGAGAGTGATGGAGAGTGTCAGAGAGTGATAGAGAGTGTCTGAGAGTGTCAGAGATAGATAGTGTCAGAGAGTGTCTGAGAGTTCAGTGAGTGTCAGAGAGTGATAGAGAGTGTCTGAGAGTGTCTGAGAGTGTCAGAGATTGTCAGAGATTGTCATAGTGTGTCAGAGAGTGTCAGAAATTGATAGAGTTTCTGACAGTGACTGAGACTGTCAGAGAGTGTCAGACAGTGTCCGAGAGTGTCCGAGAGTGTCCGAGAGTGATAGAGAGTGATGGAGAGTTTCAGAGAGTGATAGAGAGTGTCTGAGAGTGTCAGATAGTGTCAGGGAGTCATAGAGAGTGATATAGAGAGTCTGAGAGAGTCTGAGAGTGACAGAGAGTGTCTGAGAGTGCCAGTGAGTGTCAGAGAGTGTTAGAGAGTGTCAGAGAGTGACAGAGAGTGCTGAGAGTGTCAGTGAGTGTCAGAGAGTGATAGAGAGTGATAGAGAGTGTCTGAGAGGGTCTGAGAGTGTCAGAGAGTGTCAGAGTGTGTCAGAGAGTGATAGAGAGTGATAGAGAGTGATAGAGTGTATCGGAGAGTGTCAGAGAGTGTCAGAGAGTGATAGAGAGTGTATGAGATTGTCGGAGAGTGTCAGAGAGTGATAGAGAGTGTCAGAGAGAGTCAGAGATTGAGAGAGAGTGTCTGAGAGTGTCAGAGAGTGTCACAAAGTGTCAGAGAGTGTCAGCGAGTGATAGAGAGTGTCAGAGTGTGATAGAGAGTGTCAGAGAGTGAGAGAGAGATTCAGAGTGTGTCAGAGAATGTCAGAGAGTGATTGAGAGTGTCAGAGAGTGATAGAGAGTGTCTGAGAGTGTCAGAGATAGATAGTGTCAGAGAGTGATAGAGTGTGTCAGAGAGTGATAGAGAGTGATAGAGAGGGTCAGAGTGTGTCAGAGAGTGATAGAGAGTGTCGGCGAGTGATAGAGAGTGATAGAGAGTGTCTGAGAGTGTCAGAGAGTGATAGAGAGTGATAGAGAGTGTCTGAGAGCGTCAGAGAGTGTCAGAGTGTGTCAGAGAGTGTCAGAGAGTGATAGAGAGTGTCAGATAGTGTCTGAGATTGTCAGAGTGTCTCAGAGAGTGTTAGAGAATGATAGAGAGTGATAGAGAGTGTCAGAGAGTGTCAGAGAGTGATAGAGAGTGTCAGAGAGTGATAAAGAGTGTCAGCGAGTGATAGAGAGTGATAGAGAGTGTCTGAGAGTGTCAGAGAGTGATAGAGCGTGTCAGAGTGTGTCAGAGTGTGTCAGAGAGTGATAGAGAGTGATAGAGAGTGTCAGAGAGTGATAGAGAGTGTCTGAGAGTGTCTGAGAGTGTCAGAGATTGTCAGAATGTGTCAGAGTGTGTCAGAGCGTGTCAGAGACTGTGAGAGAGTGTTAGAGTGTGATAGAGAGTGTCTGAAAGTGTCAGAGAGTGTCAGAGTGTTGCAGAGAGTGTCAGAGAGTGATAGAGAGTGTCAGAGAGTGTCATAGAGTGTCATAGAGTGATAGAGAGTGTCAGAGAGTATCATAGAGTGTCATAGAGTGTCAGAGAGTGATAGAGAGTGTCAGAGAGTGATAGAGAGTGTCAAAGAGTGTCAGAGAGTCAGAGAGAGTTATAGAGTGTGTCTGAGAGCGTCAGAGTGTGTCAAAGTGTGTCAGAGAGAGTCAGAGAGAGATAGAGAGTGATAGAGAATGTCAGAGTGTGTCAGAGCGAGTCAGAGAGTGATAGAGAGTGTCTGAGAGTGGTAGAGAGAGACAGAGAGTGTCCGAGAGTAATAGAGAGTGTCAGAGAGTGTCAGAGAGTGATAGAGAGTTTCAGAGAGTGGTAGAGAGAGTCTGAGATTGTCAGAGAGTGATAGAGAGTGTCAGAGAGTATCAGAGAGTGTCAGAGAGTGATAGAGAGTGATAGAGAGTGTCAGATAGCGTCAGAGAGTGTCATGTGTGTCAGAGAGTGTCAGAGTGTTTCAGAGATTGTCAGAGAGTGATAGACAGTGATAGAGAGTGATAGAGAGTGTCAGAGAGTGATAGAGAGTGTCAGAGAGTGATAGAGAGAGTCAGAGTGTGTCAGAGAATGTCAGAGAGTGATAGAGAGTGTCAGAGAGTGATAGAGAGTGTCTGTGAGTGTCAGAGATAGATCGTGTCAGAGATTGTCAGAGAGTGATAGAGAGTGTCAGAGAGTGTCAGAGAGTGATAGAGAGTGTCAGAGAGTGTCTGAGAGGGTCAGAGTGTGTCAGAGAGTGTCAGAGAGTGATAGAGAGTGATAGAGAGTGTCTGAGAGCGTCAGAGAGTGTCAGAGTGTGTCAGAGAGTGTCAGAGAGTGATAGAGAATGATAGAGAGTGTCAGAGAGTGTCAGATTGTGTCAGAGTGTGTCAGAGAGTTTCAGAGAGTGATAGAGAGTGTCAGAGAGTGGTAGAGAGAGTCTGAGATTGTCAGCGAGTGATAGAGAGTACCAGGGAGTGTCAGAGTGTGATAGAGAGTGATAGAGAGTGTCAGAGAGTGTCAGAGAATGTCAGAGTGTGTCAGCGAGTGTCTGAGAATGATAGAGAGTGATAGAGAGTGTCAGAGAGTGTCAGAGAGTGATATAGAGTGTCAGAGAGTGATAGAGAGTGTCAGAGAGTGATAGAGAGTGATAGAGAGTGTCTGAGAGTGTCAGAGAGTGATATAGAGTGTCAGAGAGTGATATAGAGTGTCAGAGAGTGTCTGAGAGTGATAGAGAGTGTCTGAGAGTGTCAGTGAGTGTCAGAGAGTGATATAGAGTGATATAGAGTGATATAGAGTGTCTGAGAGTGTCAGATAGTGTCAGGGAGTCATAGAGAGTGATATAGAGAGTCTGAGAGAGTCTGAGAGTGACAGAGAGTGTCTGAGAGTGCCAGTGAGTGTCAGAGAGTGTTAGAGAGTGTCAGAGAGTGATAGAGAGTGTCTGAGAGTGTCTGAGAGTGACAGAGAGTGCTGAGAGTGTCAGTGAGTGTCAGAGAGTGATAGAGAGTGATAGAGAGTGTCTGAGAGGGTCTGAGAGTGTCAGAGAGTGTCAGAGTGTGTCAGAGAGTGATAGAGAGTGATAGAGAGTGATAGAGTGTATCGGAGAGTGTCAGAGAGTGATAGAGAGTGTATGAGATTGTCGGAGAGTGTCAGAGAGTGTCAGAGAGAGTCAGAGATTGAGAGAGAGTGTCTGAGAGTGTCAGAGATTGTCACAAAGTGTCAGAGAGTGTCAGCGAGTGATAGAGAGTGTCAGAGAGTGATAGAGAGTGTCAGAGAGTGAGAGAGAGATTCAGAGTGTGTCAGAGAATGTCAGAGAGTGATGGAGAGTGTCAGAGAGTGATAGAGAGTGTCTGAGAGTGTCAGAGATAGATAGTGTCAGAGAGTGATAGAGTGTGTCAGAGAGTGATAGAGAGTGATAGAGAGGGTCAGAGTGTGTCAGAGAGTGTCAGAGAGTGATAGAGAGTGATAGAGAGTGATAGAGAGTGTCTGAGAGCGTCAGAGAGTGTCAGAGTGTGTCAGAGTGTGTCAGGGAGTGGTACAGAGAGTCTGAGATTGTCAGAGAGTGATAGAGAGTGCCAGGGAATTTCAGAGTGTGATAGAGATGATAGAGAGTGTCAGATAGTGTCAGAGATTGTCAGAGTGTGTCAGAGAGTGTCAGAGAATGATAGAGAGTGATAGAGAGTGTCAGAGAGTGTCAGAGAGTGATATAGAGTGTCAGAGAGTGATAGAGAGTGTCAGCGAGTGATAGAGAGTGATAGAGAGTGTCTGAGAGTGTCAGAGAGTGATAGAGCGTGTCAGAGTGTGTCAGAGAGTGATAGAGAGTGATAGAGAGTGTCAGAGAGTGATAGAGTGTCTGAGAGTGTCTGAGAGTGTCAGAGATTGTCAGAATGTGTCAGAGTGTGTCAGAGCGTGTCAGAGACTGTGAGAGAGTGTTAGAGTGTGATAGAGAGTGTCTGAAAGTGTCAGAGAGTGTCAGAGTGTTGCAGAGAGTGTCAGAGAGTGATAGAGAGTGATAGAGAGTGTCAGAGAGTGTCAGAGAGTGTCACAAAGTGTCAGAGAGTGTCAGCGAGTGATAGAGAGTGTCAGAGAGTGAGAGAGAGTGTCAGAGAGTGAGAGAGAGATTCAGAGTGTGTCAGAGAATGTCAGAGAGTGATGGAGAGTGTCAGAGAGTGATAGAGAGTGTCTGAGAGTGTCAGAGATAGATAGTGTCAGAGAGAGATAGAGTGTGTCAGAGAGTGATAGAGAGTGATAGAGAGGGTCAGAGTGTGTCAGAGAGTGTCAGAGAGAGATAGAGAGTGATAGAGAGTGATAGAGAGTGTCTGAGAGCGTCAGAGAGTGTCAGAGTGTGCCAGAGAGAGTCAGAGAGTGATAGAGAGTGATAGAGAGTGATAGAGAGTGTCAGAGAGTGTCAGAGTGTGTCAGAGTGTGTCAGGGAGTGGTACAGAGAGTCCGAGATTGTCAGAGAGTGATAGAGAGTGCCAGGGAATTTCAGAGTTTGATAGAGATGATAGAGAGTGTCAGATAGTGTCAGAGATTGTCAGAGTGTGTCAGAGAGTGTCAGAGAATGATAGAGAGTGATAGAGAGTGTCAGAGAGTGTCAAAGAGTGATAGAGAGTGTCAGAGAGTGATAGAGAGTGTCAGCGAGTGATAGAGAGTGATAGAGAGTGTCTGAGAGTGTCAGAGAGTGATAGAGCGTGTCAGAGTGTGTCAGAGAGTGATAGAGAGTGATAGAGAGTGATAGAGAGTGTCAGAGAGTGATAGAGAGTGTCTGAGAGTGTCTGAGATTGTCAGAATGTGTCAGAGTGTGTCAGAGCGTGTCAGAGACTGTGAGAGAGTGTTAGAGTGTGATAGAGATTGTCTGAAAGTGTCAGAGAGTGTCAGAGTGTTGCAGAGAGTGTCAGAGAGTGATAGAGAGTGATAGAGAGTGATAGAGAGTGTCAGAGAGTGATAGAGAGTGTCTGAGAGTGTCTGAGAGTGTCAGAGATTGTCAGAATGTGTCAGAGTGTGTCAGAGCGTGTCAGAGACTGTGAGAGAGTGTTAGAGTGTGATAGAGAGTGTCTGAAAGTGTCAGAGAGTGTCAGAGTGTTGCAGAGAGTGTCAGAGAGTGATAGAGAGTGATAGAGAGTGTCAGAGAGTGTCATAGAGTGTCATAGAGTGATAGAGAGTGTCAGAGAGTATCATAGAGTGTCATAGAGTGTCAGAGAGTGATAGAGAGTGTCAGAGAGTGATAGAGAGTGTCAAAGAGTGTCAGAGAGTCAGAGAGAGTTATAGAGTGTGTCTGAGAGCGTCAGAGAGTGTCAGAGTGTGTCAGAGAGAGTCAGAGAGAGAAAGAGAGTGATAGAGAATGTCAGAGAGTGTCAGAGAGTGATAGAGAGTGTCAGAGAGTGACAGAGAGTGTCAGAGAGTGATAGAGAGTGTCAGAGAGTGGTAGAGAGAGTCTGAGATTGTCAGAGAGTGATAGAGAGTGTCAGAGAGTATCAGAGAGTGTCAGAGAGTGATAGAGAGTGATAGAGAGTGTCAGAGAGTGTCAAAGAGTGATAGAGAGTGTCAGAGAGTGATAGAGAGTGTCAGCGAGTGATAGAGAGTGATAGAAAGTGTCTGAGAGTGTCAGAGAGTGATAGAGCGTGTCAGAGTGTGTCAGAGAGTGATAGAGAGTGATAGAGAGTGTCAGAGAGTGATAGAGAGTGTCTGAGAGTGTCTGAGAGTGTCAGAGATTGTCAGAATGTGTCAGAGTGTGTCAGAGCGTGTCAGAGACTGTGAGAGAGTGTTAGAGTGTGATAGAGATTGTCTGAAAGTGTCAGAGAGTGTCAGAGTGTTGCAGAGAGTGTCAGAGAGTGATAGAGAGTGATAGAGAGTGATAGAGAGTGTCAGAGAGTGATAGAGAGTGTCTGAGAGTGTCTGAGAGTGTCAGAGATTGTCAGAATGTGTCAGAGTGTGTCAGAGCGTGTCAGAGCGTGTCAGAGACTGTGAGAGAGTGTTAGAGTGTGATAGAGAGTGTCTGAAAGTGTCAGAGAGTGTCAGAGTGTTGCAGAGAGTGTCAGAGAGTGATAGAGAATGATAGAGAGTGATAGAGAGTGTCAGAGAGTGTCAAAGAGTGATAGAGAGTGTCAGAGAGTGATAGAGAGTGTCAGCGAGTGATAGAGAGTGATAGAGAGTGTCTGAGAGTGTCAGAGAGTGATAGAGCGTGTCAGAGTGTGTCAGAGAGTGATAGAGAGTGATAGAGAGTGATAGAGAGTGTCAGAGAGTGATAGAGAGTGTCTGAGAGTGTCTGAGATTGTCAGAATGTGTCAGAGTGTGTCAGAGCGTGTCAGAGACTGTGAGAGAGTGTTAGAGTGTGATAGAGATTGTCTGAAAGTGTCAGAGAGTGTCAGAGTGTTGCAGAGAGTGTCAGAGAGTGATAGAGAGTGATAGAGAGTGATAGAGAGTGTCAGAGAGTGATAGAGAGTGTCTGAGAGTGTCTGAGAGTGTCAGAGATTGTCAGAATGTGTCAGAGTGTGTCAGAGCGTGTCAGAGACTGTGAGAGAGTGTTAGAGTGTGATAGAGAGTGTCTGAAAGTGTCAGAGAGTGTCAGAGTGTTGCAGAGAGTGTCAGAGAGTGATAGAGAGTGATAGAGAGTGTCAGAGAGTGTCATAGAGTGTCATAGAGTGATAGAGAGTGTCAGAGAGTATCATAGAGTGTCATAGAGTGTCAGAGAGTGATAGAGAGTGTCAGAGAGTGATAGAGAGTGTCAAAGAGTGTCAGAGAGTCAGAGAGAGTTATAGAGTGTGTCTGAGAGCGTCAGAGAGTGTCAGAGTGTGTCAGAGAGAGTCAGAGAGAGAAAGAGAGTGATAGAGAATGTCAGAGAGTGTCAGAGAGTGATAGAGAGTGTCAGAGAGTGACAGAGAGTGTCAGAGAGTGATAGAGAGTGTCAGAGAGTGGTAGAGAGAGTCTGAGATTGTCAGAGAGTGATAGAGAGTGTCAGAGAGTATCAGAGAGTGTCAGAGAGTGATAGAGAGTGATAGAGAGTGTCAGAGAGTGTCAAAGAGTGATAGAGAGTGTCAGAGAGTGATAGAGAGTGTCAGCGAGTGATAGAGAGTGATAGAAAGTGTCTGAGAGTGTCAGAGAGTGATAGAGCGTGTCAGAGTGTGTCAGAGAGTGATAGAGAGTGATAGAGAGTGTCAGAGAGTGATAGAGAGTGTCTGAGAGTGTCTGAGAGTGTCAGAGATTGTCAGAATGTGTCAGAGTGTGTCAGAGCGTGTCAGAGACTGTGAGAGAGTGTTAGAGTGTGATAGAGATTGTCTGAAAGTGTCAGAGAGTGTCAGAGTGTTGCAGAGAGTGTCAGAGAGTGATAGAGAGTGATAGAGAGTGATAGAGAGTGTCAGAGAGTGATAGAGAGTGTCTGAGAGTGTCTGAGAGTGTCAGAGATTGTCAGAATGTGTCAGAGTGTGTCAGAGCGTGTCAGAGCGTGTCAGAGACTGTGAGAGAGTGTTAGAGTGTGATAGAGAGTGTCTGAAAGTGTCAGAGAGTGTCAGAGTGTTGCAGAGAGTGTCAGAGAGTGATAGAGAGTGATAGAGAGTGTCATAGAGTGTCATAGAGTGATAGAGAGTGTCAGAGAGTATCATAGAGTGTCATAGAGTGTCAGAGAGTGATAGAGAGTGTCAGAGAGTGATAGAGAGTGTCAAAGAGTGTCAGAGAGTCAGAGAGTCAGAGAGAGTTATAGAGTGTGTCTGAGAGCGTCAGAGTGTGTCAAAGTGTGTCAGAGAGAGTCAGAGAGAGATAGAGAGTGATAGAGAATGTCAGAGTGTGTCAGAGCGAGTCAGAGAGTGATAGAGAGTGTCTGAGAGTGGTAGAGAGAGACAGAGAGTGTCCGAGAGTAATAGAGAGTGTCAGAGAGTGTCAGAGAGTGATAGAGAGTGTCAGAGAGTGGTAGAGAGAGTCTGAGATTGTCAGAGAGTGATAGAGAGTGTCAGAGAGTATCAGAGAGTGTCAGAGAGTGATAGAGAGTGATAGAGAGTGTCAGATAGCGTCAGAGAGTGTCATGTGTGTCAGAGAGTGTCAGAGTGTTTCAGAGATTGTCAGAGAGTGATAGACAGTGATAGAGAGTGATAGAGAGTGTCAGAGAGTGATATAGAGTGTCAGAGAGTGATAGAGAGAGTCAGAGTGTGTCAGAGAATGTCAGAGAGTGATAGAGAGTGTCAGAGAGTGATAGAGAGGGTCTGTGAGTGTCAGAGATAGATCGTGTCAGAGATTGTCAGAGAGTGATAGAGAGTGTCAGAGAGTGTCAGAGAGTGATAGAGAGTGTCAGAGAGTGTCTGAGAGGGTCAGAGTGTGTCAGAGAGTGTCAGAGAGTGATAGAGAGTGATAGAGAGTGTCTGAGAGCGTCAGAGAGTGTCAGAGTGTGTCAGAGAGTGTCAGAGAGTGATAGAGAATGATAGAGAGTGTCAGAGAGTGTCAGATTGTGTCAGAGTGTGTCAGAGAGTTTCAGAGAGTGATAGAGAGAGTCAGAGAGTGGTAGAGAGAGTCTGAGATTGTCAGCGAGTGATAGAGAGTACCAGGGAGTGTCAGAGTGTGATAGAGAGTGATAGAGAGTGTCAGAGAGTGTCAGAGAATGTCAGAGTGTGTCAGAGAATGTCAGAGTGTGTCAGAGAGTGTCTGAGAATGATAGAGAGTGATAGAGAGTGTCAGAGAGTGTCAGAGAGTGATATGGAGTGTCAGAGAGTGATAGAGAGTGTCAGAGAGTGATAGAGAGCGACAGAGAGTGTCTGAGAGTGTCAGAGAGTGATATAGAGTATCAGAGAGTGTCTGAGAGTGTCTGAGAGTGTCAGAGAGTGTCAGAGAGTGATAGAGACTGTCTGAGAGTGTCAGTGAGTGTCAGAGAGTGATATAGAGTGTCAGAGACTGATATAGAGTGTCAGAGAGTGAAAGAGAGTGTCAGAGAGTGATAGAGAGCGATAGAGAGAGTCTGAGAGTGTCAGAGAGTGATATAGAGTGTCAGAGAGTGTCACAGAGTGTCTGAGACTGTCAGAGAGTGTCTGAGAGTGTCAGAGAGTGATATAGAGTGTCAGAGAGTGTCTGAGAGTGTCTGAGAGTGTCAGAGCGTGATAGAGAGTGTCAGAGAGTGTCAGAGAGTGATAGAGAGTGTCTGAGAGTGTCAGTGAGTGTCAGAGAGTGATATAGAGTGATATAGAGTGATATAGAGTGTCAGAGAGTGATATAGAGTGTCAGAGAGTGTCTGAGAGTGTCTGAGAGTGTCAGAGAGTGTCTGAGAGTGTCAGAGAGTGATATAGAGTGTCAGAGAGTGTCTGAGAGTGTCTGAGAGTGTCAGAGCGTGATAGAGAGTGTCAGAGAGTGTCAGAGAGTGATAGAGAGTGTCTGAGAGTGTCAGTGAGTGTCAGAGAGTGATATAGAGTGATATAGAGTGATATAGAGTGTCTGAGAGTGTCAGATAGTGTCAGGGAGTCATAGAGAGTGATATAGAGAGTCTGAGAGAGTCTGAGAGTGACAGAGAGTGTCTGAGAGTGCCAGTGAGTGTCAGAGAGTGTTAGAGAGTGTCAGAGAGTGATAGAGAGTGTCTGAGAGTGTCTGAGAGTGACAGAGAGTGCTGAGAGTGTCAGTGAGTGTCAGGGAGTGATAGAGAGTGATAGAGAGTGTCTGAGAGGGTCTGAGAGTGTCAGAGTGTGTCAGAGTGTGTCAGAGAGTGATAGAGAGTGATAGAGAGTGATAGAGTGTATCGGAGAGTGTCAGAGAGTGTCAGAGAGCGATAGAGAGTGTCAGAGAGTGTCAGAGAGAGTCAGAGATTGAGAGAGAGTGTCTGAGAGTGTCAGAGAGTGTCACAAAGTGTCAGAGAGTGTCAGCGAGTGATAGAGAGTGTCAGAGAGTGATAGAGAGTGTCAGAGAGTGAGAGAGAGATTCAGAGTGTGTCAGAGAATGTCAGAGAGTGATGGAGAGTGTCAGAGAGTGATAGAGTGTGTCTGAGAGTGTCAGAGATAGATAGTGTCAGAGAGTGATAGAGTGTGTCAGAGATTGATAGAGAGTGATAGAGAGGGTCAGAGTGTGTCAGAGTGTGTCAGAGTGTGTCAGGGAGTGGTACAGAGAGTCTGAGATTGTCAGAGAGTGATAGAGAGTGCCAGGGAATTTCAGAGGGTGATAGAGATGATAGAGAGTGTCAGATAGTGTCAGAGATTGTCAGAGTGTGTCAGAGAGTGTCAGAGAATGATAGAGAGTGATAGAGAGTGTCAGAGAGTGTCAGAGAGTGATAGAGAGTGTCAGAGAGTGATAGAGAGTGTCAGCGAGTGATAGAGAGTGATAGAGAGTGTCTGAGAGTGTCAGAGAGTGATCGAGCGTGTCAGAGTGTGTCAGAGAGTGATAGAGAGTGATAGAGAGTGTCAGAGAGTGATAGAGAGTGTCTGAGAGTGTCTGAGAGTGTCAGAGATTGTCAGAATGTGTCAGAGTGTGTCAGAGCGTGTCAGAGACTGTGAGAGAGTGTTAGAGTGTGATAGAGAGTGTCTGAAAGTGTCAGAGAGTGTCAGAGTGTTGCAGAGAGTGTCAGAGAGTGATAGAGAGTGATAGAGAGTGTCAGAGAGTGTCAGAGAGTGACAGAGAGTGTCAGAGAGTGAGAGAGAGATTCAGAGTGTGTCAGAGAATGTCAGAGAGTGATGGAGAGTGTCAGAGAGTGATAGAGAGTGTCTGAGAGTGTCAGAGATAGATAGTGTCAGAGAGTGATAGAGTGTGTCAGAGAGTGATAGAGAGTGATAGAGAGGGTCAGAGTGTGTCAGAGAGTGTCAGAGAGTGATAGAGAGTGATAGAGAGTGATAGAGAGTGTCTGAGAGCGTCAGAGAGTGTCAGAGTGTGTCAGAGAGTGTCAGAGAGTGATAGAGAGTGATAGAGAGTGATAGAGAGTGATAGAGAGTGTCAGAGAGTGTCAGAGTGTGTCAGAGTGTGTCAGGGAGTGGTACAGAGAGTCTGAGATTGTCAGAGAGTGATAGAGAGTGCCAGGGAATTTCAGAGTGTGATAGAGATGATAGAGAGTGTCAGATAGTGTCAGAGATTGTCAGAGTGTGTCAGAGAGTGTCATAGAATGATAGAGAGTGATAGAGAGTGTCAGAGAGTGTCAGAGAGTGATAGAGAGTGTCAGAGAGTGATAGAGAGTGTCAGCGAGTGATAGAGAGTGATAGAGAGTGTCTGAGAGTGTCAGAGAGTGATAGAGCGTGTCAGAGTGTGTCAGAGAGTGATAGAGAGTGATAGAGAGTGTCAGAGAGTGATAGAGTGTGTCTGAGAGTGTCTGAGAGTGTCAGAGATTGTCAGAATGTGTCAGAGTGTGTCAGAGCGTGTCAGAGACTGTGAGAGAGTGTTAGAGTGTGATAGAGAGTGTCTGAAAGTGTCAGAGAGTGTCAGAGTGTTGCAGAGTGTGTCAGAGAGTGATAGAGAGTGATAGAGAGTGTCAGAGAGTGTCAGAGAGTGTCACAAAGTGTCAGAGAGTGTCAGCGAGTGATAGAGAGTGTCAGAGAGTGATAGAGAGTGTCAGAGAGTGAGAGAGAGATTCAGAGTGTGTCAGAGAATGTCAGAGAGTGATGGAGAGTGTCAGAGAGTGATAGAGAGTGTCTGAGAGTGTCAGAGATAGATAGTGTCAGAGAGTGATAGAGTGTGTCAGAGAGTGATAGAGAGTGATAGAGAGGGTCAGAGTGTGTCAGAGAGTGTCAGAGAGAGATAGAGAGTGATAGAGAGTGATAGAGAGTGTCTGAGAGCGTCAGAGAGTGTCAGAGTGTGCCAGAGAGTGTCAGAGAGTGATAGAGAGTGATAGAGAGTGATAGAGAGTGATAGAGAGTGTCAGAGAGTGTCAGAGTGTGTCAGAGTGTGTCAGGGAGTGGTACAGAGAGTCCGAGATTGTCAGAGAGTGATAGAGAGTGCCAGGGAATTTCAGAGTGTGATAGAGATGATAGAGAGTGTCAGATAGTGTCAGAGATTGTCAGAGTGTGTCAGAGAGTGTCAGAGAATGATAGAGAGTGATAGAGAGTGTCAGAGAGTGTCAGAGAGTGATAGAGAGTGTCAGAGAGTGATAGAGAGTGTCAGCGAGTGATAGAGAGTGATAGAGAGTGTCTGAGAGTGTCAGAGAGTGATAGAGCGTGTCAGAGTGTGTCAGAGAGTGATAGAGAGTGATAGAGAGTGTCAGAGAGTGATAGAGAGTGTCTGAGAGTGTCGGAGAGTGTCAGAGATTGTCAGAATGTGTCAGAGTGTGTCAGAGCGTGTCAGAGACTGTGAGAGAGTGTTAGAGTGTGATAGAGAGTGTCTGAAAGTGTCAGAGAGTGTCAGAGTGTTGCAGAGAGTGTCAGAGAGTGATAGAGAGTGATAGAGAGTGTCATAGAGTGTCATAGAGTGTCATAGAGTGATAGAGAGTGTCAGAGAGTATCATAGAGTGTCATAGAGTGTCAGAGAGTGATAGAGAGTGTCAGAGAGTGATAGAGAGTGTCAAAGAGTGTCAGAGAGTCAGAGAGAGTTATAGAGTGTGTCTGAGAGCGTCAGAGTGTGATAGAGCGTGTCAGAGTGTGTCAGAGAGTGATAGAGAGTGATAGAGAGTGTCAGAGAGTGATAGAGAGTGTCTGAGAGTGTCTGAGAGTGTCAGAGATTGTCAGAATGTGTCAGAGTGTGTCAGAGCGTGTCAGAGACTGTGAGAGAGTGTTAGAGTGTGATAGAGAGTGTCTGAAAGTGTCAGAGAGTGTCAGAGTGTTGCAGAGAGTGTCAGAGAGTGATAGAGAGTGATAGAGAGTGTCAGAGAGTGTCACAAAGTGCCAGAGAGTGTCAGCGAGTGATAGAGAGTGTCAGAGAGTGATAGAGAGTGTCAGAGAGTGAGAGAGAGATTCAGAGTGTGTCAGAGAATGTCAGAGAGTGATGGAGAGTGTCAGAGAGTGATAGAGAGTGTCTGAGAGTGTCAGAGATAGATAGTGTCAGAGAGTGATAGAGTGTGTCAGAGAGTGATAGAGAGTGATAGAGAGGGTCAGAGTGTGTCAGAGAGTGTCAGAGAGAGATAGAGAGTGATAGAGAGTGATAGAGAGTGTCTGAGAGCGTCAGAGAGTTTCAGAGTGTGCCAGAGAGTGTCAGAGAGTGATAGAGAGTGATAGAGAGTGATAGAGAGTGATAGAGAGTGTCAGAGTGTGTCAGAGTGTGTCAGGGAGTGGTACAGAGAGTCCGAGATTGTCAGAGAGTGATAGAGAGTGCCAGGGAATTTCAGAGTGTGATAGAGATGATAGAGAGTGTCAGATAGTGTCAGAGATTGTCAGAGTGTGTCAGAGAGTGTCAGAGAATGATAGAGAGTGATAGAGAGTGTCAGAGAGTGTCAGAGAGTGATAGAGAGTGTCAGAGAGTGATAGAGAGTGTCAGCGAGTGATAGAGAGTGATAGAGAGTGTCTGAGAGTGTCAGAGAGTGATAGAGCGTGTCAGAGTGTGTCAGAGAGTGATAGAGAGTGATAGAGAGTGTCAGAGAGTGATAGAGAGTGTCTGAGAGTGTCGGAGAGTGTCAGAGATTGTCAGAATGTGTCAGAGTGTGTCAGAGCGTGTCAGAGACTGTGAGAGAGTGTTAGAGTGTGATAGAGAGTGTCTGAAAGTGTCAGAGAGTGTCAGAGTGTTGCAGAGAGTGTCAGAGAGTGATAGAGAGTGATAGAGAGTGTCATAGAGTGTCATAGAGTGTCATAGAGTGATAGAGAGTGTCAGAGAGTATCATAGAGTGTCATAGAGTGTCAGAGAGTGATAGAGAGTGTCAAAGAGTGATAGAGAGTGTCAAAGAGTGTCAGAGAGTCAGAGAGAGTTATAGAGTGTGTCTGAGAGCGTCAGAGTGTGATAGAGCGTGTCAGAGTGTGTCAGAGAGTGATAGAGAGTGATAGAGAGTGTCAGAGAGTGATAGAGAGTGTCTGAGAGTGTCTGAGAGTGTCAGAGATTGTCAGAATGTGTCAGAGTGTGTCAGAGCGTGTCAGAGACTGTGAGAGAGTGTTAGAGTGTGATAGAGAGTGTCTGAAAGTGTCAGAGAGTGTCAGAGTGTTGCAGAGAGTGTCAGAGAGTGATAGAGAGTGATAGAGAGTGTCAGAGAGTGTCACAAAGTGTCAGAGAGTGTCAGCGAGTGATAGAGAGTGTCAGAGAGTGATAGAGAGTGTCAGAGAGTGAGAGAGAGATTCAGAGTGTGTCAGAGAATGTCAGAGAGTGATGGAGAGTGTCAGAGAGTGATAGAGAGTGTCTGAGAGTGTCAGAGATAGATAGTGTCAGAGAGTGATAGAGTGTGTCAGAGAGTGATAGAGAGTGATAGAGAGGGTCAGAGTGTGTCAGAGAGTGTCAGAGAGAGATAGAGAGTGATAGAGAGTGATAGAGAGTGTCTGAGAGCGTCAGAGAGTTTCAGAGTGTGCCAGAGAGTGTCAGAGAGTGATAGAGAGTGATAGAGAGTGATAGAGAGTGATAGAGAGTGTCAGAGTGTGTCAGAGTGTGTCAGAGTGTGTCAGGGAGTGGTACAGAGAGTCCGAGATTGTCAGAGAGTGATAGAGAGTGCCAGGGAATTTCAGAGTGTGATAGAGATGATAGAGAGTGTCAGATAGTGTCAGAGATTGTCAGAGTGTGTCAGAGAGTGTCAGAGAATGATAGAGAGTGATAGAGAGTGTCAGAGAGTGTCAGAGAGTGATAGAGAGTGTCAGAGAGTGATAGAGAGTGTCAGCGTGTGATAGAGAGTGATAGAGAGTGTCTGAGAGTGTCAGAGAGTGATAGAGCGTGTCAGAGTGTGTCAGAGAGTGATAGAGAGTGATAGAGAGTGTCAGAGAGTGATAGAGAGTGTCTGAGAGTGTCTGAGAGTGTCAGAGATTGTCAGAATGTGTCAGAGTGTGTCAGAGCGTGTCAGAGACTGTGAGAGAGTGTTAGAGTGTGATAGAGATTGTCTGAAAGTGTCAGAGAGTGTCAGAGTGTTGCAGAGAGTGTCAGAGAGTGATAGAGAGTGATAGAGAGTGTCAGAGAGTGATAGAGAGTGTCTGAGAGTGTCTGAGAGTGTCAGAGATTGTCAGAATGTGTCAGAGTGTGTCAGAGCGTGTCAGAGACTGTGAGAGACTGTTAGAGTGTGATAGAGAGTGTCTGAAAGTGTCAGAGAGTGTCAGAGTGTTGCAGAGAGTGTCAGAGAGTGATAGAGAGTGATAGAGAGTGTCAGAGAGTGTCATAGTGTCATAGAGTGTCATAGAGTGATAGAGAGTGTCAGAGAGTATCATAGAGTGTCATAGAGTGTCAGAGAGTGATAGAGAGTGTCAGAGAGTGATAGAGAGTGTCAAAGAGTGTCAGAGAGTCAGAGAGAGTTATAGAGTGTGTCTGAGAGCGTCAGAGTGTGTCAAAGTGTGGCAGAGAGAGTCAGAGAGAGATAGAGAGTGATAGAGAATGTCAGAGTGTGTCAGAGCGAGTCAGAGAGTGATAGAGAGTGTCTGAGAGTGGTAGAGAGAGACAGAGAGTGTCCGAGAGTAATAGAGAGTGTCAGAGAGTGTCAGAGAGTGATAGAGAGTGTCAGAGAGTGGTAGAGAGAGTCTGAGATTGTCAGAGAGTGATAGAGAGTGTCAGAGAGTATCAGAGAGTGTCAGAGAGTGATAGAGAGTGATAGAGAGTGTCAGATAGCGTCAGAGAGTGTCATGTGTGTCAGAGAGTGTCAGAGTGTTTCAGAGATTGTCAGAGAGTGATAGACAGTGATAGAGAGTGATAGAGAGTGTCAGAGAGTGATAGAGAGTGTCAGAGAGTGATAGAGAGAGTCAGAGTGTGTCAGAGAATGTCAGAGAGTGATAGAGAGTGTCAGAGAGTGATAGAGAGTGTCTGTGAGTGTCAGAGATAGATCGTGTCAGAGATTGTCAGAGAGTGATAGAGAGTGTCAGAGAGTGTCAGAGAGTGACATGGAGTGTCAGAGAGTGTCTGTGAGGGTCAGAGTGTGTCAGAGAGTGTCAGAGAGTGATAGAGAGTGATAGAGAGTGTCTGAGAGCGTCAGAGATTGTCAGAGTGTGTCAGAGAGTGTCAGAGAGTGATAGAGAATGATAGAGGGTGTCAGAGAGTGTCAGATTGTGTCAGAGTGTGTCAGAGAGTTTCAGAGAGTGATAGAGAGTGTCAGGGAGTGGTAGAGAGAGTCTGAGATTGTCAGCGAGTGATAGAGAGTACCAGGGAGTGTCAGAGTGTGATAGAGAGTGATAGAGAGTGTCAGAGAGTGTCAGAGAATGTCAGAGTGTGTCAGAGAATGTCAGAGTGCGTCAGAGAGTGTCTGAGAATGATAGAGAGTGATAGAGAGTGTCAGAGAGTGTCAGAGAGTGATATAGAGTGTCAGAGAGTGATAGAGAGTGTCAGAGAGTGATAGAGAGCGACAGAGAGTGTCTGAGAGTGTCAGAGAGTGATATAGTGTGTCAGAGAGTGTCTGAGAGTGTCTGAGAGTGTCAGAGAGTGTCAGAGAGTTATAGAGAGTGTCTGAGAGTGCCAGTGAGTGTCAGAGAGTGATATAGAGTGTCAGAGAGTGATATAGAGTGTCAGCGAGTGATAGAGAGTGTCAGAGAGTGACAGAGAGCGATAGAGAGTGTCTGAGAGTGTCAGAGAGTGATATAGAGTGTCAGAGAGTGTCACAGAGTGTCTGAGAGTGTCAGAGAGTGTCTGAGAGTGATATAGAGTGTCAGAGAGTGATATAGAGTGTCAGAGAGTGTCTGAGAGTGTCTGAGAGTGTCAGAGAGTGTCAGAGAGTGATAGAGAGTGTCTGAGAGTGTCAGTGAGTGTCAGAGATTGATATAGAGTGTCAGAGAGTGATATAGAGTGTCAGCGAGTGATAGAGAGTGTCAGAGAGTGATAGAGAGCGATAGAGAGTGTCTGAGAGTGTCAGAGAGTGATATAGAGTGTCAGAGAGTGTCTCAGAGTGTCTGAGAGTGTCAGAGAGTGTCTGAGAGTGTCAGAGAGTGATATAGAGTGTCAGAGAGTGTCTGAGAGTGTCTGAGAGTGTCAGAGAGTGTCAGAGAGTGATATAGAGTGATATAGAGTGATATAGAGTGTCTGAGAGTGTCAGATAGTGTCAGGGAGTCATAGAGAGTGATATAGAGAGTCTGAGAGAGTCTGAGAGTGACAGAGAGTGTCTGAGAGTGCCAGTGAGTGTCAGAGAGTGTCAGAGAGTGATAGAGAGTGTCTGAGAGTGTCAGTGAGTGTCAGAGAGTGATATAGAGTGATATAGAGTGATATAGAGTGTCTGAGAGTGTCAGATAGTGTCAGGGAGTCATAGAGAGTGATATAGAGAGTCTGAGAGAGTCTGAGAGTGACAGAGAGTGTCTGAGAGTGCCAGTGAGTGTCAGAGAGTGTTAGAGAGTGTCAGAGAGTGATAGAGAGTGTCTGAGAGTGTCTGAGAGTGACAGAGAGTGCTGAGAGTGTCAGTGAGTGTCAGAGAGTGATAGAGAGTGATAGAGAGTGTCTGAGAGGGTCTGAGAGTGTCAGAGAGTGTCAGAGTGTGTCAGAGAGTGATAGAGAGTGATAGAGTGTGATAGAGTGTATCAGAGAGTGTCAGAGAGTGTCAGAGAGTGATAGAGAGTGTATGAGATTGTCGGAGAGTGTCAGAGAGTGATAGAGAGTGTCAGAGAGTGTCAGAGAGAGTCAGAGATTGAGAGAGAGTGTCTGAGAGTGTCAGAGAGTGTCACAAAGTGTCAGAGAGTGTCAGCGAGTGATAGAGAGTGTCAGAGAGTGATAGAGAGTGTCAGAGTGTGAGAGAGAGATTCAGAGTGTGTCAGAGAATGTCAGAGAGTGAAGGAGAGTGTCAGAGAGTGATAGAGAGTGATAGAGAGTGATAGAGTGTATCGGAGAGTGTCAGAGAGTGTCAGATAGTGATAGAGAGTGTATGAGATTGTCGGAGAGTGTCAGAGAGTGATAGAGAGTGTCAGAGAGTGTCAGAGAGAGTCAGAGATTGAGAGAGAGTGTCTGAGAGTGTCAGAGAGTGTCACAAAGTGTCAGAGAGTGTCAGCGAGTGATAGAGAGTGTCAGAGAGTGATAGAGAGTGTCAGAGAGTGAGAGAGAGATTCAGAGTGTGTCAGAGAATGTCAGAGAGTGAAGGAGAGTGTCAGAGAGTGATAGAGTGTGTCTGAGAGTGTCAGAGATAGATAGTGTCAGAGAGTGATAGAGTGTGTCAGAGAGTGATAGAGAGTGATAGAGAGGGTCAGAGTGTGTCAGAGAGTGTCAGAGAGTGATAGAGAGTGATATAGAGTGAGAGAGAGTGTCTGAGAGCGTCAGAGAGTGTCAGAGTGTGTCAGAGAGTGTCAGAGAGTGATAGAGAGTGATAGAGAGTGATAGAGAGTGTCAGAGAGTGTCAGAGTGTGTCAGAGTGTGTCAGGGAGTGGTACAGAGAGTCTGAGATTGTCAGAGAGTGATAGAGAGTGCCAGGGAATTTCAGAGTGTGATAGAGATGATAGAGAGTGTCAGATAGTGTCAGAGATTGTCAGAGTGTGTCAGAGAGTGTCAGAGAATGATAGAGAGTGATAGAGAGTGTCAGAGAGTGTCAGAGAGTGATAGAGAGTGTCAGCGAGTGATAGAGAGTGATAGAGAGTGTCTGAGAGTGTCAGAGAGTGATAGAGCGTGTCAGAGTGTGTCAGAGAGTGATAGAGAGTGATAGAGAGTGTCAGAGAGTGATAGAGAGTGTCTTAGAGTGTCTGAGAGTGTCAGAGATTGTCAGAGATTGTCAGAATGTGTCAGAGTGTGTCAGAGCGTGTCAGAGACTTTGAGAGAGTGTTAGAGTGTGATAGAGAGTGTCTGAAAATGTCAGAGAGTGTCAGAGTGTTGCAGAGAGTGTCAGAGAGTGATAGAGTGTGATAGAGAGTGTCAGAGAGTGTCAGAGAGTGTCACAAAGTGTCAGAGAGTGTCAGCGAGTGATAGAGAGTGTCAGAGAGTGACAGAGAGTGTCAGAGAATGAGAGAGAGATTCAGAGTGTGTCAGAGAATGTCAGAGAGTGATGGAGAGTGTCAGAGAGTGATAGAGAGTGTCTGAGAGTGTCAGAGATAGATAGTGTCAGAGAGTGATAGAGTGTGTCAGAGAGTGATAGAGAGTGATAGAGAGGGTCAGAGTGTGTCAGAGAGTGTCAGAGAGTGATAGAGAGTGATAGAGAGTGATAGAGAGTGTCTGAGAGCGTCAGAGAGTGTCAGAGTGTGCCAGAGAGTGTCAGAGAGTGATCGAGAGTGATAGAGAGTGATAGAGAGTGTCAGAGAGTGTCAGAGTGTGTCAGGGAGTGGTACAGAGAGTCTGAGATTGTCAGAGAGTGATAGAGAGTGCCAGGGAATTTCAGAGTGTGATAGAGATGATAGAGAGTGTCAGATAGTGTCAGAGATTGTCAGAGTGTGTCAGAGAGTGTCAGAGAATGATAGAGAGTGATAGAGAGTGTCAGAGAGTGTCAGAGAGTGATAGAGAGTGTCAGAGAGTGATAGAGAGTGTCAGCGAGTGATAGAGAGTGATAGAGAGTGTCTGAGAGTGTCAGAGAGTGATAGAGCGTGTCAGAGTGTGTCAGAGAGTGATAGAGAGTGATAGAGAGTGTCAGAGAGTGATAGAGAGTGTCTGAGAGTGTCTGAGAGTGTCAGAGATTGTCAGAATGTGTCAGAGTGTGTCAGAGCGTGTCAGAGACTGTGAGAGAGTGTTAGAGTGTGATAGAGAGTGTCTGAAAGTGTCAGAGAGTGTCAGAGTGTTGCAGAGAGTGTCAGAGAGTGATAGAGAGTGATAGAGAGTGTCAGAGAGTGTCATAGAGTGTCATAGAGTGTCATAGAGTGCTATAGAGTGTCAGAGAGTATCATAGAGTGTCATAGGGTGTCAGAGAGTGATAGAGAGTGTCAGAGAGTGATAGAGAGTGTCAAAGAGTGTCAGAGAGTCAGAGAGAGTTATAGAGTGTGTCTGAGAGCGTCAGAGTGTGTCAAAGTGTGTCAGAGAGAGTCAGAGAGAGATAGAGAGTGATAGAGAATGTCAGAGTGTGTCAGAGCGAGCCAGAGAGTGATAGAGAGTGTCTGAGAGTGGTAGAGAGAGACAGAGAGTGTCCGAGAGTAATAGAGAGTGTCAGAGAGTGTCAGAGAGTGATAGAGAGTGTCAGAGAGTGGTAGAGAGAGTCTGAGATTGTCAGAGAGTGATAGAGAGTGTCAGAGAGTATCAGAGAGTGTCAGAGAGTGATAGAGAGTGATAGAGAGTGTCAGATAGCGTCAGAGAGTGTCATGTGTGTCAGAGAGTGTCAGAGAGTGTCAGAGAGTGATAGAGAGTGATAGAGAGTGTCTGAGAGCGTCAGAGATTGTCAGAGTGTGTCAGAGAGTGTCAGAGAGTGATAGAGAATGATAGAGAGTGTCAGAGAGTGTCAGATTGTGTCAGAGTGTGTCAGAGAGTTTCAGAGAGTGATAGAGAGTGTCAGGGAGTGGTAGAGAGAGTCTGAGATTGTCAGCGAGTGATAGAGAGTACCAGGGAGTGTCAGAGTGTGATAGAGAGTGATAGAGAGTGTCAGAGAGTGTCAGAGAATGTCAGAGTGTGTCAGAGAATGTCAGAGTGCGTCAGAGAGTGTCTGAGAATGATAGAGAGTGATAGAGAGTGTCAGAGAGTGTCAGAGAGTGATATAGAGTGTCAGAGAGTGATAGAGAGTGTCAGAGAGTGATAGAGAGCGACAGAGAGTGTCTGAGAGTGTCAGAGAGTGATATAGTGTGTCAGAGAGTGTCTGAGAGTGTCTGAGAGTGTCAGAGAGTGTCAGAGAGTTATAGAGAGTGTCTGAGAGTGCCAGTGAGTGTCAGAGAGTGATATAGAGTGTCAGAGAGAGATATATAGTGTGTCAGCGAGTGATAGAGAGTGTCAGAGAGTGATAGAGAGCGATAGAGAGTGTCTGAGAGTGTCAGAGAGTGATATAGAGTGTCAGAGAGTGTCACAGAGTGTCTGAGAGTGTCAGAGAGTGTCTGAGAGTGTCAGAGAGTGATATAGAGTGTCAGAGAGTGATATAGAGTGTCAGAGAGTGTCTGAGAGTGTCTGAGAGTGTCAGAGAGTGTCAGAGAGTGATAGAGAGTGTCTGAGAGTGTCAGTGAGTGTCAGAGATTGATATAGAGTGTCAGAGAGTGATATAGAGTGTCAGCGAGTGATAGAGAGTGTCAGAGAGTGATAGAGAGCGATAGAGAGTGTCTGAGAGTGTCAGAGAGTGATATAGAGTGTCAGAGAGTGTCTCAGAGTGTCTGAGAGTGTCAGAGAGTGTCTGAGAGTGTCAGAGAGTGATATAGAGTGTCAGAGAGTGTCTGAGAGTGTCTGAGAGTGTCAGAGAGTGTCAGAGCGTGATAGAGAGTGTCAGAGAGTGTCAGAGAGTGTCAGAGAGTGATAGAGAGTGTCTGAGAGTGTCAGTGAGTGTCAGAGAGTGATATAGAGTGATATAGAGTGTCTGAGAGGGTCAGATAGTGTCAGGGAGTCATAGAGAGTGATATAGAGAGTCTGAGAGAGTCTGAGAGTGACAGAGAGTGTCTGAGAGTGCCAGTGAGTGTCAGAGAGTGTTAGAGAGTGTCAGAGAGTGATAGAGAGTGTCTGAGAGTGTCTGAGAGTGACAGAGAGTGCTGAGAGTGTCAGTGAGTGTCAGAGAGTGATAGAGAGTGATAGAGAGTGTCTGAGAGGGTCTGAGAGTGTCAGAGAGTGTCAGAGTGTGTCAGAGAGTGATAGAGAGTGATAGAGTGTGATAGAGTGTATCAGAGAGTGTCAGAGAGTGTCAGAGAGTGATAGAGAGTGTATGAGATTGTCGGAGAGTGTCAGAGAGTGATAGAGAGTGTCAGAGAGTGTCAGAGAGAGTCAGAGATTGAGAGAGAGTGTCTGAGAGTGTCAGAGAGTGTCACAAAGTGTCAGAGAGTGTCAGCGAGTGATAGAGAGTGTCAGAGAGTGATAGAGAGTGTCAGAGAGTGAGAGAGAGATTCAGAGTGTGTCAGAGAATGTCAGAGAGTGAAGGAGAGTGTCAGAGAGTGATAGAGAGTGATAGAGAGTGATAGAGTGTATCGGAGAGTGTCAGAGAGTGTCAGATAGTGATAGAGAGTGTATGAGATTGTCGGAGAGTGTCAGAGAGTGATAGAGAGTGTCAGAGAGTGTCAGAGAGAGTCAGAGATTGAGAGAGAGTGTCTGAGAGTGTCAGAGAGTGTCACAAAGTGTCAGAGAGTGTCAGCGAGTGATAGAGAGTGTCAGAGAGTGATAGAGAGTGTCAGAGAGTGAGAGAGAGATTCAGAGTGTGTCAGAGAATGTCAGAGAGTGAAGGAGAGTGTCAGAGAGTGATAGAGTGTGTCTGAGAGTGTCAGAGATAGATAGTGTCAGAGAGTGATAGAGTGTGTCAGAGAGTGATAGAGAGTGATAGAGAGGGTCAGAGTGTGTCAGAGAGTGTCAGAGAGTGATAGAGAGTGATATAGAGTGAGAGAGAGTGTCTGAGAGCGTCAGAGAGTGTCAGAGTGTGTCAGAGAGTGTCAGAGAGTGATAGAGAGTGATAGAGAGTGATAGAGAGTGTCAGAGAGTGTCAGAGTGTGTCAGAGTGTGTCAGGGAGTGGTACAGAGAGTCTGAGATTGTCAGAGAGTGATAGAGAGTGCCAGGGAATTTCAGAGTGTGATAGAGATGATAGAGAGTGTCAGATAGTGTCAGAGATTGTCAGAGTGTGTCAGAGAGTGTCAGAGAATGATAGAGAGTGATAGAGAGTGTCAGAGAGTGTCAGAGAGTGATAGAGAGTGTCAGCGAGTGATAGAGAGTGATAGAGAGTGTCTGAGAGTGTCAGAGAGTGATAGAGCGTGTCAGAGTGTGTCAGAGAGTGATAGAGAGTGATAGAGAGTGTCAGAGAGTGATAGAGAGTGTCTGAGAGTGTCTGAGAGTGTCAGAGATTGTCAGAGATTGTCAGAATGTGTCAGAGTGTGTCAGAGCGTGTCAGAGACTTTGAGAGAGTGTTAGAGTGTGATAGAGAGTGTCTGAAAATGTCAGAGAGTGTCAGAGTGTTGCAGAGAGTGTCAGAGAGTGATAGAGTGTGATAGAGAGTGTCAGAGAGTGTCAGAGAGTGTCACAAAGTGTCAGAGAGTGTCAGCGAGTGATAGAGAGTGTCAGAGAGTGACAGAGAGTGTCAGAGAATGAGAGAGAGATTCAGAGTGTGTCAGAGAATGTCAGAGAGTGATGGAGAGTGTCAGAGAGTGATAGAGAGTGTCTGAGAGTGTCAGAGATAGATAGTGTCAGAGAGTGATAGAGTGTGTCAGAGAGTGATAGAGAGTGATAGAGAGGGTCAGAGTGTGTCAGAGAGTGTCAGAGAGTGATAGAGAGTGATAGAGAGTGATAGAGAGTGTCTGAGAGCGTCAGAGAGTGTCAGAGTGTGCCAGAGAGTGTCAGAGAGTGATCGAGAGTGATAGAGAGTGATAGAGAGTGTCAGAGAGTGTCAGAGTGTGTCAGGGAGTGGTACAGAGAGTCTGAGATTGTCAGAGAGTGATAGAGAGTGCCAGGGAATTTCAGAGTGTGATAGAGATGATAGAGAGTGTCAGATAGTGTCAGAGATTGTCAGAGTGTGTCAGAGAGTGTCAGAGAATGATAGAGAGTGATAGAGAGTGTCAGAGAGTGTCAGAGAGTGATAGAGAGTGTCAGAGAGTGATAGAGAGTGTCAGCGAGTGATAGAGAGTGATAGAGAGTGTCTGAGAGTGTCAGAGAGTGATAGAGCGTGTCAGAGTGTGTCAGAGAGTGATAGAGAGTGATAGAGAGTGTCAGAGAGTGATAGAGAGTGTCTGAGAGTGTCAGAGATTGTCAGAATGTGTCAGAGTGTGTCAGAGCGTGTCAGAGACTGTGAGAGAGTGTTAGAGTGTGATAGAGAGTGTCTGAAAGTGTCAGAGAGTGTCAGAGTGTTGCAGAGAGTGTCAGAGAGTGATAGAGAGTGATAGAGAGTGTCAGAGAGTGTCATAGAGTGTCATAGAGTGTCATAGAGTGATATAGAGTGTCAGAGAGTATCATAGAGTGTCATAGGGTGTCAGAGAGTGATAGAGAGTGTCAGAGAGTGATAGAGAGTGTCAAAGAGTGTCAGAGAGTCAGAGAGAGTTATAGAGTGTGTCTGAGAGCGTCAGAGTGTGTCAAAGTGTGTCAGAGAGAGTCAGAGAGAGATAGAGAGTGATAGAGAATGTCAGAGTGTGTCAGAGCGAGCCAGAGAGTGATAGAGAGTGTCTGAGAGTGGTAGAGAGAGACAGAGAGTGTCCGAGAGTAATAGAGAGTGTCAGAGAGTGTCAGAGAGTGATAGAGAGTGTCAGAGAGTGGTAGAGAGAGTCTGAGATTGTCAGAGAGTGATAGAGAGTGTCAGAGAGTATCAGAGAGTGTCAGAGAGTGATAGAGAGTGATAGAGAGTGTCAGATAGCGTCAGAGAGTGTCATGTGTGTCAGAGAGTGTCAGAGTGTTTCAGAGATTGTCAGAGAGTGATAGACAGTGATAGAGAGTGATAGAGAGTGTCAGAGAGTGATATAGAGTGTCAGAGAGTGATAGAGAGAGTCAAAGTGTGTCAGAGAATGTCAGAGAGTGATAGAGAGTGTCAGAGAGTGATAGAGAGGGTCTGTGAGTGTCAGAGATAGATCGTGTCAGAGATTGTCAGAGAGTGATAGAGAGTGTCAGAGAGTGTCAGAGAGTGATAGAGAGTGTCAGAGAGTGTCTGAGAGGGTCAGAGTGTGTCAGAGAGTGTCAGAGAGTGATAGAGAGTGATAGAGAGTGTCTGAGAGCGTCAGAGAGTGTCAGAGTGTGTCAGAGAGTGTCAGAGAGTGATAGAGAATGATAGAGAGTGTCAGAGAGTGTCAGATTGTGTCAGAGTGTGTCAGAGAGTTTCAGAGAGTGATAGAGAGTGTCAGAGAGTGGTAGAGAGAGTCTGAGATTGTCAGCGAGTGATAGAGAGTTCCAGGGAGTGTCAGAGTGTAATAGAGAGTGATAGAGAGTGTCAGAGAGTGTCAGAGAATGTCAGAGTGTGTCAGAGAATGATAGAGTGTGTCAGAGAGTGTCTGAGAATGATAGAGAGTGATAGAGAGTGTCAGAGAGTGTCAGAGAGTGATATAGAGTGTCAGAGAGTGATAGAGAGTGTCAGAGAGTGATAGAGAGCGATAGAGAGTGTCTGAGAGTGTCAGAGAGTGATATAGAGTGTCAGAGAGTGTCTGAGAGTGTATGAGAGTGTCAGAGAGTGTCAGAGAGTGATAGAGAGTGTCTGAGAGTGTCAGTGAGTGTCAGAGAGTGATATAGAGTGATATAGAGTGATATAGAGTGTCTGAGAGGGTCTGAGAATGTCAGAGAGTGTCAGAGTGTGTCAGAGAGTGATAGAGAGTGATAGAGAGTGATAGAGTGTATCAGAGATGTCAGAGAGTGTCAGAGAGTGATAGAGAGTGTATGAGATTGTCAGAGAGTGTCAGAGAGTGATAGAGAGTGTCAGAGAGAGTCAGAGATTGAGAGAGAGTGTCTGAGAGTGTCAGAGAGTGTCACAAAGTGTCTGAGAGTGTCAGAGACTTGCAGAGAGTGTCAGAGAGTGATATAGAGTGGTAGAGAGTGTCAGAGAGTGTCATAGAGTATCATAGAGCGATATAGAGTGTCAGAGAGTATCAGAGAGTGTCAGAGAGTGATAGAGAGTGTCAGAGAGCGTCAGAGAGTGTCAGAGTGTGTCAGAGAGTGTCAGAGTGTGTCAGAGTGTGTCAGAGAGTGTCAGAGAGTGATAGAGAGTGATAGAGAGTGTCAGAGAGTGATAGAGTGAGTCAGAGTGTGTCAGAGAATGTCAGAGCGTGATAGAGAGTGTCAGAGAGTGATAGAGAGTGTCAGAGAGTGTCTGAGAGGGTCAGAGAGTGTCACTGAGTGATAGAGAATGATAGAGAGTGTCTGAGAGCGTCAGAGAGTGTCAGAGTGTGTCAGAGTGTGTCAGCGTGTGTCAGAGAGTGATAGAGAGTGTCAGAGAGTGGTAGAGAGAGTCTGAGATTGTCAGAGAGTGATAGAGAGTGCCAGGGAGTGTCAGAGTGTGATAGAGAGTGATAGAGAGTGTCAGAGAATGTCAGAGTGTGTCAGAGAGTGTCAGAGAATGATAGAGAGTGATAGAGACTGTCAGAGAGTGTCAGAGAGTGATAGAGAGTGTCAGAGAGTGATAGACAGTGTCAGAGAGTGATAGACAGTGACAGAGAGTGATAGAGAGTGTCTGAGAATGTCAAAGAGTGATAGATATTGTCAGAGAGTGTCCTACAGAGTATAAGACTGTCAGAGAGTGTCAGAGAGTGTCCGAGAGTGATCCAGAGTGATGGAGAGTTTCAGAGAGTGATAGAGAGTGTCTGAGAGTGTCAGAGAGTGATAGAGAGTGATAGAGAGTGTCAGAGTGTGTCAGAGTGTGTCAGAGAGTGATAGAGAGTGGCAGAGAGTGTCAGAGAGTGTCATAGAGTATCATAGAGTGATAGAGAGTGTCAGAGAGTATCAGAGAGTGTCAGAGAGTGATAGAGAGTGTCAGAGAGCGTCAGAGAGTGCCATGTGCGTCAGAGAGTGTCAGAGTGTGTCAGAGAGTGATAGAGAGTGATAGAGAGTGTCAGAGAGTGATAGAGAGTGTCAGAGAGTGATAGCGTGAGTCAGAGTGTGTCAGAGAATGTCAGAGAGTGATAGAGAGTGTCAGAGAGTGATAGAGAGTGTCAGAGAGTGTCTGAGAGGGTCAGAGTGTGTCAGAGAGTGTCAGTGAGTGATAGAGAATGATAGAGAGTGTCTGAGAGCGTCAGAGAGTGTCAGAGTGTGTCAGAGAGTGTCAGAGAGTGATGGAGAGTGATAGAGAGCGTCAGAGAGTGTCAGAGTGTGTCAGAGTGTGTCAGCGTGTGTCAGAGAGTGATAGAGAGTGTCTGAGATTGTCAGAGAGTGATAGAGAGTGCCAGGGAGTGTCAGAGAGTGATAGAGAGTGTCAGAGAATGTCAGAGTGTGTCAGAGAGTGTCAGAGAATGATAGAGAGTGATAGAGACTGTCAGAGAGTGTCAGAGAGTGATAGACAGTGTCAGAGAGTGATAGACAGTGTCAGAGAGTGACAGAGAGTGTCTGAGAATGTCAGAGAGTGATATAGAGTGTCAGAGTGTGTCTGAGAGTGTCAGAGAGTGTCTGAGAGTTCAGTGAGTGTCAGAGAGTGATAGAGAGTGTCAGAGAGTGTCCGACAGAGTATAAGACTGTCAGAGAGTGTCAGAGAGTGTCCGAGAGTGATCCAGAGTGATGGAGAGATTCAGAGAGTGATAGGGAGTGTCTGAGAGTGTCAGAGAGTGATAGAGAGTGATAGAGAGTGTCAGAGTGTGTCAGAGTGTGTCAGAGAGTAATAGAGAGTGGCAGAGAGTGTCAGAGAGTGTCATCGAGTATCATAGAGTGATAGAGAGTGTCAGAGAGTATCAGAGAGTGTCAGAGAGTGATAGAGAGTGATAGAGAGTGTCAGAGAGCGTCAGAGAGTGTCATGTGTGTCAGAGAGTGTCAGAGTGTGTCAGAGAGTGATAGAGAGTGATAGAGAGTGTCAGAGAGTGATAGAGAGTGTCAGAGAGTGATAGCGTGAGTCAGAGTGTGTCAGAGAATGTCAGAGAGTGATAGAGAGTGTCAGAGAGTGATAGAGAGTGTCAGAGAGTGATCGAGAGTGTCAGAGAGTGTCTGAGAGGGTCAGAGTGTGTCAGAGAGTGTCAGTGAGTGATAGAGAATGATAGAGAGTGTCTGAGAGCGTCAGAGAGTGTCAGAGTGTGTCAGAGAGTGTCAGAGAGTGATAGAGAGTGATGGAGAGTGTCAGAGTGTGTCAGAGTATGTCAGAGTGTGTCAGAGAGTGTCAGAGAGTGTCAGAGAGTGGGAGAGAGTCTGAGATTGTCAGAGAGTGATAGAGAGTGCCAGGGAGTGTCAGAGTGTGACAGAGAGTGATAGAGAGTGTCAGAGAGTGTCCGAGAATGTCAGAGTGTGTCAGGGAATGTCAGAGTGTGTCAGAGAGTGTCAGAGAGTGTCTGAGAGGGTCAGAGAGTGTCACTGAGTGATAGAGAATGATAGAGAGTGTCTGAGAGCGTCAGAGAGTGTCAAGTGTGTCAGAGAGTATCAGAGAGTGATGGAGAGTGATAGAGAGCGTCAGAGAGTGTCAGAGTGTGTCAGAGTGTGTCAGCGTGTGTCAGAGAGTGATAGAGAGTGTCAGAGAGTGGTAGAGAGAGTCTGAGATTGTCAGAGAGTGATAGAGAGTGCCAGGGAGTGTCAGAGTGTGATAGAGAGTGATAGAGAGTGTCAGAGAATGTCAGAGTGTGTCAGAGAGTGTCAGAGAATGATAGAGAGTGATAGAGACTGTCAGAGAGTGTCAGAGAGTGATAGAGAGTGTCAGAGAGTGATAGACAGTGTCAGAGAGTGATAGACAGTGTCAGAGAGTGATAGAGAGTGTCTGAGAATGTCAGAGAGTGATAGAGAGTGTCAGAGAGTGTCCTACAGAGTATAAGACTGTCAGAGAGTGTCAGAGAGTGTCCGAGAGTGATCCAGAGTGATGGAGAGTTTCAGAGAGTGATAGAGAGTGTCTGAGAGCGTCAGAGAGTGATAGAGAGTGATAGAGAGTGTCAGAGTGTGTCAGAGTGTGTCAGAGAGTGATAGAGAGTGGCAGAGAGTGTCAGAGAGTGTCATAGAGTATCATAGAGTGATAGAGAGTGTCAGAGAGTATCAGAGAGTGTCAGAGAGTGATAGAGAGTGTCAGAGAGCGTCAGAGAGTGCCATGTGTGTCAGAGAGTGTCAGAGTGTGTCAGAGAGTGATAGAGAGTGATAGAGAGTGTCAGAGAGTGATAGAGAGTGTCAGAGAGTGATAGCGTGAGTCAGAGTGTGTCAGAGAATGTCAGAGAGTGATAGAGAGTGTCAGAGAGTGATAGAGAGTGTCAGAGAGTGTCTGAGAGGGTCAGAGTGTGTCAGAGAGTGTCAGTGAGTGATAGAGAATGATAGAGAGTGTCTGAGAGCGTCAGAGAGTGTCAGAGTGTGTCAGAGAGTGTCAGAGAGTGATGGAGAGTGATAGAGAGCGTCAGAGAGTGTCAGAGTGTGTCAGAGTGTGTCAGCGTGTGTCAGAGAGTGGTAGAGAGAGTCTGAGATTGTCAGAGAGTGATAGAGAGTGCCAGGGAGTGTCAAAGAGTGATAGAGAGTGTCAGAGAATGTCAGAGTGTGTCAGAGAGTGTCAGAGAATGATAGAGAGTGATAGAGACTGTCAGAGAGTGTCAGAGAGTGATATAGAGTGTCAGAGAGTGATAGACAGTGTCAGAGAGTGATAGACAGTGTCAGAGAGTGATAGAGAGTGTCTGAGAATGTCAGAGAGTGATATAGAGTGTCAGAGTGTGTCTGAGAGTGTCAGAGAGTGTCTGAGAGTTCAGTGAGTGTCAGAGAGTGATAGAGAGTGTCAGAGAGTGTCCGACAGAGTATAAGACTGTCAGAGAGTGTCAGAGAGTGTCCGAGAGTGATCCAGAGTGATGGAGAGTTTCAGAGAGTGATAGAGAGTGTCTGAGAGTGTCAGAGAGTGATAGAGAGTGATAGAGAGTGTCAGAGTGTGTCAGAGTGTGTCAGAGAGTAATAGAGAGTGGCAGAGAGTGTCAGAGAGTGTCATAGAGTATCATAGAGTGATAGAGAGTGTCAGAGAGTATCAGAGAGTGTCAGAGAGTGATAGAGAGTGATAGAGAGTGTCAGAGAGCGTCAGAGAGTGTCATGTGTGTCAGAGAGTGTCAGAGTGTGTCAGAGAGTGATAGAGAGTGATAGAGAGTGTCAGAGAGTGATAGAGAGTGTCAGAGAGTGATAGCGTGAGTCAGAGTGTGTCAGAGAATGTCAGAGAGTGATAGAGAGTGTCAGAGAGTGATCGAGAGTGTCAGAGAGTGATCGAGAGTGTCAGAGAGTGTCTGAGAGGGTCAGAGAGTGTCAGTGAGTGATAGAGAATGATAGAGAGTGTCTGAGAGCGTCAGAGAGTGTCAGAGTGTGTCAGAGAGTGTCAGAGAGTGATAGAGAGTGATGGAGAGTGTCAGAGTGTGTCAGAGTATGTCAGAGTGTGTCAGAGAGTGTCAGAGAGTGTCAGAGAGTGGGAGAGAGTCTGAGATTGTCAGAGAGTGATAGAGAGTGCCAGGGAGTGTCAGAGTGTGACAGAGAGTGATAGAGAGTGTCAGAGAGTGTCCGAGAATGTCAGAGTGTGTCAGGGAATGTCAGAGTGTGTCAGAGAGTGTCAGAGAATGATAGAGAGTGATAGAGAGTGTCAGAGAGTGTCAGAGAGTGATAGAGAGTGTCAGAGAGTGACAGAGAGTGTCAGAGAGTGATAGAGAGTGATAGAGTGTGTCAGAGAGTGTCATAGAGTATCATAGAGTGATAGAGAGTGTCAGAGAGTATCAGAGAGTGTCAGAGAGTGATAGAGAGTGTCAGAGAGCGTCAGAGAGTGCCATGTGTGTCAGAGAGTGTCAGAGTGTGTCAGAGAGTGATAGAGAGTGATAGAGAGTGTCAGAGAGTGATAGAGAGTGTCAGAGAGTGATAGCGTGAGTCAGAGTGTGTCAGAGAATGTCAGAGAGTGATAGAGAGTGTCAGAGAGTGATAGAGAGTGTCAGAGAGTGTCTGAGAGGGTCAGAGTGTGTCAGAGAGTGTCAGTGAGTGATAGAGAATGATAGAGAGTGTCTGAGAGCGTCAGAGAGTGTCAGAGTGTGTCAGAGAGTGTCAAAGAGTGATGGAGAGTGATAGAGAGCGTCAGAGAGTGTCAGAGTGTGTCAGAGTGTGTCAGCGTGTGTCAGAGAGTGATAGAGAGTGTCAGAGAGTGGTAGAGAGAGTCTGAGATTGTCAGAGAGTGATAGAGAGTGCCAGGGAGTGTCAGAGAGTGATAGAGAGTGTCAGAGAATGTCACAGAGTGTCAGAGAATGATAGAGAGTGATAGAGACTGTCAGAGAGTGTCAGAGAGTGATAGAGAGTGTCAGAGAGTGATAGACAGTGTCAGAGAGTGATAGAGAGTGTCTGAGAATGTCAGAGAGTGATATAGAGTGTCAGAGTGTGCCTGAGAGTGTCAGAGAGTGTCTGAGAGTTCAGTGAGTGTCAGAGAGTGATAGAGAGTGTCAGAGAGTGTCCGACAGAGTATAAGACTGTCAGAGAGTGTCAGAGAGTGTCCGAGAGTGATCCAGAGTGATGGAGAGTTTCAGAGAGTGATAGAGAGTGTCTGACAGTGTCAGAGAGTGATAGAGAGTGATAGAGAGTGTCAGAGTGTGTCAGAGTGTGTCAGAGAGTAATAGAGAGTGGCAGAGAGTGGCAGAGAGTGTCATAGAGTATCATAGAGTGATAGAGAGTGTCAGAGAGTATCAGAGAGTGTCAGAGAGTGATAGAGAGTGATAGAGAGTGTCAGAGAGCGTCAGAGAGTGTCATGTGTGTCAGAGAGTGTCAGAGTGTGTCAGAGAGTGGTAGAGAGTGATAGAGAGTGTCAGAGAGTGATAGAGAGTGTCAGAGAGTGTCTGAGAGGGTCAGAGTGTGTCAGAGAGTGTCATTGAGTGATAGAGAATGATAGAGAGTGTCTGAGAGCGTCAGAGAGTGTCAGAGTGTGTCAGAGAGTGTCAGAGAGTGATAGAGAGTGATGGAGAGAGTCAGAGAGTGTCAGAGTGTGTCAGAGTGTGTCAGAGTGTGTCAGAGAGTGTCAGAGAGTGTCAGAGAGTGGGAGAGAGTCTGAGATTGTCAGAGAGTGATAGAGAGTGCCAGGGAGTGTCAGAGTGTGACAGAGAGTGATAGAGAGTGTCAGAGAGTGTCCGAGAATGTCAGAGTGTGTCAGGGAATGTCAGAGTGTGTCAGAGCGTGTCAGAGAATGATAGAGAGTGATAGAGAGTGTCAGAGGGTGTCAGAGAGTGATAGAGAGTGTCAGAGAGTGACAGAGAGTGTCAGAGAGTGATAGAGAGTGATAGAGTGTGTCAGAGAGTGTCTGAGAGTGTCAGAGATTGTCAGAGTGTGTCAGAGCGTGTCAGAAATTGATAGAGTGTCTGACAGTGTCTGAGACTGTCAGAGAGTGACAGAGAGTGTCCGAGAGTGAGAGAGAGTGATGGAGAGTTTCAGAGAGTGATAGAGAGTGTCTGAGAGTGTCAGAGAGTGATAGAGAGTGATAGAGAGTGTCAGAGTGTGTCAGAGAGTGATAGAGAGTGTCTGAGAGTGTCAGAGAGTGTCAGGGAGTCATAGAGAGTGATATAGAGAGTCTGAGAGAGTCTGAGAGTGAAAGAGAGTGTCTGAGAGTGTCAGTGAGTGTCAGAGAGTGATATAGAGTGATAGAGTGTCTGAGAGGGTCTGAGAGTGTCAGAGAGTGTCAGAGTGTGTCAGAGAGTTATAGAGAGTGATAGATGGTGATAGAGTATATCAGAGAGTGTCAGAGAGTGTCAGAGAGTGATAGAGAGTGTATGAGATTGTCAGAGAGTGTCAGAGAGTGATAGAGAGTGTCAGGGAGTGTCAGAGAGAGTCAGAGATTGAGAGAGAGTGTCTGAGAGTGTCAGAGAGTGTCACAAAGTCTCAGAGAGTGTCAGAGAGTGTCAGAGTGTTGCAGAGAGTGATAGAGAGTGATAGTGTGTGTCAGAGAGTGTCATAGAGTGTCATAGAGTGATAGAGATTGTCAGAGAGTATCAGAGAGTATCAGAGAGTGTCAGAGAGTGTCAGAGCATGACAGAGAGTGATAGACAGTGTCTGAGAGTGTCAGAGAGTGATAGAGAGTGTCAGAGAGTGATAGAGAGTCAGAGAGAGTTATAGAGTGTGTCTGAGAGCGTCAGAGAGTGTCAGAGTGTGTCAGAGAGAGTCAGAGAGAGAAAGAGAGGGATAGAGAATGTCAGAGTGTGTCAGAGAGAGTCAGAGAGTGATAGAGAGTGTCTGAGAGTGGTAGAAAGAGTCAGAGAGTGTCAGAGAGTGTCAGAGTGTGTCAGACAGTGTCAGAGAGTGATAGAGAGTGTCAGAGAGTGTCAGAGAGTGGTAGAGAGCTACTGAGATTGTCAGAGAGTGATAGAGAGTGTCAGAGAGTATCAGAGAGTATCAGAGAGTGATAGAGAGTGATAGAGAGTGTCAGAGAGCGTCAGAGAGTGTCATGTGTGTCAGAGTGTGTCACAGTGTGTCAGAGAGTGTCAGAGACTGATAGAGAGTGATAGAGAGTGTCAGAGAGTATCAGAGAGTGATAGTGAGTGTATGAGATTGTCAGAGATTGTCAGAGAGTGATATAGAGTGTCAGAGTGTGTCTGAGAGTGTCAGAGAGTGTCTGAGGGTTCAGTGAGTGTCAGAGAGTGATAGAGAGTGTCAGAGAGTGTCCTACAGCGTATAAGACTGTCAGAGAGTGTCAGAGAGTGTCCGAGAGTGATCCAGAGTGATGGAGAGTTTCAGAGAGTGATAGAGAGTGTCTGAGAGTGTCAGAGAGTGATAGAGAGTGATAGAGAGTGTCAGAGTATGTCAGAGTGTGTCAGAGAGTGATAGAGAGTGGCAGAGAGTGGCAGAGAGTGTCTAAGAGTGTCAGAGAGTGATAGAGAGTGTCAGAGAGCGTCAGAGAGTGCCATGTGTGTCAGAGAGTGTCAGAGTGTCTCAGAGAGTGATAGAGAGTGATAGAGAGTGTCAGAGAGTGATAGAGAGTGTCAGAGAGTGATAGCGTGAGTCAGAGTGTGTCAGAGAATGTCAGAGAGTGATAGAGAGTGTCAGAGAGTGATAGAGAGTGTCAGAGAGTGATAGAGAGTGTCAGAGAGTGTCTGAGAGGGTCAGAGTGTGTCAGAGAGTGTCAGTGAGTGATAGAGAATGATAGAGAGTGTCTGAGAGCGTCAGAGAGTGTCAGAGTGTGTCAGAGAGTGATGGAGAGTGATAGAGAGCGTCAGAGAGTGTCAGAGTGTGTCAGAGTGTGTCAGCGTGTGTCAGAGAGTGATAGAGAGTGTCAGAGAGTGGTAGAGAGAGTCTGAGATTGTCAGAGAGTGATAGAGAGTGCCAGGGAGTGTCAGAGAGTGATAGAGAGTGTCAGAGAATGTCACAGTGTGTCAGAGAGTGTCAGAGAATGATAGAGAGTGATAGAGACTGTCAGAGAGTGTCAGAGAGTGATAGAGAGTGTCAGAGAGTGTCTGAGAGGGTCAGAGTGTGTCAGAGAGTGTCAGTGAGTGATAGAGAATGATAGAGAGTGTCTGAGAGCGTCAGAGAGTGTCAGAGTGTGTCAGAGAGTGTCAGAGAGTGATAGAGAGTGATGGAGAGTGTCAGAGAGTGTCAGAGTGTGTCAGAGTGTGTCAGAGTGTGTCAGAGAGTGTCAGAGAGTGTCAGAGAGTGGGAGAGAGTCTGAGATTGTCAGAGAGTGATAGAGAGTGCCAGGGAGTGTCAGAGTGTGACAGAGAGTGATAGAGAGTGTCAGAGAGTGTCCGAGAATGTCAGAGTGTGTCAGGGAATGTCAGAGTGTGTCAGAGAGTGTCAGAGAATGATAGAGAGTGATAGAGAGTGTCAGAGAGTGTCAGAGAGTGATAAAGAGTGTCAGAGAGTGACAGAGAGTGTCAGAGAGTGATAGAGAGTGATAGAGTGTGTCAGAGAGTGTCTGAGAGTGTCAGAGATTGTCAGAGTGTGTCAGAGAGTGTCCGAGAGTGATAGAGAGTGATGGAGAGTGTTAGAGAGTGATAGAGAGTGTCAGAGAGTGTCAGAGAGTGTCTGAGAGTGTCAGAGAGTGATAGAGAGAGATATAGAGTGTCAGAGAGTGATAGAGAGAGATATAGAGTGTCTGAGAGTGTCAGAGATTGTCAGAGATTGTCAGAGTGTGTCAGAGAGTGTCAGAGAGTGTGAGAGAGTGTTAGAGAGTGATACAGAGTGTCTGAGAGTGTCAGAGATTGTCAGAGTGTGTCAGAGAGAGTCAGAGAGTGTCTGAGAGTGTCAGAGAGTGTCTGAGAGTTCAGTGAGTGTCAGAGAGTGATTGAGAGTGATAGAGAGTGTCTGAGAGTGTCAGAGATTGTCAGAGTGTGTCAGAGCGTGTCAGAAATTGATAGAGTGTCTGACAGTGTCTGAGACTGTCAGAGAGTGGCAGAGAGTGTCCGAGAGTGAGAGAGAGTGATGGAGAGTTTCAGAGAGTGATAGAGAGTGTCTGAGAGTGTCAGAGAGTGTCAGGGAGTCATAGAGAGTGATATAGAGAGTCTGAGAGAGTCTGAGAGTGAAAGAGAGTGTCTGAGAGTGTCAGTGAGTGTCAGAGAGTGATAGAGAGTGATAGAGTGTCTGAGAGGGTCTGAGAGTGTCAGAGTGTGTCAGAGAGTTATAGAGAGTGATAGATGGTGATAGAGTATATCAGAGAGTGTCAGAGAGTGTCAGAGAGTGATAGAGAGTGTATGAGATTGTCAGAGAGTGTCAGAGAGTGATAGAGCGTGTCAGGGAGTGTCAGAGAGAGTCAGAGATTGAGAGAGAGTGTCTGAGAGTGTCAGAGAGTGTCACAAAGTCTCAGAGAGTGTCAGAGAGTGTCAGAGTGTTGCAGAGAGTGATAGAGAGTGATAGAGTGTGTCAGAGAGTGTCATAGAGTGTCATAGAGTGATATAGAGTGTCAGAGAGTATCAGAGAGTATCAGAGAGTGTCAGAGAGTGTCAGAGCATGACAGAGAGTGATAGACAGTGTCTGAGAGTGTCAGAGAGTGATAGAGAGTGTCAGAGAGTGATAGAGAGTGTCAAAGAGTGTCAGAGAGTCAGAGAGAGTTATAGAGTGTGTCTGAGAGCGTCAGAGAGTGTCAGAGTGTGTCAGAGAGAGTCAGAGAGAGAAAGAGAGTGACAGAGAATGTCAGAGTGTGTCAGAGAGAGTCAGAGAGTGATAGAGAGTGTCTGAGAGTGGTAGAAAGAGTCAGAGAGTGTCAGAGAGTGTCAGAGTGTGTCAGACAGTGTCAGAGAGTGATAGAGAGTGTCAGAGAGTGGTAGAGAGCTACTGAGATTGTCACAGAGTGATAGAGAGTGTCAGAGAGTATCAGAGAGTATCAGAGAGTGATAGAGAGTGATAGAGAGTGTCAGAGAGCGTCAGAGAGTGTCATGTGTGTCAGAGTGTGTCACAGTGTGTCAGAGAATGTCAGAGACTGATAGAGAGTGATAGAGAGTGATAGAGAGTGATAGAGAGTGTGAGAGAGTGAAAGAGAGTGTCAGAGAGTGATAGAGAGTGATAGAGAGTGTCAGAGAGTATCAGAGAGTGATAGTGAGTGTATGAGATTGTCAGAGATTGTCAGAGAGTGATATAGAGTGTCAGAGTGTGTCTGAGAGTGTCAGAGAGTGTCTGAGAGTTCAGTGAGTGTCAGAGAGTGATAGAGAGTGTCAGAGAGTGTCCTACAGAGTATAAGACTGTCAGAGAGTGTCAGAGAGTGTCCGAGAGTGATCCAGAGTGATGGAGAGTTTCAGAGAGTGATAGAGAGTGTCTGAGAGTGTCAGAGAGTGATAGAGAGTGATAGAGAGTGTCAGAGTGTGTCAGAGTGTGTCAGAGAGTGATAGAGAGTGGCAGAGAGTGTCAGAGAGTGTCATAGAGTATCATAGAGTGATAGAGTGTCAGAGAGTATCAGAGAGTGTCAGAGAGTGATAGAGAGTGTCAGAGAGCGTCAGAGAGTGCCATGTGTGTCAGAGAGTGTCAGAGTGTGTCAGAGAGTGATAGAGAGTGATAGAGAGTGTCAGAGAGTGATAGAGAGTGTCAGAGAGTGATAGCGTGAGTCAGAGTGTGTCAGAGAATGTCAGAGAGTGATAGAGAGTGTCAGAGAGTGATAGAGAGTGTCAGAGAGTGATAGAGAGTGTCAGAGAGTGTCTGAGAGGGTCAGAGTGTGTCAGAGAGTGTCAGTGAGTGATAGAGAATGATAGAGAGTGTCTGAGAGCGTCAGAGAGTGTCAGAGTGTGTCAGAGAGTGTCAGAGAGTGATGGAGAGTGATAGAGAGCGTCAGAGAGTGTCAGAGTGTGTCAGAGTGTGTCAGCGTGTGTCAGAGAGTGATAGAGAGTGTCAGAGAGTGGTAGAGAGAGTCTGAGATCGTCAGAGAGTGATAGAGAGTGCCAGGGAGTGTCAGAGAGTGATAGAGAGTGTCAGAGAATGTCACAGTGTGTCAGAGAGTGTCAGAGAGGGTCAGAGTGTGTCAGAGAGTGTCAGTGAGTGATAGAGAATGATAGAGAGTGTCTGAGAGCGTCAGAGAGTGTCAGAGTGTGTCAGAGAGTGTCAGAGAGTGATAGAGAGTGATGGAGAGTGTCAGAGAGTGTCAGAGTGTGTCAGAGTGTGTCAGAGTGTGTCAGAGAGTGTCAGAGAGTGTCAGAGAGTGGGAGAGAGTCTGAGATTGTCAGAGAGTGATAGAGAGTGCCAGGGAGTGTCAGAGTGTGACAGAGAGTGATAGAGAGTGTCAGAGAGTGTCCGAGAATGTCAGAGTGTGTCAGGGAATGTCAGAGTGTGTCAGAGAGTGTCAGAGAATGATAGAGAGTGATAGAGAGTGTCAGAGAGTGTCAGAGAGTGATAAAGAGTGTCAGAGAGTGACAGAGAGTGTCAGAGAGTGATAGAGAGTGATAGTGTGTGTCAGAGAGTGTCTGAGAGTGTCAGAGATTGTCAGAGTGTGTCAGAGAGTGTCCGAGAGTGATAGAGAGTGATGGAGAGTGTCCGAGAGTTATAGAGAGTGATGGAGAGTGTCTGAGAGTGTCAGAGAGTGATAGAGAGTGTCAGAGAGTGTCAGAGAGTGTCTGAGAGTGTCAGAGAGTGATAGAGAGAGATATAGAGTGTCAGAGAGTGATAGAGAGAGATATAGAGTGTCTGAGAGTGTCAGAGATTGTCAGAGATTGTCAGAGTGTGTCAGAGAGTGTCAGAGAGTGTGAGAGAGTGTTAGAGAGTGATACAGAGTGTCTGAGAGTGTCAGAGATTGTCAGAGTGTGTCAGAGAGAGTCAGAGAGTGTCTGAGAGTGTCAGAGAGTGTCTGAGAGTTCAGTGAGTGTCAGAGAGTGATTGAGAGTGATAGAGAGTGTCTGAGAGTGTCAGAGATTGTCAGAGTGTGTCAGAGCGTGTCAGAAATTGATAGAGTGTCTGACAGTGTCTGAGACTGTCAGAGAGTGGCAGAGAGTGTCCGAGAGTGAGAGAGAGTGATGGAGAGTTTCAGAGAGTGATAGAGAGTGTCTGAGAGTGTCAGAGAGTGTCAGGGAATCATAGAGAGTGATATAGAGAGTCTGAGAGAGTCTGAGAGTGAAAGAGAGTGTCTGAGAGTGTCAGTGAGTGTCAGAGAGTGATAGAGAGTGATAGAGTGTCTGAGAGGGTCTGAGAGTGTCAGAGTGTGTCAGAGAGTTATAGAGAGTGATAGATGGTGATAGAGTATATCAGAGAGTGTCAGAGAGTGTCAGAGAGTGATAGAGAGTGATAGAGAGTGTATGAGATTGTCAGAGAGTGTCAGAGAGTGTCAGAGAGTGTCAGAGAGAGTCAGAGATTGAGAGAGAGTGTCTGAGAGTGTCAGAGAGTGTCACAAAGTCTCAGAGAGTGTCAGAGAGTGTCAGAGTGTTGCAGAGAGTGATAGAGAGTGATAGAGTGTGTCAGAGAGTGTCATAGAGTGTCATAGAGTGATATAGAGTGTCAGAGAGTATCAGAGAGTATCAGAGAGTGTCAGAGAGTGTCAGAGCATGACAGAGAGTGATAGACAGTGTCTGAGAGTGTCAGAGAGTGATAGAGAGTGTCAAAGAGTGTCAGAGAGTCAGAGAGAGTTATAGAGTGTGTCTGAGAGCGTCAGAGAGTGTCAGAGTGTGTCAGAGAGAGTCAGAGAGAGAAAGAGAGTGACAGAGAATGTCAGAGTGTGTCAGAGAGAGTCAGAGAGTGATAGAGAGTGTCTGAGAGTGGTAGAAAGAGTCAGAGAGTGTCAGAGAGTGTCAGAGTGTGTCAGACAGTGTCAGAGAGTGATAGAGAGTGTCAGAGAGTGGTAGAGAGCTACTGAGATTGTCACAGAGTGATAGAGAGTGTCAGAGAGTATCAGAGAGTATCAGAGAGTGATAGAGAGTGATAGAGAGTGTCAGAGAGTGATAGAGAGTGTCAGAGAGTGGTAGAGAGCTACTGAGATTGTCACAGAGTGATAGAGAGTGTCACAGTGTGTCAGAGAATGTCAGAGACTGATAGAGAGTGATAGAGAGTGATAGAGAGTGTCAGAGAGTATCAGAGAGTGATAGTGAGTGTATGAGATTGTCAGAGATTGTCAGAGAGTGATATAGAGTGTCAGAGTGTGTCTGAGAGTGTCAGAGAGTGTCTGAGAGTTCAGTGAGTGTCAGAGAGTGATAGAGAGTGTCAGAGAGTGTCCTACAGAGTATAAGACTGTCAGAGAGTGTCAGAGAGTGTCCGAGAGTGATCCAGAGTGATGGAGAGTTTCAGAGAGTGATAGAGAGTGTCTGAGAGTGTCAGAGAGTGATAGAGAGTGATAGAGAGTGTCAGAGTGTGTCAGAGTGTGTCAGAGAGTGATAGAGAGTGGCAGAGAGTGTCAGAGAGTGTCATAGAGTATCATAGAGTGATAGAGTGTCAGAGAGTATCAGAGAGTGTCAGAGAGTGATAGAGAGTGTCAGAGAGCGTCAGAGAGTGCCATGTGTGTCAGAGAGTGTTAGAGTGTGTCAGAGAGTGATAGAGAGTGATAGAGAGTGTCAGAGAGTGATAGAGAGTGTCAGAGAGTGATAGCGTGAGTCAGAGTGTGTCAGAGAATGTCAGAGAGTGATAGAGAGTGTCAGAGAGTGATAGAGAGTGTCAGAGAGTGATAGAGAGTGTCAGAGAGTGTCTGAGAGGGTCCGAGTGTGTCAGAGAGTGTCAGTGAGTGATAGAGAATGATAGAGAGTGTCTGAGAGCGTCAGAGAGTGTCAGAGTGTGTCAGAGAGTGTCAGAGAGTGATGGAGAGTGATAGAGAGCGTCAGAGAGTGTCAGAGTGTGTCAGAGTGTGTCAGCGTGTGTCAGAGAGTGATAGAGAGTGTCAGAGAGTGGTAGAGAGAGTCTGAGATTGTCAGAGAGTTATAGAGAGTGCCAGGGAGTGTCAGAGAGTGATAGAGAGTGTCAGAGAATGTCACAGTGTGTCAGAGAGTGTCAGAGAATGATAGAGAGTGATAGAGACTGTCAGAGAGTGTCAGAGAGTGATAGACAGTGTCAGAGAGTGATAGACAGTGTCAGAGAGTGATAGAGAGTGTCTGAGAATGTCAGAGAGTGATATAGAGTGTCAGAGTGTGTCTGAGAGTGTCAGAGAGTGTCTGAGAGTTCAGTGAGTGTCAGAGAGTGATAGAGAGTGTCAGAGAGTGTCCGACAGAGTATAAGACTGTCAGAGAGTGTCAGAGAGTGTCCGAGAGTGATCCAGAGTGATGGAGAGTTTCAGAGAGTGATAGAGAGTGTCTGAGAGTGTCAGAGAGTGATAGAGAGTGATAGAGAGTGTCAGAGTGTGTCAGAGTGTGTCAGAGAGTAATAGAGAGTGGCAGAGAGTGTCAGAGAGTGTCATAGAGTATCATAGAGTGATAGAGAGTGTCAGAGAGTATCAGAGAGTGTCAGAGAGTGATAGAGAGTCATAGAGAGTGTCAGAGAGCGTCAGAGAGTGTCATGTGTGTCAGAGAGTGTCAGAGTGTGTCAGAGAGTGATAGAGAGTGATAGAGAGTGTCAGAGAGTGATAGAGAGTGTCAGAGAGTGATAGCGTGAGTCAGAGTGTGTCAGAGAATGTCAGAGAGTGATAGAGAGTGTCAGAGAGTGATAGAGAGTGTCAGAGAGTGATCGAGAGTGTCAGAGAGTGTCTGAGAGGGTCAGAGTGTGTCAGAGAGTGTCAGTGAGTGATAGAGAATGATAGAGAGTGTCTGAGAGCGTCAGAGAGTGTCAGAGTGTGTCAGAGAGTGTCAGAGAGTGATAGAGAGTGATGGAGAGTGTCAGAGAGTGTCAGAGTGTGTCAGAGTGTGTCAGAGAGTGTCAGAGAGTGTCAGAGAGTGGGAGAGAGTCTGAGATTGTCAGAGAGTGATAGAGAGTGCCAGGGAGTGTCAGAGTGTGACAGAGAGTGATAGAGAGTGTCAGAGAGTGTCCGAGAATGTCAGAGTGTGTCAGGGAATGTCAGAGTGTGTCAGAGAGTGTCAGGGAATGATAGAGAGTGATAGAGAGTGTCAGAGAGTGTCAGAGAGTGATAGAGAGTGTCAGAGAGTGACAGAGAGTGTCAGAGAGTGATAGAGAGTGATAGAGTGTGTCAGAGAGTGTCTGAGAGTGTCAGAGATTGTCAGAGTGTGTCAGAGAGTGTCAGAAATTGATAGAGTGTCTGACAGTGTCTGAGACTGTCAGAGAGTGACAGAGAGTGTCCGAGAGTGATAGAGAGTGATGGAGAGTGTCCGAGAGTTATAGAGAGTGATGGAGAGTGTCTGAGAATGTCAGAGTGTGTCAGGGAATGTCAGAGTGTGTCAGAGAGTGTCAGGGAATGATAGAGAGTGATAGAGAGTGTCAGAGAGTGTCAGAGAGTGATAGAGAGTGTCAGAGAGTGACAGAGAGTGTCAGAGAGTGATAGAGAGTGATAGAGTGTGTCAGAGAGTGTCAGAGAGTGTCTGAGAGTGTCAGAGATTGTCAGAGTGTGTCAGAGAGTGTCAGAAATTGATAGAGTGTCTGACAGTGTCTGAGACTGTCAGAGAGTGACAGAGAGTGTCCGAGAGTGATAGAGAGTGATGGAGAGTGTCCGAGAGTTATAGAGAGTGATGGAGAGTGTCTGAGAGTGTCAGAGAGTGATAGAGAGTGTCAGAGAGTGTCAGAGAGTGTCAGAGAGTGTCAGAGAGTGATGGAGAGAGTCGGAGAGTATCAGAGAGTGATAGTGAGTGTCTGAGAGTGAATGAGATTGTCAGACAGTGTCAGAGAGTGTCAGAGAGTGATAGAGAGTGTCAGAGAGTGATTGAGAGTGTCAGAGAGTGATAGAGAGTGTCAGAGGGTGATAGTGAGTGTCAGAGGGTGATAGAGAGTGTCAGAGAGTGATAGAGAGTGTCAGAGAGTGATAGTGAGTGTCTGAGAGTGTCAGAGAGTGATAGAGAGTGATAAAGAGTGATAGTGAGTGTCTGAGAGTGTCAGAGAGTGTCAGAGAGTGATGGAGAGTGATGGAGAGTGATAGAGAGTGTCAGAGAGTGATAGAGAGTGTCAGAGGGTGATAGTGAGAGTCAGAGGGTGATAGTGAGTGTCAGAGAGTGATAGTGAGTGCCTGAGAGTGTCTGAGAGTGTCAGAGTGTGTCGGAGAGTGATAGAGAGTGATAGACAGAGATAGAGAGTGTCAGAGAGTGATAGAGAGTGTCAGAGGGTGATAGTGAGTGTCAGAGGGTGAAAGTGAGTGTCTGAGAGTGATAGTGAGAGCCTGAGAGTGTCTGAGAGTGTCAGAGAGTGATAGAGAGTGTCGGAGAGTGCTGGAGAGTGTTAGAGAGTGATTGAGAGTGTCAGAGAGTGATAGAGAGTGTCAGAGAGTGATTGAGAGTGTCAGAGAGTGTCAGAGAGTGACAGAGAGTGATAGAGAGTGTCAGAGAGTGTCAGAGAGTGATAGAGAGTGTCAGAGAGTGACAGAGAGTGTCAGAGAGTGATAGAGAGTGATAGAGTGTGTCAGAGAGTGTCTGAGAGTGTCAGAGATTGTCAGAGTGTGTCAGAGAGTGTCAGAAATTGATAGAGTGTCTGACAGTGTCTGAGACTGTCAGAGAGTGACAGAGAGTGTCCGAGAGTGATAGAGAGTGATGGAGAGTGTCCGAGAGTTATAGAGAGTGATGGAGAGTGTCTGAGAATGTCAGAGTGTGTCAGGGAATGTCAGAGTGTGTCAGAGAGTGTCAGGGAATGATAGAGAGTGATAGAGAGTGTCAGAGAGTGTCAGAGAGTGATAGAGAGTGTCAGAGAGTGACAGAGAGTGTCAGAGAGTGATAGAGAGTGATAGAGTGTGTCAGAGAGTGTCAGAGAGTGTCTGAGAGTGTCAGAGATTGTCAGAGTGTGTCAGAGAGTGTCAGAAATTGATAGAGTGTCTGACAGTGTCTGAGACTGTCAGAGAGTGACAGAGAGTGTCCGAGAGTGATAGAGAGTGATGGAGAGTGTCCGAGAGTTATAGAGAGTGATGGAGAGTGTCTGAGAGTGTCAGAGAGTGATAGAGAGTGTCAGAGAGTGTCAGAGAGTGTCAGAGAGTGTCAGAGAGTGATGGAGAGAGTCGGAGAGTATCAGAGAGTGATAGTGAGTGTCTGAGAGTGAATGAGATTGTCAGACAGTGTCAGAGAGTGTCAGAGAGTGATAGAGAGTGTCAGAGAGTGATTGAGAGTGTCAGAGAGTGATAGAGAGTGTCAGAGGGTGATAGTGAGTGTCAGAGGGTGATAGAGAGTGTCAGAGAGTGATAGAGAGTGTCAGAGAGTGATAGTGAGTGTCTGAGAGTGTCAGAGAGTGATAGAGAGTGATAAAGAGTGATAGTGAGTGTCTGAGAGTGTCAGAGAGTGTCAGAGAGTGATGGAGAGTGATGGAGAGTGATAGAGAGTGTCAGAGAGTGATAGAGAGTGTCAGAGGGTGATAGTGAGAGTCAGAGGGTGATAGTGAGTGTCAGAGAGTGATAGTGAGTGCCTGAGAGTGTCTGAGAGTGTCAGAGTGTGTCGGAGAGTGATAGAGAGTGATAGACAGAGATAGAGAGTGTCAGAGAGTGATAGAGAGTGTCAGAGGGTGATAGTGAGTGTCAGAGGGTGAAAGTGAGTGTCTGAGAGTGATAGTGAGAGCCTGAGAGTGTCAGAGAGTGTCAGAGAGTGATAGAGAGTGTCGGAGAGTGCTGGAGAGTGTTAGAGAGTGATTGAGAGTGTCAGAGAGTGATAGAGAGTGTCAGAGAGTGATTGAGAGTGTCAGAGAGTGTCAGAGAGTGACAGAGAGTGATAGAGAGTGTCAGAGAGTGATTGAGAGTGTCAGAGAGTGTCAGAGAGTGACAGAGAGTGATAGAGAGTTTCAGAGAGTGATAGAGAGTGTCTGAGAGTGACAGAGAGTGATAGAGAGTGATAGAGAGTATCAGAGTGATTGAGAGAGTCAGAGAGTGTCAGAGAGTGACAGAGAGTGATAGAGAGTTTCAGAGAGTGATAGAGAGTGTCTGAGAGTGTCAGAGAGTGATAGAGAGTGATAGAGAGTGATAGAGAGTGTCAGAGTGTATCAGAGAGTGTCAAAGAGTGTCAGAGAGTGTCAGAGAGAGATGGAGGGTGATAGAGTGTGTCTGAGAGTGTCTGAGAGAGTCAGAGAGTGTCAGAGAGTGTCAGTGATTGTCAGAGAGTGTCAGAGAGTGATAGAGAGTGATAGAGAGTGTCAGAGAGTGTCAGATTGTGTCAGAGTGTGTCAGAGAGTGTCAGAGAGTGATAGAGAGTGTCAGAGAGTGGTAGAGAGAGTCTGAGATTGTGAGAGAGTGATAGAGAGTGCCAGGGAGTGTCAGAGTGTGATAGGGAGTGATAGAGAGTGTCAGAGAGTGTCAGAGAATGTCAGAGTGTGTCAGAGAATGTCAGAGTGTGTCAGAGAGTGTCAGAGAATGATAGAGAGTGATAGAGAGTGTCAGAGAGTGTCAGAGAGTGATAGAGAGTGATAGAGAGTGATAGAGAGTGTCAGAGAGTGATAGAGAGTGTCAGAGAGTGATAGTGAGTGTCTGAGAGTGTCAGAGAGTGATAGAGATGATGGAGAGTGATAGAGAGTGTCAGAGAGTGATAGAGAGTGTCAGAGGGTGATAGTGAGTGTCAGAGGGTGACAGTGAGTGATAGTGAGTGTCTGAGAGTGTCAGAGAGTGATAGAGCTGATGGAGAGTGATAGAGAGTGTCAGAGAGTGATAGAGAGTGTCAGAGGGTGATAGTGAGTTTCAGAGGGTGACAGTGAGTGTCAGAGAGTGATAGTGAGTGCCTGAGAGTGTCTGAGAGTGTCAGAGTGTGTCGGAGAGTGATAGAGAGTGATAGACAGAGATAGAGAGTGATAGAGAGTGTCAGAGAGTGATAGAGAGTGTCAGAGGGTGATAGTGAGTGTCAGAGGGTGATAGTGACTGTCTGAGAGTGTCAGAGATTGATAGTGAGTGCCTGAGAGTGTCTGAGAGTGTCAGAGAGTGTTAGAGAGTGTCAGAGAGTGATAGAGAGTGATAGAGAGTGTCAGAGAGTGTCAGAGAGTGATAGAGAGTGTCAGAGAGTGATAGAGAGTGTCAGAGTGTGACAGTGAGTGTCTGAGAGTGTCAGAGAGTGATAGAGAGTAATAGAGACTGTCAGAGAGTGTCAGAGTGTCAGAGAGAGATAGAGAGTTGTCGAGAGTGATAGAGAGTGTCAGAGAGTGACCGTGAGTGTCTGAGAGTGGTAGAGAGTGAAAGAGTGTGTCAGAAAGTGTCAGAGAGTGTCAGAGAGTGATAGTGAGTGTCAGAGAGTGTCAGAGAGTGATAGAGAGTGATAGAGAGTGTCAGAGATTGTCAGAGAGTGTCAGAGAGTGATAGTGAGTCTCTGAGAGTGATGGAGAGTGATAGAGAATAATAGTGAGTGTCAGAGAGTGATAGAGAGTGTCAGAGATTGAAAGTGATTGGCAGAGAGTATCAGAGAATGATAGTGAGTGTCTGAGAGTGTCTGAGAGTGATAGAGAGTGATAGAGAGTGTCAGAGAGTGTCAGAGAGTGTCAGAGAGTGTCAGAGAGTGATAGAGAGTGTCAGAGAGTGATAGAGAGTGTCTGAGAGTGTCAGAGAGTGATAGTGAGTGTCTGAGAGAGTCTGAGATTGTCGGAGAGTGTCAGAGAGTGTCAGAGAGTGTCAGAGAGTGATAGAGAGTGTCAGAGTGTGTCAGAGAGTGATAGAGAGTGTCAGAGAGTGAAAGTGAGTGTCTGAGAGTGTCTGAGAGTGTCAGAGAGTGAAAGTGAGTGTCTGAGAGTGTCAGAGAGTGAAAGTGAGTGTCTGAGAGTGTCTGAGATTGTCGGAGAGTGTCAGAGAGTGTCAGAGAGTGTCAGAGAGTGATAGAGAGAGTCAGAGTGTGTCAGAGAGTGTCAGAGAGTGTCAGAGAGTGTTCCGCGAGTGATAGAGAGTGTCAGAGATTGTCAGAGAGTGATAGAGAGTGATAGAGAGTGTCAGAGAGTGATATTCAGTGTCAGAGAGTGATAGTGAGTGTCAGAGAGTGTCAGAGAGTTTCAGAGAGTGTCAGAGAGTGATGGAGAGCGTCGGATAGTATCAGAGACTGATAGTGAGTGTCTGAGAGTGAATGAGATTGTCGGAGAGTGTCAGAGAGTGACAGAGAGTTATAGAGAGTGTCAGAGAGTGATAGAGAGTGTCAGAGAGTGATAGTGACTGTCAGAGTGTGTCAGAGAATGTCAGAGAGTGTCAGAGAGTGATGGAGAGAGTCGGAGAGTATCAGAGAGTGATAGTGAGTGTCTGAGAGTGAATGAGATTGTCAGACAGTGTCAGAGAGTGTCAGAGAGTGTCAGAGAGTGATAGAGAGTGTCAGAGAGTGATTGAGAGTGTCAGAGAGTGTCAGAGAGTGTCAGAGAGTGATTGAGAGTGTCAGAGAGTGTCAGAGAGAGTCAGAGAGTGACAGAGAGTGTCAGAGAGTGTCAGAGAGTGACAGAGAGTGATAGAGAGTGTCAGAGAGTGATAGAGAGTGTCAGAGAGTGATAGTGAGTGTCTGAGAGTGTCGGAGAGTGATAGGGAGTGTCAGAGAGTGATTGAGAGTGTCAGAGAGAGTCAGAGAGTGACAGAGAGTGTCAGAGAGTGATAGAGAGTGTCAGAGAGTATCAGAGAGTGCTGGAGAGTGTTAGAGAGTGATTGAGAGTGTCAGAGAGTGATAGAGAGTGTCAGAGAGTGATTGAGAGTGTCAGAGAGTGTCAGAGAGTGTCAGAGAGTATCAGAGAGTGCTGGAGAGTGTTAGAGAGTGATTGAGAGTGTCAGTGAGTGATTGAGAGTGTCAGAGAGTGTCAGAGAGTGACAGAGAGTGATAGAGAGTTTCAGAGAGTGATAGAGAGTGTCTGAGAGTGTCAGAGAGTGATAGAGAGTGATAGAGAGTGTCAGAGAGTGACAGAGAGTGATAGAGAGTTTCAGAGAGTGATAGAGAGTGTCTGAGAGTGTCAGAGAGTGTCAGAGAGTGACAGAGAGTGATAGAGAGTTTCAGAGAGTGATAGAGAGTGATTGAGAGTGTCAGAGAGTGTCAGAGAGTGACAGAGAGTGATAGAGAGTGTCAGTGAGTGATTGAGAGTGTCAGAGAGTGTCAGAGAGTGACAGAGAGTGATAGAGAGTTTCAGAGAGTGATAGAGAGTGTCTGAGAGTGTCAGAGAGTGATAGAGAGTGATAGAGAGTGTCAGAGAGTGACAGAGAGTGATAGAGAGTTTCAGAGAGTGATAGAGAGTGTCTGAGAGTGTCTGAGAGTGTCAGAGAGTGTCAGAGAGTGACAGAGAGTGATAGAGAGTTTCAGAGAGTGATAGAGAGTGTCTGAGAGTGTCAGAGAGTGATAGAGAGTGATAGAGAGTGTCAGTGTGTATCAGAGAGTGTCAGAGAGTGTCAGAGAGTGATAGAGGGTGATAGAGTGTGTCTGAGAGTGTCTGAGAGAGTCAGAGACTGTCAGAGAGTGTCAGTGATTGTCAGAGAGTGTCAGGGAGTGATAGAGAGTGATAGAGAGTGTCAGAGAGTGTCAGATTGTGTCAGAGTGTGTCAGAGAGTGTCAGAGAGTGATAGAGAGTGTCAGAGAGTGGTAGAGAGAGTCTGAGATTGTGAGAGAGTGATAGAGAGTGCCAGGGAGTGTCAGAGTGTGATAGGGAGTGATAGAGAATGTCAGAGAGTGTCAGAGAATGTCAGAGTGTGTCAGAGAATGTCAGAGTGTGTCAGAGAGTGTCAGAGAGTGTCAGAGAGTGATAGAGAGTGATAGAGAGTTAGAGAGAGTGTCAGAGAGTGATAGAGAGTGTCAGAGAGTGATAGTGAGTGTCTGAGAGTGTCAGAGAGTGATAGAGATGATGGAGAGTGATAGAGAGTGTCAGAGAGTGATAGAGAGTGTCAGAGGGTGATAGTGAGTGTCAGAGGGTGACAGTGAGTGATAGTGAGTGTCTGAGAGTGTCAGAGAGTGATAGAGCTGATGGAGAGTGATAGAGAGTGTCAGAGAGTGATAGAGAGTGTCAGAGGGTGATAGTGAGTGTCAGAGGGTGACAGTGAGTGTCAGAGAGTGATAGTGAGTGCCTGAGAGTGTCTGAGAGAGATAGAGAGTGTCAGAGAGTGATAGTGAGTGTCTGAGAGTGTCAGAGAGTGATAGAGATGATGGAGAGTGACAGAGTGTGTCAGAGAGTGATAGAGAGTGTCAGAGGGTGATAGTGAGTGTCAGAGGGTGACAGTGAGTGATAGTGAGTGTCTGAGAGTGTCAGAGAGTGATAGAGTTGATGGAGAGTGATAGAGAGTGTCAGAGAGTGATAGAGAGTGTCAGAGGGTGATAGTGAGTGTCAGAGGGTGACAGTGAGTGTCAGAGAGTGATAGTGAGTGCCTGAGAGTGTCTGAGAGTGTCAGAGTGTGTCGGAGAGTGATAGAGAGTGATAGACAGAGATAGAGAGTGATAGAGAGTGTCAGAGAGTGATAGAGAGTGTCAGAGGGTGATAGTGAGTGTCAGAGGGTGATAGTGACTGTCTGAGAGTGTCAGAGATTGATAGTGAGTGCCTGAGAGTGTCTGAGAGTGTCAGAGAGTGTTAGAGAGTGTCAGAGAGTGATATAGAGTGATAGAGACTGTCAGAGAGTGTCAGAGAGTGATAGAGAGTGTCAGAGAGTGATAGAGAGTGTCAGAGTGTGACAGTGAGTGTCTGAGAGTGTCAGAGAGTGATAGAGAGTAATAGAGACTGTCAGAGAGTGTCAGAGTGTCAGAGAGAGATAGAGAGTTGTCGAGAGTGATAGAGAGTGTCAGAGAGTGACCGTGAGTGTCTGAGAGTGTCTGAGAGTGGTAGAGAGTGAAAGAGTGTGTCAGAAAGTGTCAGAGAGTGTCAGAGAGTGATAGTGAGTGTCAGAGAGTGTCAGAGAGTGATAGAGAGTGATAGAGAGTGTCAGAGATTGTCAGAGAGTGTCAGAGAGTGATAGTGAGTCTCTGAGAGTGATGGAGAGTGATGGAGAGTGATAGAGAATAATAGTGAGTGTCAGAGAGTGATAGAGAGTGTCAGAGATTGAAAGTGATTGTCAGAGAGTATCAGAGAATGATAGTGAGAGTCAGAGAGTGTCTGAGAGTGTCAGAGAGTGATAGAGAGTGATAGAGAGTGTCAGAGAGTGATAGAGAGTGTCAGAGAGTGTCAGAGAGTGATAGAGAGTGTCAGAGAGTGATAGAGAGTGTCTGAGAGTGTCAGAGAGTGATAGTGAGAGTCAGAGAGTGTCAGAGTGTGTCAGAGAGTGATAGAGAGTGTCAGAGAGTGAAAGTGAGTGTCTGAGAGTGTCTGAGATTGTCGGAGAGTGTCAGAGAGTGTCAGAGAGTGTCAGAGAGTGATAGAGAGTGTCAGAGAGTGATAGAGAGTGATACAGAGTGTCAGAGAGTGATATTCAGTGTCAGAGAGTGATAGTGTGTGTCAGAGAGTGTCAGAGAGTGATAGTGAGTGTCTGAGAGTGTCTGAGATTGTCAGAGATTGTCAGAGAGTGTCAGAGAGTTTCAGAGAGTGTCAGAGAGTGATGGAGAGCGTCGGAGAGTATCAGAGACTGATAGTGAGTGTCTGAGAGTGAATGAGATTGTCGGAGAGTGTCAGAGAGTGACAGAGAGTTATAGAGAGTGTCAGAGAGTGATAGAGAGTGTCAGAGAGTGATAGTGACTGTCAGAGAGTGTCAGAGAGTTTCAGAGAGTGTCAGAGAGTGATGGAGAGAGTCGGAGAGTATCAGAGAGTGACAGTGAGTGTCTGAGAGTGAATGAGATTGTCAGACAGTGTCAGAGAGTGTCAGAGAGTGTCAGAGAGTGATAGAGAGTGTCAGAGAGTGATTGAGAGTGTCAGAGAGTGTCAGAGAGTGATAGAGAGTGTCAGAGGGTGATAGTGAGTGTCAGAGGGTGATAGTGACTGTCTGAGAGTGTCAGAGATTGATAGTGAGTGCCTGAGAGTGTCTGAGAGTGTCAGAGAGTGTTAGAGAGTGTCAGAGAGTGATATAGAGTGATAGAGAGTGTCAGAGAGTGTCAGAGAGTGATAGAGAGTGTCAGAGAGTGATAGAGAGTGTCAGAGTGTGACAGTGAGTGTCTGAGAGTGTCAGAGAGTGATAGAGAGTAATAGAGACTGTCAGAGAGTGTCAGAGTGTCAGAGAGAGATAGAGAGTTGTCGAGAGTGATAGAGAGTGTCAGAGAGTGACCGTGAGTGTCTGAGAGTGTCTGAGAGTGGTAGAGAGTGAAAGAGTGTGTCAGAAAGTGTCAGAGAGTGTCAGAGAGTGATAGTGAGTGTCAGAGAGTGTCAGAGAGTGATAGAGAGTGATAGAGAGTGTCAGAGATTGTCAGAGAGTGTCAGAGAGTGATAGTGAGTCTCTGAGAGTGATGGAGAGTGATGGAGAGTGATAGAGAATAATAGTGAGTGTCAGAGAGTGATAGAGAGTGTCAGAGATTGAAAGTGATTGTCAGAGAGTATCAGAGAATGATAGTGAGTGTCTGAGAGTGTCAGAGAGTGATAGAGAGTGATAGAGAGTGTCAGAGAGTGATAGAGAGTGTCAGAGAGTGTCAGAAAGTGATAGAGAGTGTCAGAGAGTGATAGAGAGTGTCTGAGAGTGTCAGAGAGTGATAGTGAGAGTCAGAGAGTGTCAGAGTGTGTCAGAGAGTGATAGAGAGTGTCAGAGAGTGAAAGTGAGTGTCTGAGAGTGTCTGAGAGTGTCGGAGAGTGTCAGAGAGTGTCAGAGAGTGTCAGAGAGTGAGAGAGAGTCTCAGAGTGTGTCAGAGAGTGATAGAGAGTGGCAGAGAGTGAAAGTGAATGTCTGAGAGTGTCTGAGAGTGTCAGCGAGTGATAGAGAGTGTCAGAGATTGTCAGAGAGTGATAGAGGGTGATACAGAGTGTCAGAGAGTGATATTCAGTGTCAGAGAGTGATAGTGTGTGTCAGAGAGTGTCAGAGAGTGATAGTGAGTGTCTGAGAGTGTCTGAGATTGTCAGAGATTGTCAGAGAGTGTCAGAGAGTTTCAGAGAGTGTCAGAGAGTGATGGAGAGCGTCGGAGAGTATCAGAGACTGATAGTGAGTGTCTGAGAGTGAATGAGATTGTCGGAGAGTGTCAGAGAGTGACAGAGAGTTATAAAGAGTGTCAGAGAGTGATAGAGAGTGTCAGAGAGTGATAGTGACTGTCAGAGAGTGTCAGAGAGTTTCAGAGAGTGTCAGAGAGTGATGGAGAGAGTCGGAGAGTATCAGAGAGTGACAGTGAGTGTCTGAGAGTGAATGAGATTGTCAGACAGTGTCAGAGAGTGTCAGAGAGTGTCAGAGAGTGATAGAGAGTGTCAGAGAGTGATTGAGAGTGTCAGAGAGTGTCAGAGAGTGTCAGAGAGTGATTGAGAGTGTCAGAGAGTGTCAGAGAGAGTCAGAGAGTGACAGAGAGTGTCAGAGAGTGTCAGAGAGTGACAGAGAGTGATAGAGAGTGTCAGAGAGTGATAGAGAGTGTCAGAGAGTGTCAGAGAGTGATAGTGAGTGTCTGAGAGTGTCGGAGAGTGATAGGGAGTGTCAGAGAGTGATTGAGAGTGTCAGAGAGAGTCAGAGAGTGACAGAGAGTGTCAGAGAGTGATAGAGAGTGTCAGAGAGTGTCAGAGAGTGCTGGAGAGTGTTAGAGAGTGATTGAGAGTGTCAGAGAGTGATAGAGAGTGTCAGAGAGTGATTGAGAGTGTCAGAGAGTGTCAGAGAGTGACAGAGAGTGATAGAGAGTGTCAGAAAGTGATTGAGAGTGTCAGAGAGTGTCAGAGAGTGACAGAGAGTGATAGAGAGTTTCAGAGAGTGATAGAGAGTGATAGAGAGTTTCAGAGAGTGACAGAGAGTGTCTGAGAGTGTCAGAGAGTGATAGAGAGTGATAGAGAGTGTCAGAGTGTATCAGAGAGTGTCAGAGAGTGTCAGAGAGTGATAGAGGGTGATAGAGTGTGTCTGAGAGTGTCTGAGAGAGTCAGAGAGTGTCAGAGAGTGTCAGTGATTGTCAGAGAGTGTCAGAGAGTGATAGAGAGTGATAGAGAGTGTCAGGGAGTGTCAGAGTGTGATAGGGAGTGATAGAGAATGTCAGAGAGTGTCAGAGAATGTCAGAGTGTGATAGGGAGTGCCAGGGAGTGTCAGAGTGTGATAGGGAGTGATAGAGAATGTCAGAGAGTGTCAGAGAATGTCAGACTGTGTCAGAGAATGTCAGAGTCTGTCAGAGAGTGTCAGAGAATGATAGAGTGTGATAGAGAGTGTCAGAGAGTGTCAGGGAGTGATAGAGAGTGATAGAGAGTGATAGAGAGGGTCAGAGAGTGATAGAGAGTGTCAGAGAGTGATAGTGAGTGTCTGAGAGTGTCAGAGAGTGATAGAGATGATGGAGAGTGATAGAGAGTGTCAGAGAGTGATAGAGAGTGTCAGAGGGTGATAGTGAGTGTCAGAGGGTGACAGTGAGTGATAGTGAGTGTCTGAGAGTGTCAGAGAGTGATAGAGCTGATGGAGAGTGATAGAGAGTGTCAGAGAGTGATAGAGAGTGTCAGAGGGTGATAGTGAGTGTCAGAGGGTGACAGTGAGTGTCAGAGAGTGATAGTGAGTGCCTGAGAGTGTCTGAGAGTGTCAGAGTGTGTCGGAGAGTGATAGAGAGTGATAGACAGAGATAGAGAGTGATAGAGAGTGTCAGAGAGTGATAGAGAGTGTCAGAGGGTGATAGTGAGTGTCAGAGGGTGATAGTGACTGTCTGAGAGTGTCAGAGATTGATAGTGAGTGCCTGAGAGTGTCTGAGAGTGTCAGAGAGTGTTAGAGGGTGTCAGAGAGTGATAGAGAGTGATATACAGTGTCAGAGAGTGTCAGAGAGTGATAGAGAGTGTCAGAGAGTGATAGAGAGTGTCAGAGTGTGACAGTGAGTGTCTGAGAGTGTCAGAGAGTGATAGAGAGTAATAGAGACTGTCAGAGAGTGTCAGAGTGTCAGAGAGAGATAGAGAGTTGTCGAGAGTGATAGAGAGTGTCAGAGAGTGACCGTGAGTGTCTGAGAGTGTCTGAGAGTGGTAGAGAGTGAAAGACTGTGTCAGAAAGTGTCAGAGAGTGTCAGAGAGTGATAGTGAGTGTCAGAGAGTGTCAGAGAGTGATAGAGAGTGATAGAGAGAGTCAGAGATTGTCAGAGAGTGTCAGAGAGTGATAGTGAGTGTCTGAGAGTGATGGAGAGTGATGGAGAGTGATAGAGAATAATAGAGAGTTTAAGAGAGTGATAGAGAGTGTCAGAGATTGAAAGTGATTGTCAGAGAGTATCAGAGAATGATAGTAAGTGTCTGAGAGTGTCAGAGAGTGATAGAGAGTGATAGAGAGTGTCAGAGAGTGATCGAGAGTGTCAGAGTGTCAGAGAGTGATAGAGAGTGTCAGAGAGTGATAGAGAGTGTCTGAGAGTGTCAGAGAGTGATAGTGAGTGTCAGAGAGTGTCAGAGTGTGTCAGAGAGTGATAGAGAGTGTCAGAGAGTGAAAGTGAGTGTCTGAGAGTGTCTGAGATTGTCGGAGAGTGTCAGAGAGTGTCAGAGAGTGATAGAGAGTGTCAGAGTGTGATAGAGAGTGTCAGAGAGTGATCGAGAGTGTCAGAGTTTCAGAGAGTGATAGAGAGTGTCAGAGAGTGATAGAGAGTGTCTGAGAGTGTCAGAGAGTGATAGTGAGTGTCAGAGAGTGTCAGAGTGTGTCAGAGAGTGTCAGAGAGTGAAAGTGAGTGTCTGAGAGTGTCTGAGAGTGTCAGAGAGTGTCAGAGAGTGTCAGCGAATGATAGAGCGTGTCAGAGATTGTCAGAGAGTGATAGAGAGTGATACAGAGTGTCAGAGAGTGATATTCAGTGTCAGAGAGTGATAGTGAGTGTCAGAGAGTGTCAGAGAGTGATAGTGAGTGTCTGAGAGTGTCTGAGATTGTCAGAGATTGTCAGAGAGTGTCAGAGAGTTTCAGAGAGTGTCAGAGAGTGATGGAGAGCGTCGGAGAGTATCAGAGACTGATCGTGAGTGTCTGAGAGTGAATGAGATTGTCGGAGAGTGTCAGAGAGTGTCAGAGAGTGTCAGAGAGTGATAGAGAGTGTCAGAGAGTGATTGAGAGTGTCAGAGAGTGTCAGAGAGTGTCAGAGAGTGATAGTGAGTGTCAGAGAGTGTCAGAGAGTGTCAGAGAGTGTCAGAGAGTGATGGAGAGAATCGGAGAGTATCAGAGAGTGATAGTGAGTGTCTGAGAGTGAATGAGATTGTCAGACAGTGTCAGAGAGTGTCAGAGAGTGTCAGAGAGTGATAGAGAGTGTCAGAGAGTGATAGAGAGTGTCAGAGAGTGATAGAGAGTGTCAGAGAGTGATTGAGAGTGTCAGAGAGTGTCAGAGAGTGTCAGAGAGTGATTGAGAGTGTCAGAGAGTGTCAGTGAGTGACAGAGAGTGATAGAGAGTTTCAGAGAGTGATAGAGAGTGTCTGAGAGTGTCAGAGAGTGATGGAGAGTGATAGAGAGTGTCACAGAGTGATTGAGAGTGTCAGAGAGTGTCAGAGAGTGACAGAGAGTGATAGAGAGTTTCAGAGAGTGATAGAGAGTGTCTGAGAGTGTCAGAGAGTGATAGAGAGTGATAGAGAGTGTCAGAGTGTATCAGAGAGTGTCAGAGAGTGTCAGAGAGTGTCAGAGAGTGATAGAGGGTGATAGAGTGTGTCTGAGAGTGTCTGAGAGAGTCAGAGAGTGTCAGTGATTGTCAGAGAGTGTCAGAGAGTGATAGAGAGTGATAGAGAGTGTCAGAGAGTGATAGATTGTGTCAGAGTGTGTCAGAGAGTGTCAGAGAGTGATAGAGAGTGTCAGAGAGTGGTAGAGAGAGTCTGAGATTGTGAGAGAGTGATAGAGAGTGCCAGGGAGTGTCAGAGTGTGATAGGGAGTGATAGAGAGTGTCAGAGAGTGTCAGAGAATGTCAGAGTGTGTCAGAGAATGTCAGAGTGTGTCAGAGAGTGTCAGAGAATGATAGAGAGTGATAGAGAGTGTCAGAGAGTGTCAGAGAGTGATAGAGAGTGATAGAGAGTGATAGTGAGTGTCAGAGAGTGATAGAGAGTGTCAGAGAGTGATAGTGAGTGTCAGAGAGTGATAGAGAGTGTCAGAGAGTGATAGTGAGTGTCTGAGAGTGTCAGAGAGTGATAGAGATGATGGAGAGTGATAGAGAGTGTCAGAGAGTGATAGAGAGTGTCAGAGGGTGATAGTGAGTGTCAGAGGGTGACAGTGAGTGATAGTGAGTGTCTGAGAGTGTCAGAGAGTGATAGAGCTGATGGAGAGTGATAGAGAGTGTCAGAGAGTGTCAGAGAGTGATAGAGAGTGATAGAGAGAGTCAGAGATTGTCAGAGAGTGTCAGAGAGTGATAGTGAGTGTCTGAGAGTGATGGAGAGTGATGGAGAGTGATAGAGAATAATAGAGAGTTTAAGAGAGTGATAGAGAGTGTCAGAGATTGAAAGTGATTGTCAGAGAGTATCAGAGAATGATAGTAAGTGTCTGAGAGTGTCAGAGAGTGATAGAGAGTGATAGAGAGTGTCAGAGAGTGATCGAGAGTGTCAGAGTGTCAGAGAGTGATAGAGAGTGTCAGAGAGTGATAGAGAGTGTCTGAGAGTGTCAGAGAGTGATAGTGAGTGTCAGAGAGTGTCAGAGTGTGTCAGAGAGTGATAGAGAGTGTCAGAGAGTGAAAGTGAGTGTCTGAGAGTGTCTGAGATTGTCGGAGAGTGTCAGAGAGTGTCAGAGAGTGATAGAGAGTGTCAGAGTGTGATAGAGAGTGTCAGAGAGTGATCGAGAGTGTCAGAGTTTCAGAGAGTGATAGAGAGTGTCAGAGAGTGATAGAGAGTGTCTGAGAGTGTCAGAGAGTGATAGTGAGTGTCAGAGAGTGTCAGAGTGTGTCAGAGAGTGTCAGAGAGTGAAAGTGAGTGTCTGAGAGTGTCTGAGAGTGTCAGAGAGTGTCAGAGAGTGTCAGCGAATGATAGAGCGTGTCAGAGATTGTCAGAGAGTGATAGAGAGTGATACAGAGTGTCAGAGAGTGATATTCAGTGTCAGAGAGTGATAGTGAGTGTCAGAGAGTGTCAGAGAGTGATAGTGAGTGTCTGAGAGTGTCTGAGATTGTCAGAGATTGTCAGAGAGTGTCAGAGAGTTTCAGAGAGTGTCAGAGAGTGATGGAGAGCGTCGGAGAGTATCAGAGACTGATCGTGAGTGTCTGAGAGTGAATGAGATTGTCGGAGAGTGTCAGAGAGTGTCAGAGAGTGTCAGAGAGTGATAGAGAGTGTCAGAGAGTGATTGAGAGTGTCAGAGAGTGTCAGAGAGTGTCAGAGAGTGATAGTGAGTGTCAGAGAGTGTCAGAGAGTGTCAGAGAGTGTCAGAGAGTGATGGAGAGAATCGGAGAGTATCAGAGAGTGATAGTGAGTGTCTGAGAGTGAATGAGATTGTCAGACAGTGTCAGAGAGTGTCAGAGAGTGTCAGAGAGTGATAGAGAGTGTCAGAGAGTGATTGAGAGTGTCAGAGAGTGTCAGAGAGTGTCAGAGAGTGATTGAGAGTGTCAGAGAGTGTCAGTGAGTGACAGAGAGTGATAGAGAGTTTCAGAGAGTGATAGAGAGTGTCTGAGAGTGTCAGAGAGTGATGGAGAGTGATAGAGAGTGTCACAGAGTGATTGAGAGTGTCAGAGAGTGTCAGAGAGTGACAGAGAGTGATAGAGAGTTTCAGAGAGTGATAGAGAGTGTCTGAGAGTGTCAGAGAGTGATAGAGAGTGATAGAGAGTGTCAGAGTGTATCAGAGAGTGTCAGAGAGTGTCAGAGAGTGTCAGAGAGTGATAGAGGGTGATAGAGTGTGTCTGAGAGTGTCTGAGAGAGTCAGAGAGTGTCAGTGATTGTCAGAGAGTGTCAGAGAGTGATAGAGAGTGATAGAGAGTGTCAGAGAGTGATAGATTGTGTCAGAGTGTGTCAGAGAGTGTCAGAGAGTGATAGAGAGTGTCAGAGAGTGGTAGAGAGAGTCTGAGATTGTGAGAGAGTGATAGAGAGTGCCAGGGAGTGTCAGAGTGTGATAGGGAGTGATAGAGAGTGTCAGAGAGTGTCAGAGAATGTCAGAGTGTGTCAGAGAATGTCAGAGTGTGTCAGAGAGTGTCAGAGAATGATAGAGAGTGATAGAGAGTGTCAGAGAGTGTCAGAGAGTGATAGAGAGTGATAGAGAGTGATAGTGAGTGTCAGAGAGTGATAGAGAGTGTCAGAGAGTGATAGTGAGTGTCTGAGAGTGTCAGAGAGTGATAGAGATGATGGAGAGTGATAGAGAGTGTCAGAGAGTGATAGAGAGTGTCAGAGGGTGATAGTGAGTGTCAGAGGGTGACAGTGAGTGATAGTGAGTGTCTGAGAGTGTCAGAGAGTGATAGAGCTGATGGAGAGTGATAGAGAGTGTCAGAGAGTGATAGAGAGTGTCAGAGGGTGATAGTGAGTGTCAGAGGGTGACAGTGAGTGTCAGAGAGTGATAGTGAGTGCCTGAGAGTGTCTGAGAGTGTCAGAGTGTGTCGGAGAGTGATAGAGAGTGATAGACAGAGATAGAGAGTGATAGAGAGTGTCAGAGAGTGATAGAGAGTGTCAGAGGGTGATAGTGAGTGTCAGAGGGTGATAGTGACTGTCTGAGAGTGTCAGAGATTGATAGTGAGTGCCTGAGAGTGTCTGAGAGTGTCAGAGAGTGTTAGAGAGTGTCAGAGTGTGATAGAGAGTGATAGACAGTGTCAGAGAGTGATAGAGAGTGTCAGAGTGTGATAGAGAGTGTCAGAGAGTGTCAGAGAGTGATAGAGAGTGTCAGAGAGTGATAGAGAGTGTCTGAGAGTGTCAGAGAGTGATAGTGAGTGTCAGAGAGTGTCAGAGTGTGTCAGAGAGTGATAGAGAGTGTCAGAGAGTGAAAGTGAGTGTCTGAGAGTGTCTGAGATTGTCGGAGAGTGTCAGAGAGTGTCAGAGAGTGTCAGAGAGTGTCAGAGAGTGATAGAGAGTGTCAGAGTGTGTCAGAGAGTGATAGAGAGTGTCAGAGAGTGAAAGTGAGTGTCTGAGAGTGTCAGAGAGTGATAGAGAGTGTCAGAGATTGTCAGAGAGTGATAGAGAGTGATACAGAATGTCAGAGAGTGATATTCAGTGTCAGAGAGTGATAGTGAGTGTCAGAGAGTGTCAGAGAGTGATAGTGAGTGTCTGAGAGTGTCTGAGATTGTCAGAGAGTGTCAGAGAGTTTCAGAGAGTGTCAGAGAGTGATGGAGAGCGTCGGAGAGTATCAGAGACTGATAGTGAGTATCTGAGAGTGAATGAGATTGTCGGAGAGTGTCAGAGAGTGACAGAGAGTTATAGAGAGTGTCAGAGAGTGATAGAGAGTGTCAGAGAGTGATAGTGAATGTCAGAGAGTGTCAGAGAGTGTCAGAGAGTGTCAGAGAGTGATGGAGAGAGTCGGAGAGTATCAGAGAGTGATAGTGAGTGTCTGAGAGTGAATGAGATTGTCAGGCAGTGTCAGAGAGTGTCAGAGATTGATAGTGAGTGCCTGAGAGTGTCTGAGAGTGTCAGAGAGTGTTGGAGAGTGTCAGAGAGTGATAGAGAGTGATAGAGAGTGTCAGAGAGTGTCAGAGAGTGATAGAGAGTGTCAGAGAGTGATAGAGAGTGTCAGAGTGTGACAGTTAGTGTCTGAGAGTGTCAGAGAGTGATAGAGAGTAATAGAGACTGTCAGAGAGTGTCAGAGTGTCAGAGAGAGAAAGAGAGTTGTAGAGAGTGATAGAGAGTGTCAGAGAGTGACCGTGAGTGTCTGAGAGTGTCTGAGAGTGGTAGAGAGTGAAAGAGTGTGTCAGGAAGTGTCAGAGAGTGTCAGAGAGTGATAGTGAGTGTCAGAGAGTGTCAGAGAGTGTCAGAGATAGTCAGAGAGTGTCAGAGAGTGATAGTGAGTGTCAAGAGAGTGATAGAGAGTGATAGAGAGTGTCAGAGATAGTCAGAGAGTGTCAGAGAGTGATAGTGAGTGTCTGAGAGTGATGGAGAGTGATGGAGAGTGATAGAGAATAATAGAGAGTGTCAGAGAGTGATAGAGAGTGTCAGAGATTGAAAGTGATAGTCAGAGAGTATCAGAGAATGATAGTGAGTGTCTGAGAGTGTCAGAGAGTGATAGAGAGTGATAGAGAGTGTCAGAGAGTGATAGAGAGTGTCAGAGTGTGTCAGAGAGTGATAGAGAGTGTCAGAGAGTGTCAGAGTGTGTCAGAGAGTGATAGAGTGTCAGAGAGTGAAAGTGAGTGGCTGAGAGTGTCTGAGATTGTCGGAGAGTGTCAGAGAGTGTCAGAGAGTGTCAGAGAGTGATAGAGAGTGTCAGAGTGTGTCAGAGAGTGATAGAGAGTGTCAGAGAGTGAAAGTGAGTGCCTGAGAGTGTCTGAGAGTGTCAGAGAGTGTCAGAGACTGTCAGCGAGTGATAGAGAGTGTCAGAGATTGTCAGAGAGTGGTAGAGAGTGATACAGAGTGTCAGAGAGTGATATTCAGTGTCAGAGAGTGATAGTGAGTGTCAGAGAGTGTCAGAGAGTGATAGTGAGTGTCTGAGAGTGTCTGAGATTGTCAGAGATTGTCAGAGAGTCTCAGAGAGTTTCAGAGAGTGTCAGAGAGTGATGGAGAGCGTCGGAGAGTATCAGAGACTGATAGTGAGTGTCTGAGAGTGAATGAGATTGTCGGAGAGTGTCAGAGAGTGTCAGAGAGTGTCAGAGAGTGTCAGAGAGTGAAAGAGAGTGTCAGAGAGTGATTGAGAGTGTCAGAGAGTGTCAGAGAGTGACAGAGAGTTATAGAGAGTGTCAGAGAGTGATAGAGAGTGTCAGAGAGTGATAGTGGGTGTCAGAGAGTGTCAGAGAGTGTCAGAGAGTGTCAGAGAGTGATGGAGAGAGTCGGAGAGTATCAGAGAGTGATAGTGAGTGTCTGAGAGTGAATGAGATTGTCAGACAGTGTCAGAGAGTGTCAGAGAGTGATAGAGAGTGTCAGAGAGTGATTGAGAGTGTCAGAGAGTGATAGAGAGTGTCAGAGGGTGATAGTGAGTGTCAGAGGGTGATAGAGAGTGTCAGAGAGTGATAGAGAGTGTCAGAGAGTGATAGTGAGTGTCTGAGAGTGTCAGAGAGTGATAGAGAGTGATAAAGAGTGATAGTGAGTGTCTGAGAGTGTCAGAGAGTGTCAGAGAGTGATGGAGAGTGATGGAGAGTGATAGAGAGTGTCAGAGAGTGATAGAGAGTGTCAGAGGGTGATAGTGAGAGTCAGAGGGTGATAGTGAGTGTCAGAGAGTGATAGTGAGTGCCTGAGAGTGTCTGAGAGTGTCAGAGTGTGTCGGAGAGTGATAGAGAGTGATAGACAGAGATAGAGAGTGATAGAGAGTGTCAGAGAGTGATAGAGTGTGTCAGAGGGTGATAGTGAGTGTCAGAGGGTGATAGTGAGTGTCTGAGAGTGATAGTGAGAGCCTGAGAGTGTCTGAGAGTGTCAGAGAGTGATAGAGAGTGTCAGAGTGTGCTGGAGAGTGTTAGAGAGTGATTGAGAGTGTCAGAGAGTGATAGAGAGTGTCAGAGAGTGATTGAGAGTGTCAGAGAGTGTCAGAGAGTGACAGAGAGTGATAGAGAGTGTCAGAGAGTGATTGAGAGTGTCAGAGAGTGTCAGAGAGTGACAGAGAGTGATAGAGAGTTTCAGAGAGTGATAGAGAGTGTCTGAGAGTGTCAGAGAGTGATAGAGAGTGATAGAGAGTATCAGAGTGATTGAGAGTGTCAGAGAGTGTCAGAGAGTGACAGAGAGTGATAGAGAGTTTCAGAGAGTGATAGAGAGTGTCTGAGAGTGTCAGAGAGTGATAGAGAGTGATAGAGAGTGATAGAGAGTGTCAGAGTGTATCAGAGAGTGTCAAAGAGTGTCAGAGAGTGTCAGAGAGAGATAGAGGGTGATAGAGTGTGTCTGAGAGTGTCTGAGAGAGTCAGAGAGTGTCAGAGAGTGTCAGTGATTGTCAGAGAGTGTCAGAGAGTGATAGAGAGTGATAGAGAGTGTCAGAGAGTGTCAGATTGTGTCAGAGTGTGTCAGAGAGTGTCAGAGAGTGATAGAGAGTGTCAGAGAGTGGTAGAGAGAGTCTGAGATTGTGAGAGAGTGATAGAGAGTGCCAGGGAGTGTCAGAGTGTGATAGGGAGTGATAGAGAGTGTCAGAGAGTGTCAGAGAATGTCAGAGTGTGTCAGAGAATGTCAGAGTGTGTCAGAGAGTGTCAGAGAATGATAGAGAGTGATAGAGAGTGTCAGAGAGTGTCAGAGAGTGATAGAGAGTGATAGAGAGTGATAGAGAGTGTCAGAGAGTGATAGAGAGTGTCAGAGAGTGATAGTGAGTGTCTGAGAGTGTCAGAGAGTGATAGAGATGATGGAGAGTGATAGAGAGTGTCAGAGAGTGATAGAGAGTGTCAGAGGGTGATAGTGAGTGTCAGAGGGTGACAGTGAGTGATAGTGAGTGTCTGAGAGTGTCAGAGAGTGATAGAGCTGATGGAGAGTGATAGAGAGTGTCAGAGAGTGATAGAGAGTGTCAGAGGGTGATAGTGAGTTTCAGAGGGTGACAGTGAGTGTCAGACAGTGATAGTGAGTGCCTGAGAGTGTCTGAGAGTGTCAGAGTGTGTCGTAGAGTGATAGAGAGTGATAGACAGAGATAGAGAGTGATAGAGAGTGTCAGAGAGTGATAGAGAGTGTCAGAGGGTGATAGTGAGTGTCAGAGGGTGATAGTGACTGTCTGAGAGTGTCAGAGATTGATAGTGAGTGCCTGAGAGTGTCTGAGAGTGTCAGAGAGTGTTAGAGAGTGTCAGAGAGTGATAGAGAGTGATAGAGAGTGTCAGAGAGTGTCAGAGAGTGATAGAGAGTGTCAGAGAGTGATAGAGAGTGTCAGAGTGTGACAGTGAGTGTCTGAGAGTGTCAGAGAGTGATAGAGAGTAATAGAGACTGTCAGAGCGTGTCAGAGTGTCAGAGAGAGATAGAGAGTTGTCGAGAGTGATAGAGAGTGTCAGAGAGTGACCGTGAGTGTCTGAGAGTGTCTGAGAGTGGTAGAGAGTGAAAGAGTGTGTCAGAAAGTGTCAGTGAGTGTCAGAGAGTGATAGTGAGTGTCAGAGAGTGTCAGAGAGTGATAGAGAGTGATAGAGAGTGTCAGAGATTGTCAGAGAGTGTCAGAGAGTGATAGTGAGTCTCTGAGAGTGATGGAGAGTGATGGAGAGTGATAGAGAATAATAGTGAGTGTCAGAGAGTGATAGAGAGTGTCAGAGATTGAAAGTGATTGTCAGAGAGTATCAGAGAATGATAGTGAGTGTCTGAGAGTGTCAGAGAGTGATAGAGAGTGATAGAGAGTGTCAGAGAGTGATAGAGAGTGTCAGAGAGTGTCAGAGAGTGATAGAGAGTGTCAGAGAGTGATAGAGAGTGTCTGAGAGTGTCAGAGAGTGATAGTGAGTGTCTGAGAGTGTCTGAGATTGTCGGAGAGTGTCAGAGAGTGTCAGAGAGTGATAGAGAGTGTCAGAGTGTGTCAGAGAGTGATAGAGAGTGTCAGAGAGTGAAAGTGAGTGTCTGAGAGTGTCTGAGAGTGTCAGAGAGTGAAAGTGAGTGTCTGAGAGTGTCTGAGATTGTCGGAGAGTGTCAGAGAGTGTCAGAGAGTGTTAGAGAGTGATAGAGAGTGTCAGAGTGTGTCAGAGAGTGATAGAGAGTGTCAGAGAGTGAAAGTGAGTGTCTGAGAGTGTCTGAGAGTGTCAGAGAGTGTCAGAGAGTGTTCCGCGAGTGATAGAGAGTGTCAGAGATAGTCAGAGAGTGATAGAGAGTGATAGAGAGTGTCAGAGAGTGATATTCAGTGTCAGAGAGTGATAGTGAGTGTCAGAGAGTGTCAGAGAGTGATAGTGAGTGTCTGAGAGTGTCTGAGATTGTCAGAGATTGTCAGAGAGTGTCAGAGAGTTTCAGAGAGTGTCAGAGAGTGATGGAGAGCGTCGGATAGTATCAGAGACTGATAGTGAGTGTCTGAGAGTGAATGAGATTGTCGGAGAGTGTCAGAGAGTGACAGAGAGTTATAGAGAGTGTCAGAGAGTGATAGAGAGTGTCAGAGAGTGATAGTGACTGTCAGAGAGTGTCAGAGAATGTCAGAGAGTGTCAGAGAGTGATGGAGAGAGTCGGAGAGTATCAGAGAGTGATAGTGAGTGTCTGAGAGTGAATGAGATTGCCAGACAGTGTCAGAGAGTGTCACAGAGTGTCAGAGAGTGATAGAGAGTGTCAGAGAGTGATTGAGAGTGTCAGAGAGTGTCAGAGAGTGTCAGAGAGTGATTGAGAGTGTCAGAGAGTGTCAGAGAGTGACAGAGAGTGACAGAGAGTGTCAGAGAGTGTCAGAGAGTGTCAGAGAGTGTCAGAGAGTGACAGAGAGTGATAGAGAGTGTCAGAGAGTGATAGAGAGTGTCAGAGAGTGATAGTGAGTGTCTGAGAGAGTCGGAGAGTGATAGGGAGTGTCAGAGAGTGATTGAGAGTGTCAGAGAGTGTCAGAGAGTGACAGAGAGTGATAGAGAGTTTCAGAGAGTGATAGAGAGTGTCAGAGAGTGATAAAGAGTGATAGAGAGTGTCACAGAGTGATTGAGAGTGTCAGAGAGTGTCAGAGAGTGACAGAGAGTGATAGAGAGTTTCAGAGAGTGATAGAGAGTGTCTGAGAGTGTCAGAGAGTGATAGAGAGTGATAGAGAGTGTCAGAGTGTATCAGAGAGTGTCAGAGAGTGTCAGAGAGTGATAGAGGGTGATAGAGTGTGTCTGAGAGTGTCTGAGAGAGTCAGAGAGTGTCAGAGAGTGTCAGTGATTGTCAGAGAGTGTCAGGGAGTGATAGAGAGTGATAGAGAGTGTCAGAGAGTGTCAGATTGTGTCAGAGTGTGTCAGAGAGTGTCAGAGAGTGATAGAGAGTGTCAGACAGTGGTAGAGAGAGTCTGAGATTGTGAGAGAGTGATACAGAGTGCCAGGGAGTGTCAGAGTGTGATAGGGAGTGATAGAGAATGTCAGAGAGTGTCAGAGAATGTCAGAGTGTGTCAGAGAATGTCAGAGTGTGTCAGAGAGTGTCAGAGAGTGTCAGAGAGTGATAGAGAGTTATAGAGAGTGTCAGAGAGTGATAGAGAGTGTCAGAGAGTGATAGTGAGTGTCTGAGAGTGTCAGAGAGTGATAGAGATGATGGAGAGTGATAGAGAGTGTCAGAGAGTGATAGAGAGTGTCAGAGGGTGATAGTGAGTGTCAGAGGGTGACAGTGAGTGATAGTGAGTGTCTGAGAGTGTCAGAGAGTGATAGAGCTGATGGAGAGTGATAGAGAGTGTCAGAGAGTGATAGAGAGTGTCAGAGGGTGATAGTGAGTGTCAGAGGGTGACAGTGAGTGTCAGAGAGTGATAGTGAGTGCCTGAGAGTGTCTGAGAGAGATAGAGCGTGTCAGAGAGTGATAGTGAGTGTCTGAGAGTGTCAGAGAGTGATAGAGATGATGGAGAGTGACAGAGTGTGTCAGAGAGTGATAGAGAGTGTCAGAGGGTGATAGTGAGTGTCAGAGGGTGACAGTGAGTGATAGTGAGTGTCTGAGAGTGTCAGAGAGTGATAGAGCTGATGGAGAGTGATAGAGAGTGTCAGAGAGTGATAGAGAGTGTCAGAGGGTGATAGTGAGTGTCAGAGGGTGACAGTGAGTGTCAGAGAGTGATAGTGAGTGCCTGAGAGTGTCTGAGAGTGTCAGAGTGTGTCGGAGAGTGATAGAGAGTGATAGACAGAGATAGAGAGTGATAGAGAGTGTCAGAGAGTGATAGAGAGTGTCAGAGGGTGATAGTGAGTGTCAGAGGGTGATAGTGACTGTCTGAGAGTGTCAGAGATTGATAGTGAGTGCCTGAGAGTGTCTGAGAGTGTCAGAGAGTGTTAGAGAGTGTCAGAGAGTGATATAGAGTGATAGAGAGTGTCAGAGAGTGTCAGAGAGTGATAGAGAGTGTCAGAGAGTGATAGAGAGTGTCAGAGTGTGACAGTGAGTGTCTGAGAGTGTCAGAGAGTGATAGAGAGTAATAGAGACTGTCAGAGAGTGTCAGAGTGTCAGAGAGAGATAGAGAGTTGTCGAGAGTGATAGAGAGTGTCAGAGAGTGACCGTGAGTGTCTGAGAGTGTCTGAGAGTGGTAGAGAGTGAAAGAGTGTGTCAGAAAGTGTCAGAGAGTGTCAGAGAGTGATAGTGAGTGTCAGAGAGTGTCAGAGAGTGATAGAGAGTGATAGAGAGTGTCAGAGATTGTCAGAGAGTGTCAGAGAGTGATAGTGAGTCTCTGAGAGTGATGGAGAGTGATGGAGAGTGATAGAGAATAATAGTGAGTGTCAGAGAGTGATAGAGAGTGTCAGAGATTGAAAGTGATTGTCAGAGAGTATCAGAGAATGATAGTGAGTGTCTGAGAGTGTCAGAGAGTGATAGAGAGTGATAGAGAGTGTCAGAGAGTGATAGAGAGTGTCTGAGAGTGTCAGAGAGTGATAGTGAGAGTCAGAGAGTTTCAGAGTGTGTCAGAGAGTGATAGAGAGTGTCAGAGAGTGAAAGTGAGTGTCTGAGAGTGTCTGAGATTGTCGGAGAGTGTCAGAGAGTGTCAGAGAGTGTCAGAGAGTGATAGAGAGTGTCAGAGTGTGTCAGAGAGTGATAGAGAGTGTCAGAGAGTGAAAGTGAGTGTCTGAGAGTGTCTGAGAGTGTCAGAGAGTGTCAGAGAGTGTCAGCGAGTGATAGAGAGTGTCAGAGATTGTCAGAGAGTGATAGAGAGTGATACAGAGTGTCAGAGAGTGATATTCAGTGTCAGAGAGTGATAGTGAGTGTCAGAGAGTGTCAGAGAGTGATAGTGAGTGTCTGAGAGTGTCTGAGATTGTCAGAGATTGTCAGAGAGTGTCAGAGAGTTTCAGAGAGTGTCAGAGAGTGATGGAGAGCGTCGGAGAGTATCAGAGACTGATAGTGAGTGACTGAGAGTGAATGAGATTGTCGGAGAGTGTCAGAGAGTGACAGAGAGTTATAGAGAGTGTCAGAGAGTGATAGAGAGTGTCAGAGAGTGATAGTGACTGTCAGAGAGTGTCAGAGAGTGTCAGAGAGTGTCAGAGAGTGATGGAGAGAGTCGGAGAGTATCAGAGAGTGACAGTGAGTGTCTGAGAGTGAATGAGATTGTCAGACAGTGTCAGAGAGTGTCAGAGAGTGTCAGAGAGTGATAGAGAGTGTCAGAGAGTCATTGAGAGTGTCAGAGAGTGTCAGAGAGTGTCAGAGAGTGATTGAGAGTGTCAGAGAGTGTCAGAGAAAGTCAGAGAGTGACAGAGAGTGTCAGAGAGTGTCAGAGAGTGACAGAGAGTGATAGAGAGTGTCTGAGAGTGATAGAGAGTGTCAGAGAGTGATAGTGAGTGTCTGAGAGTGTCGGAGAGTGATAGGGAGTGTCAGAGAGTAATTGAGAGTGTCAGAGAGAGTCAGAGAGTGACAGAGAGTGTCAGAGAGTGATAGAGAGTGTCAGAGAGTGTCAGAGAGTGCTGGAGAGTGTTAGAGAGTGATTGAGAGTGTCAGAGAGTGATAGAGAGTGTCAGAGAGTGATTGAGAGTGTCAGAGAGTGTCAGAGAGTGACAGAGAGTGATAGAGAGTGTCAGAGAGTGATTGAGAGTGTCAGAGAGTGTCAGAGAGTGTCAGAGAGTGACAGAGAGTGATAGAGAGTTTCAGAGAGTGATAGAGAGTGTCTGAGAGTGTCAGAGAGTGATAGAGAGTGATAGAGAGTGTCACAGAGTGATTGAGAGTGTCAGAGAGTGTCAGAGAGAGACAGAGAGTGATAGAGAGTTTCAGAGAGTGATAGAGAGTGTCTGAGAGTGTCAGAGAGTGATAGAGAGTGATAGAGAGTGTCAGAGTGTATCAGAGAGTGTCAGAGAGTGTCAGAGAGTGATAGAGGGTGATAGAGTGTGTCTGAGAGTGTCTGAGAGAGTCAGAGAGTGTCAGAGAGGGTCAGTGATTGTCAGAGAGTGTCAGAGAGTGATAGAGAGTGATAGAGAGTGTCAGAGAGTGTCAGATTGTGTCAGAGAGTGTGAGAGAGTGATAGAGAGTGCCAGGGAGTGTCAGAGTGTGATAGGGAGTGATAGAGAATGTCAGAGAGTGTCAGAGAATGTCAGAGTGTGTTAGAGAATGTCAGAGTGTGTCAGAGAGTGTCAGAGAATGATAGAGAGTGATAGAGAGTGTCAGAGAGTGTCAGAGAGTGATAGAGAGTGATAGAGAGTGATAGAGAGTGTCAGAGAGTGATAGTGAGTGTCTGAGAGTGTCAGAGAGTGATAGAGATGATGGAGAGTGATAGAGAGTGTCAGAGAGTGATAGAGAGTGTCAGAGGGTGATAGTGAGTGTCAGAGGGTGACAGTGAGTGATAGTGAGTGTCTGAGAGTGTCAGAGAGTGATAGAGCTGATGGAGAGTGATAGAGAGTGTCAGAGAGTGATAGAGAGTGTCAGAGGGTGATAGTGAGTGTCAGAGGGTGACAGTGAGTGTCAGAGAGTGATAGTGAGTGCCTGAGAGTGTCTGAGAGTGTCAGAGTGTGTCGGAGAGTGATAGAGAGTGATAGACAGAGATAGAGAGTGATAGAGAGTGTCAGAGAGTGAAAGAGAGTGTCAGAGGGTATTAGTGAGTGTCAGAGGGTGATAGTGACTGTCTGAGAGTGTCAGAGATTGATAGTGAGTGCCTGAGAGTGTCTGAGAGTGTCAGAGAGTGTTAGAGGGTGTCAGAGAGTGATAGAGAGTGATAGACAGTGTCAGAGAGTGTCAGAGAGTGATAGAGAGTGTCAGAGAGTGATAGAGAGTGTCAGAGTGTGACAGTGAGTGTCTGAGAGTGTCAGAGAGTGATAGAGAGTAATATAGACTGTCAGAGAGTGTCAGAGTGTCAGAGAGAGATAGAGAGTTGTCGAGAGTGATAGAGAGTGTCAGAGAGTGACCGTGAGTGTCTGAGAGTGTCTGAGAGTGGTAGAGAGTGAAAGAGTGTGTCAGAAAGTGTCAGAGAGTGTCAGAGAGTGATAGTGAGTGTCAGAGAGTGTCAGAGAGTGATAGAGAGTGATAGAGAGTGTCAGAGATTGTCAGAGAGTGTCAGAGAGTGATAGTGAGTGTCTGAGAGTGATGGAGAGTGATGGAGAGTGATAGAGAATAATAGAGAGTTTAAGAGAGTGATAGAGAGTGTCAGAGATTGAAAGTGATTGTCAGAGAGTATCAGAGAATGATAGTAAGTGTCTGAGAGTGTCAGAGAGTGATAGAGAGTGATAGAGAGTGTCAGAGAGTGATCGAGAGTGTCAGAGTGTCAGAGAGTGATAGAGAGTGTCAGAGAGTGATAGAGAGTGTCTGAGAGTGTCAGAGAGTGATAGTGAGTGTCAGAGAGTGTCAGAGTGTGTCAGAGAGTGATAGAGAGTGTCAGAGAGTGAAAGTGAGTGTCTGAGAGTGTCTGAGATTGTCGGAGAGTGTCAGAGAGTGTCAGAGAGTGTCAGAGAGTGTCAGAGTGTGTCAGAGAGTGATAGAGAGTGTCAGAGAGTGAAAGTGAGTGTCTGAGAGTGTCTGAGAGTGTCAGAGAGTGTCAGAGAGTGTCAGCGAATGATAGAGCGTGTCAGAGATTGTCAGAGAGTGATAGAGAGTGATACAGAGTGTCAGAGAGTGATATTCAGTGTCAGAGAGTGATAGTGAGTGTCAGAGAGTGTCAGAGAGTGATAGTGAGTGTCTGAGAGTGTCTGAGATTGTCAGAGATTGTCAGAGAGTGTCAGAGAGTTTCAGAGAGTGTCAGAGAGTGATGGAGAGCGTCGGAGAGTATCAGAGACTGATCGTGAGTGTCTGAGAGTGAATGAGATTGTCGGAGAGTGTCAGAGAGTGACAGAGAGTTATAGAGAGTGTCAGAGAGTGATAGAGAGTGTCAGAGAGTGATAGTGAGTGTCAGAGAGTGTCAGAGAGTGTCAGAGAGTGATGGAGAGAGTCGGAGAGTATCAGAGAGTGATAGTGAGTGTCTGAGAGTGAATGAGATTGTCAGACAGTGTCAGAGAGTGTCAGAGAGTGTCAGAGAGTGATAGAGAGTGTCAGAGAGTGATTGAGAGTGTCAGAGAGTGTCAGAGAGTGTCAGAGAGTGATTGAGAGTGTCAGAGAGTGTCAGTGAGTGACAGAGAGTGATAGAGAGTTTCAGAGAGTGATAGAGAGTGTCTGAGAGTGTCAGAGAGTGATGGAGAGTGATAGAGAGTGTCACAGAGTGATTGAGAGTGTCAGAGAGTGTCAGAGAGTGACAGAGAGTGATAGAGAGTTTCAGAGAGTGATAGAGAGTGTCTGAGAGTGTCAGAGAGTGATAGAGAGTGATAGAGAGTGTCAGAGTGTATCAGAGAGTGTCAGAGAGTGTCAGAGAGTGTCAGAGAGTGATAGAGGGTGATAGAGTGTGTCTGAGAGTGTCTGAGAGAGTCAGAGAGTGTCAGAGAGTGTCAGAGAGTGTCAGAGAGTGATAGAGAGTGATAGAGAGTGTCAGAGAGTGATAGATTGTGTCAGAGTGTGTCAGAGAGTGTCAGAGAGTGATAGAGAGTGTCAGAGAGTGGTAGAGAGAGTCTGAGATTGTGAGAGAGTGATAGAGAGTGCCAGGGAGTGTCAGAGTGTGATAGGGAGTGATAGAGAGTGTCAGAGAGTGTCAGAGAATGTCAGAGTGTGTCAGAGAATGTCAGAGTGTGTCAGAGAGTGTCAGAGAATGATAGAGAGTGATAGAGAGTGTCAGAGAGTGTCAGAGAGTGATAGAGAGTGATAGAGAGTGATAGTGAGTGTCAGAGAGTGATAGAGAGTGTCAGAGAGTGATAGTGAGTGTCTGAGAGTGTCAGAGAGTGATAGAGATGGTGGAGAGTGATAGAGAGTGTCAGAGAGTGATAGAGAGTGTCAGAGGGTGATAGTGAGTGTCAGAGGGTGATAGTGACTGTCTGAGAGTGTCAGAGATTGATAGTGAGTGCCTGAGAGTGTCTGAGAGTGTCAGACAGTGTTAGAGAGTGTCAGAGAGTGATAGAGAGTGATAGACAGTGTCAGAGAGTGATAGAGAGTGTCAGAGTGTGATAGAGAGTGTCAGAGAGTGTCAGAGAGTGATAGAGAGTGTCAGAGAGTGATAGAGAGTGTCTGAGAGTGTCAGAGAGTGATAGTGAGTGTCAGAGAGTGTCAGAGTGTGTCAGAGAGTGATAGAGAGTGTCAGAGAGTGAAAGTGAGTGTCTGAGAGTGTCTGAGATTGTCGGAGAGTGTCAGAGAGTGTCAGAGAGTGTCAGAGAGTGTCAGAGAGTGTCAGAGAGTGATAGAGAGTGTCAGAGTGTGTCAGAGAGTGATAGAGAGTGTCAGAGAGTGAAAGTGAGTGTCTGAGAGTGTCTGAGAGTGTCAGAGAGTGTCAGCGAGTGATAGAGAGTGTCAGAGATTGTCAGAGAGTGATAGAGAGTGATACAGAGTGTCAGAGAGTGATATTCAGTGTCAGAGAGTGATAGTGAGTGTCAGAGAGTGTCAGAGAGTGATAGTGAGTGTCTGAGAGTGTCTGAGATTGTCAGAGAGTGTCAGAGAGTTTCAGAGAGTGTCAGAGAGTGATGGAGAGCGTCGGAGAGTATCAGAGACTGATAGTGAGTGTCTGAGAGTGAATGAGATTGTCGGAGAGTGTCAGAGAGTGACAGAGAGTTATAGAGAGTGTCAGAGAGTGATAGAGAGTGTCAGAGAGTGATAGTGAGTGTCAGAGAGTGTCAGAGAGTGTCAGAGAGTGTCAGAGAGTGATGGAGAGAGTCGGAGAGTATCAGAGAGTGATAGTGAGTGTCTGAGAGTGAATGAGATTGTCAGACAGTGTCAGAGAGTGTCAGAGAGTGTCAGAGAGTGATAGAGAGTGTCAGAGAGTGATTGAGAGTGTCAGAGAGTGTCAGAGAGTGTCAGAGAGTGATTGAGAGAGTCAGAGAGTGTCAGAGAGTGTCAGAGAGTGACAGAGAGTGTCAGAGAGTGTCAGAGAGTGACAGAGAGTGATAGAGAGTGCCAGGGAGTGTCAGAGTGTGATAGGGAGTGATAGAGAGTGTCAGAGAGTGTCAGAGAATGTCAGAGTGTGTCAGAGAATGTCAGAGTGTGTCAGAGAGTGTCAGAGAATGATAGAGAGTGATAGAGAGTGTCAGAGAGTGTCAGAGAGTGATAGAGAGTGATAGAGAGTGATAGTGAGTGTCAGAGAGTGATAGAGAGTGTCAGAGAGTGATAGTGAGTGTCTGAGAGTGTCAGAGAGTGATAGAGATGGTGGAGAGTGATATAGAGTGTCAGAGAGTGATAGAGAGTGTCAGAGGGTGATAGTGAGTGTCAGAGGGTGACAGTGAGTGATAGTGAGTGTCTGAGAGTGTCAGAGAGTGATAGAGCTGATGGAGAGTGATAGAGAGTGTCAGAGAGTGATAGAGAGTGTCAGAGGGTGATAGTGAGTGTCAGAGGGTGACAGTGAGTGTCAGAGAGTGATAGTGAGTGCCTGAGAGTGTCTGAGAGTGTCAGAGTGTGTCGGAGAGTGATAGAGAGTGATAGACAGAGATAGAGAGTGATAGAGAGTGTCAGAGAGTGATAGAGTGTGTCAGAGGGTGATAGTGAGTGTCAGAGGGTGATAGTGACTGTCTGAGAGTGTCAGAGATTGATAGTGAGTGCCTGAGAGTGTCTGAGAGTGTCAGAGAGTGTTAGAGAGTGTCAGAGAGTGATAGAGAGTGATAGACAGTGTCAGAGAGTGATAGAGAGTGTCAGAGTGTGATAGAGAGTGTCAGAGAGTGTCAGAGAGTGATAGAGAGTGTCAGAGAGTGATAGAGAGTGTCTGAGAGTGTCAGAGAGTGATAATGAGTGTCAGAGAGTGTCAGAGTGTGTCAGAGAGTGATAGAGAGTGTCAGAGAGTGAAAGTGAGTGTCTGAGAGTGTCTGAGATTGTCGGAGAGTGTCAGAGAGTGTCAGAGAGTGTCAGAGAGTGTCAGAGAGTGATAGAGAGTGTCAGAGTGTGTCAGAGAGTGATAGAGAGTGTCAGAGAGTGAAAGTGAGTGTCTGAGAGTGTCTGAGAGTGTCAGAGAGTGTCAGAGAGTGTCAGCGAGTGATAGAGAGTGTCAGAGATTGTCAGAGAGTGATAGAGAGTGATACAGAGTGTCAGAGAGTGATATTCAGTGTCAGAGAGTGATAGTGAGTGTCAGAGAGTGTCAGAGAGTGATAGTGAGTGTCTGAAAGTGTCTGAGATTGTCAGAGAGTGTCGGAGAGTTTCAGAGAGTGTCAGAGAGTGATGGAGAGCGTCGGAGAGTATCAGAGACTGATAGTGAGTGTCTGAGAGTGAATGAGATTGTCGGAGAGTGTCAGAGAGTGACAGAGAGTTATAGAGAGTGTCAGAGAGTGATAGAGAGTGTCAGAGAGTGATAGTGAGTGTCAGAGAGTGTCAGAGGGTGTCAGAGAGTGTCCGAGGGTGATGGAGAGAGTCGGAGAGTATCAGAGAGTGATAGTGAGTGTCTGAGAGTGAATGAGATTGTCAGACAGTGTCAGAGAGTGTCAGAGAGTGTCAGAGAGTGATAGAGAGTGTCAGAGAGTGTCAGAGAGTGATTGAGAGTGTCAGAGAGTGTCAGAGAGTGTCAGAGAGTGTCAGAGAGTGATTGACAGAGTCAGAGAGTGTCAGAGAGTGTCAGAGAGTGACAGAGAGTGTCAGAGAGTGTCAGAGAGTGACAGAGAGTGATAGAGAGTGTCAGAGAGTGATAGAGAGTGTCAGAGAGCGATAGTGAGTGTCTGAGAGTGTCGGAGAGTGATAGGGAGTGTCAGAGAGTGATTGAGAGTGTCAGAGAGTGTCAGAGAGTGACAGAGAGTGTCAGAGAGTGATAGAGAGTGTCAGAGAGTGTCAGAGAGTGTTTGGAAATGTCAGAGAGTGTCAGAGAGTGACAGAGAGTGATAGAGAGTGTCAGAGAGTGATAAAGAGTGTCAGAGAGTGATAAAGAGTGTCAGAGAGTGATAGTGAGTGTCTGAGAGTGTCGGAGAGTGATCGAGAGTGATAGAGAGTGATAGTGTGTGTCTGAGAGTGTCAGAGAGTGTCAGAGAGTGATAGAGAGTGATGGAGATTGATCGAGAGTGTCAGAGAGTGATAGAGAGTGTCAGAGGGTGATAGTGACTGTCAGAGAGTGATAGTGAGTGCATGAGAGTGATAGAGAGTGTCAGAGAGTGTCAGAGTGTCATAGAGAGTGTCAGAGAGTGATTAAGGGTGTCAGAGAGTTTCAGAGAGTGTCAGAGAGTGACAGAGAGTGATAGAGAGTGTCAGAGAGTGATAGTGAGTGTCTGAGAGTGTCAGAGAGTGATAGAGAGTGATAAAGAGTGATAGTGAGTGTCTGAGAGTGTCAGAGAGTGTCAGAGAGTGATGGAGAGTGATGGAGAGTGATAGAGAGTGTCAGAGAGTGATAGAGAGTGTCAGATGGTGATAGTGAGAGTCAGAGGGTGATAGTGAGTGTCAGAGAGTGATAGTGAGTGCCTGAGAGTGTCTGAGAGTGTCAGAGTGTGTTGGAGAGTGATAGAGAGTGATAGAGAGAGATAGAGAGTGATAGAGAGTGTCAGAGAGTGATAGAGAGTGTCAGAGAGTGATAGAGAGTGTCAGAGAGTGAAAGTGAGTGTCTGAGAGTGTCTGAGAGTGTCAGAGAGTGTCAGAGAGTGTCAGCGAATGATAGAGCGTGTCAGAGATTGTCAGAGAGTGATAGAGAGTGATACAGAGTGTCAGAGAGTGATATTCAGTGTCAGAGAGTGATAGTGAGTGTCAGAGAGTGTCAGAGAGTGATAGTGAGTGTCTGAGAGTGTCTGAGATTGTCAGAGATTGTCAGAGAGTGTCAGAGAGTTTCAGAGAGTGTCAGAGAGTGATGGAGAGCGTCGGAGAGTATCAGAGACTGATCGTGAGTGTCTGAGAGTGAATGAGATTGTCGGAGAGTGTCAGAGAGTGACAGAGAGTTATAGAGAGTGTCAGAGAGTGATAGAGAGTGTCAGAGAGTGATAGTGAGTGTCAGAGAGTGTCAGAGAGTGTCAGAGAGTGATGGAGAGAGTCGGAGAGTATCAGAGAGTGATAGTGAGTGTCTGAGAGTGAATGAGATTGTCAGACAGTGTCAGAGAGTGTCATAGAGTGTCAGAGAGTGATAGAGAGTGTCAGAGAGTGATTGAGAGTGTCAGAGAGTGTCAGAGAGTGTCAGAGAGTGATTGAGAGTGTCAGAGAGTGTCAGTGAGTGACAGAGAGTGATAGAGAGTTTCAGAGAGTGATAGAGAGTGTCTGAGAGTGTCAGAGAGTGATGGAGAGTGATAGAGAGTGTCACAGAGTGATTGAGAGTGTCAGAGAGTGTCAGAGAGTGACAGAGAGTGATAGAGAGTTTCAGAGAGTGATAGAGAGTGTCTGAGAGTGTCAGAGAGTGATAGAGAGTGATAGAGAGTGTCAGAGTGTATCAGAGAGTGTCAGAGAGTGTCAGAGAGTGTCAGAGAGTGATAGAGGGTGATAGAGTGTGTCTGAGAGTGTCTGAGAGAGTCAGAGAGTGTCAGAGAGTTATAGAGAGTGTCAGAGAGTGATAGAGAGTGTCAGAGAGTGATAGTGAGTGTCAGAGAGTGTCAGAGAGTGTCAGAGAGTGTCAGAGAGTGATGGAGAGAGTCGGAGAGTATCAGAGAGTGATAGTGAGTGTCTGAGAGTGAATGAGATTGTCAGACAGTGTCAGAGAGTGTCAGAGAGTGTCAGAGAGTGATAGAGAGTGTCAGAGAGTGATTGAGAGTGTCAGAGAGTGTCAGAGAGTGTCAGAGAGTGATTGAGAGAGTCAGAGAGTGTCAGAGAGTGCCAGAGAGTGACAGAGAGTGTCAGAGAGTGTCAGAGAGTGACAGAGAGTGATAGAGAGTGCCAGGGAGTGTCAGAGTGTGATAGGGAGTGATAGAGAGTGTCAGAGAGTGTCAGAGAATGTCAGAGTGTGTCAGAGAATGTCAGAGTGTGTCAGAGAGTGTCAGAGAATGATAGAGAGTGATAGAGAGTGTCAGAGAGTGTCAGAGAGTGATAGAGAGTGATAGAGAGTGATAGTGAGTGTCAGAGAGTGATAGAGAGTGTCAGAGAGTGATAGTGAGTGTCTGAGAGTGTCAGAGAGTGATAGAGATGGTGGAGAGTGATATAGAGTGTCAGAGAGTGATAGAGAGTGTCAGAGGGTGATAGTGAGTGTCAGAGGGTGACAGTGAGTGATAGTGAGTGTCTGAGAGTGTCAGAGAGTGATAGAGCTGATGGAGAGTGATAGAGAGTGTCAGAGAGTGATAGAGAGTGTCAGAGGGTGATAGTGAGTGTCAGAGGGTGACAGTGAGTGTCAGAGAGTGATAGTGAGTGCCTGAGAGTGTCTGAGAGTGTCAGAGTGTGTCGGAGAGTGATAGAGAGTGATAGACAGAGATAGAGAGTGATAGAGAGTGTCAGAGAGTGATAGAGTGTGTCAGAGGGTGATAGTGAGTGTCAGAGGGTGATAGTGACTGTCTGAGAGTGTCAGAGATTGATAGTGAGTGCCTGAGAGTGTCTGAGAGTGTCAGACAGTGTTAGAGAGTGTCAGAGAGTGATAGAGAGTGATAGACAGTGTCAGAGAGTGATAGAGAGTGTCAGAGTGTGATAGAGAGTGTCAGAGAGTGTCAGAGAGTGATAGAGAGTGTCAGAGAGTGATAGAGAGTGTCTGAGAGTGTCAGAGAGTGATAATGAGTGTCAGAGAGTGTCAGAGTGTGTCAGAGAGTGATAGAGAGTGTCAGAGAGTGAAAGTGAGTGTCTGAGAGTGTCTGAGATTGTCGGAGAGTGTCAGAGAGTGTCAGAGAGTGTCAGAGAGTGTCAGAGAGTGATAGAGAGTGTCAGAGTGTGTCAGAGAGTGACAGAGAGTGTCAGAGAGTGAAAGTGAGTGTCTGAGAGTGTCTGAGTGTGTCAGAGAGTGTCAGAGAGTGTCAGCGAGTGATAGAGAGTGTCAGAGATTGTCAGAGAGTGATAGAGAGTGATACAGAGTGTCAGAGAGTGATATTCAGTGTCAGAGAGTGATAGTGAGTGTCAGAGAGTGTCAGAGAGTGATAGTGAGTGTCTGAGAGTGTCTGAGATTGTCAGAGAGTGTCGGAGAGTTTCAGAGAGTGTCAGAGAGTGATGGAGAGCGTCGGAGAGTATCAGAGACTGATAGTGAGTGTCTGAGAGTGAATGAGATTGTCGGAGAGTGTCAGAGAGTGACAGAGAGTTATAGAGAGTGTCAGAGAGTGATAGAGAGTGTCAGAGAGTGATAGTGAGTGTCAGAGAGTGTCAGAGGGTGTCAGAGAGTGTCCGAGGGTGATGGAGAGAGTCGGAGAGTATCAGAGAGTGATAGTGAGTGTCTGAGAGTGAATGAGATTGTCAGACAGTGTCAGAGAGTGTCAGAGAGTGTCAGAGAGTGATAGAGAGTGTCAGAGAGTGTCAGAGAGTGATTGAGAGTGTCAGAGAGTGTCAGAGAGTGTCAGAGAGTGTCAGAGAGTGATTGACAGAGTCAGAGAGTGTCAGAGAGTGTCAGAGAGTGACAGAGAGTGTCAGAGAGTGTCAGAGAGTGACAGAGAGTGATAGAGAGTGTCAGAGAGTGATAGAGAGTGTCAGAGAGAGATAGTGAGTGTCTGAGAGTGTCGGAGAGTGATAGGGAGTGTCAGAGAGTGATTGAGAGTGTCAGAGAGTGTCAGAGAGTGACAGAGAGTGTCAGAGAGTGATAGAGAGTGTCAGAGAGTGTCAGAGAGTGTTTGGAAATGTCAGAGAGTGTCAGAGAGTGACAGAGAGTGATAGAGAGTGTCAGAGAGTGATAAAGAGTGTCAGAGAGTGATAAAGAGTGTCAGAGAGTGATAGTGAGTGTCTGAGAGTGTCGGAGAGTGATCGAGAGTGATAGAGAGTGATAGTGAGTGTCTGAGAGTGTCAGAGAGTGTCAGAGAGTGATAGAGAGTGATGGAGATTGATCGAGAGTGTCAGAGAGTGATAGAGAGTGTCAGAGGGTGATAGTGACTGTCAGAGAGTGATAGTGAGTGCATGAGAGTGATAGAGAGTGTCAGAGAGTGTCAGAGTGTCATAGAGAGTGTCAGAGAGTGATTAAGGGTGTCAGAGAGTTTCAGAGAGTGTCAGAGAGTGACAGAGAGTGATAGAGAGTGTCAGAGAGTGATAGTGAGTGTCTGAGAGTGTCAGAGAGTGATAGAGAGTGATAAAGAGTGATAGTGAGTGTCTGAGAGTGTCAGAGAGTGTCAGAGAGTGATGGAGAGTGATGGAGAGTGATAGAGAGTGTCAGAGAGTGATAGAGAGTGTCAGATGGTGATAGTGAGAGTCAGAGGGTGATAGTGAGTGTCAGAGAGTGATAGTGAGTGCCTGAGAGTGTCTGAGAGTGTCAGAGTGTGTTGGAGAGTGATAGAGAGTGATAGAGAGAGATAGAGAGTGATAGAGAGTGTCAGAGAGTGATAGAGAGTGTCAGAGAGTGATAGAGAGTGTCAGAGAGTGAAAGTGAGTGTCTGAGAGTGTCTGAGAGTGTCAGAGAGTGTCAGAGAGTGTCAGCGAATGATAGAGCGTGTCAGAGATTGTCAGAGAGTGATAGAGAGTGATACAGAGTGTCAGAGAGTGATATTCAGTGTCAGAGAGTGATAGTGAGTGTCAGAGAGTGTCAGAGAGTGATAGTGAGTGTCTGAGAGTGTCTGAGATTGTCAGAGATTGTCAGAGAGTGTCAGAGAGTTTCAGAGAGTGTCAGAGAGTGATGGAGAGCGTCGGAGAGTATCAGAGACTGATCGTGAGTGTCTGAGAGTGAATGAGATTGTCGGAGAGTGTCAGAGAGTGACAGAGAGTTATAGAGAGTGTCAGAGAGTGATAGAGAGTGTCAGAGAGTGATAGTGAGTGTCAGAGAGTGTCAGAGAGTGTCAGAGAGTGATGGAGAGAGTCGGAGAGTATCAGAGAGTGATAGTGAGTGTCTGAGAGTGAATGAGATTGTCAGACAGTGTCAGAGAGTGTCAGAGAGTGTCAGAGAGTGATAGAGAGTGTCAGAGAGTGATTGAGAGTGTCAGAGAGTGTCAGAGAGTGTCAGAGAGTGATTGAGAGTGTCAGAGAGTGTCAGTGAGTGACAGAGAGTGATAGAGAGTTTCAGAGAGTGATAGAGAGTGTCTGAGAGTGTCAGAGAGTGATGGAGAGTGATAGAGAGTGTCACAGAGTGATTGAGAGTGTCAGAGAGTGTCAGAGAGTGACAGAGAGTGATAGAGAGTTTCAGAGAGTGATAGAGAGTGTCTGAGAGTGTCAGAGAGTGATAGAGAGTGATAGAGAGTGTCAGAGTGTATCAGAGAGTGTCAGAGAGTGTCAGAGAGTGTCAGAGAGTGATAGAGGGTGATAGAGTGTGTCTGAGAGTGTCTGAGAGAGTCAGAGAGTGTCAGAGAGTGTCAGAGAGTGTCAGAGAGTGATAGAGAGTGGTAGAGAGTGTCAGAGAGTGATAGATTGTGTCAGAGTGTGTCAGAGAGTGTCAGAGAGTGATAGAGAGTGTCAGAGAGTGGTAGAGAGAGTCTGAGATTGTGAGAGAGTGATAGAGAGTGCCAGGGAGTGTCAGAGTGTGATAGGGAGTGATAGAGAGTGTCAGAGAGTGTCAGAGAATGTCAGAGTGTGTCAGAGAATGTCAGAGTGTGTCAGAGAGTGTCAGAGAATGATAGAGAGTGATAGAGTGTGTCAGAGAGTGTCAGAGAGTGATAGAGAGTGATAGAGAGTGATAGTGAGTGTCAGAGAGTGATAGAGAGTGTCAGAGAGTGATAGTGAGTGTCTGAGAGTGTCAGAGAGTGATAGAGATGGTGGAGAGTGATAGAGAGTGTCAGAGAGTGATAGAGAGTGTCAGAGGGTGATAGTGAGTGTCAGAGGGTGATAGTGACTGTCTGAGAGTGTCAGAGATTGATAGTGAGTGCCTGAGAGTGTCTGAGAGTGTCAGACAGTGTTAGAGAGTGTCAGAGAGTGATAGAGAGTGATAGACAGTGTCAGAGAGTGATAGAGAGTGTCAGAGTGTGATAGAGAGTGTCAGAGAGTGTCAGAGAGTGATAGAGAGTGTCAGAGAGTGATAGAGAGTGTCTGAGAGTGTCAGAGAGTGATAGTGAGTGTCAGAGAGTGTCAGAGTGTGTCAGAGAGTGATAGAGAGTGTCAGAGAGTGAAAGTGAGTGTCTGAGAGTGTCTGAGATTGTCGGAGAGTGTCAGAGAGTGTCAGAGAGTGTCAGAGAGTGTCAGAGAGTGTCAGAGAGTGATAGAGAGTGTCAGAGTGTGTCAGAGAGTGATAGAGAGTGTCAGAGAGTGAAAGTGAGTGTCTGAGAGTGTCTGAGAGTGTCAGAGAGTGTCAGCGAGTGATAGAGAGTGTCAGAGATTGTCAGAGAGTGATAGAGAGTGATACAGAGTGTCAGAGAGTGATATTCAGTGTCAGAGAGTGATAGTGAGTGTCAGAGAGTGTCAGAGAGTGATAGTGAGTGTCTGAGAGTGTCTGAGATTGTCAGAGAGTGTCAGAGAGTTTCAGAGAGTGTCAGAGAGTGATGGAGAGCGTCGGAGAGTATCAGAGACTGATAGTGAGTGTCTGAGAGTGAATGAGATTGTCGGAGAGTGTCAGAGAGTGACAGAGAGTTATAGAGAGTGTCAGAGAGTGATAGAGAGTGTCAGAGAGTGATAGTGAGTGTCAGAGAGTGTCAGAGAGTGTCAGAGAGTGTCAGAGAGTGATGGAGAGAGTCGGAGAGTATCAGAGAGTGATAGTGAGTGTCTGAGAGTGAATGAGATTGTCAGACAGTGTCAGAGAGTGTCAGAGAGTGTCAGAGAGTGATAGAGAGTGTCAGAGAGTGATTGAGAGTGTCAGAGAGTGTCAGAGAGTGTCAGAGAGTGATTGAGAGAGTCAGAGAGTGTCAGAGAGTGTCAGAGAGTGACAGAGAGTGTCAGAGAGTGTCAGAGAGTGACAGAGAGTGATAGAGAGTGCCAGGGAGTGTCAGAGTGTGATAGGGAGTGATAGAGAGTGTCAGAGAGTGTCAGAGAATGTCAGAGTGTGTCAGAGAATGTCAGAGTGTGTCAGAGAGTGTCAGAGAATGATAGAGAGTGATAGAGAGTGTCAGAGAGTGTCAGAGAGTGATAGAGAGTGATAGAGAGTGATAGTGAGTGTCAGAGAGTGATAGAGAGTGTCAGAGAGTGATAGTGAGTGTCTGAGAGTGTCAGAGAGTGATAGAGATGGTGGAGAGTGATATAGAGTGTCAGAGAGTGATAGAGAGTGTCAGAGGGTGATAGTGAGTGTCAGAGGGTGACAGTGAGTGATAGTGAGTGTCTGAGAGTGTCAGAGAGTGATAGAGCTGATGGAGAGTGATAGAGAGTGTCAGAGAGTGATAGAGAGTGTCAGAGGGTGATAGTGAGTGTCAGAGGGTGACAGTGAGTGTCAGAGAGTGATAGTGAGTGCCTGAGAGTGTCTGAGAGTGTCAGAGTGTGTCGGAGAGTGATAGAGAGTGATAGACAGAGATAGAGAGTGATAGAGAGTGTCAGAGAGTGATAGAGAGTGTCAGAGGGTGATAGTGAGTGTCAGAGGGTGATAGTGACTGTCTGAGAGTGTCAGAGATTGATAGTGAGTGCCTGAGAGTGTCTGAGAGTGTCAGAGAGTGTTAGAGAGTGTCAGAGAGTGATAGAGAGTGATAGACAGTGTCAGAGAGTGATAGAGAGTGTCAGAGTGTGATAGAGAGTGTCAGAGAGTGTCAGAGAGTGATAGAGAGTGTCAGAGAGTGATAGAGAGTGTCTGAGAGTGTCAGAGAGTGATAATGAGTGTCAGAGAGTGTCAGAGTGTGTCAGAGAGTGATAGAGAGTGTCAGAGAGTGAAAGTGAGTGTCTGAGAGTGTCTGAGATTGTCGGAGAGTGTCAGAGAGTGTCAGAGAGTGTCAGAGAGTGTCAGAGAGTGTCAGAGAGTGATAGAGAGTGTCAGAGAGTGATAGAGAGTGTCAGAGAGTGAAAGTGAGTGTCTGAGAGTGTCTGAGAGTGTCAGAGAGTGATAGAGAGTGATACAGAGTGTCAGAGAGTGATATTCAGTGTCAGAGAGTGATAGTGAGTGTCAGAGAGTGTCAGAGAGTGATAGTGAGTGTCTGAGAGTGTCTGAGATTGTCAGAGAGTGTCGGAGAGTTTCAGAGAGTATCAGAGAGTGATGGAGAGCGTCGGAGAGTATCAGAGACTGATAGTGAGTGTCTGAGAGTGAATGAGATTGTCGGAGAGTGTCAGAGAGTGACAGAGAGTTATAGAGAGTGTCAGAGAGTGATAGAGAGTGTCAGAGAGTGATAGTGAGTGTCAGAGAGTGTCAGAGGGTGTCAGAGAGTGTCCGAGGGTGATGGAGAGAGTCGGAGAGTATCAGAGAGTGATAGTGAGTGTCTGAGAGTGAATGAGATTGTCAGACAGTGTCAGAGAGTGTCAGAGAGTGTCAGAGAGTGATAGAGAGTGTCAGAGAGTGTCAGAGAGTGATTGAGAGTGTCAGAGAGTGTCAGAGAGTGTCAGAGAGTGTCAGAGAGTGATTGACAGAGTCAGAGAGTGTCAGAGAGTGTCAGAGAGTGACAGAGAGTGTCAGAGAGTGTCAGAGAGTGACAGAGAGTGATAGAGAGTGTCAGAGAGTGATAGAGAGTGTCAGAGAGCGATAGTGAGTGTCTGAGAGTGTCGGAGAGTGATAGGGAGTGTCAGAGAGTGATTGAGAGTGTCAGAGAGTGTCAGAGAGTGACAGAGAGTGTCAGAGAGTGTCAGAGAGTGATAGAGAGTGTCAGAGAGTGTCAGAGAGTGTTTGGAAATGTCAGAGAGTGTCAGAGAGTGACAGAGAGTGATAGAGAGTGTCAGAGAGTGATAAAGAGTGTCAGAGAGTGATAAAGAGTGTCAGAGAGTGATAGTGAGTGTCTGAGAGTGTCGGAGAGTGATCGAGAGTGATAGAGAGTGATAGTGAGTGTCTGAGAGTGTCAGAGAGTGTCAGAGAGTGATAGAGAGTGATGGAGATTGATCGAGAGTGTCAGAGAGTGATAGAGAGTGTCAGAGGGTGATAGTGACTGTCAGAGAGTGATAGTGAGTGCATGAGAGTGATAGAGAGTGTCAGAGAGTGTCAGAGTGTCATAGAGAGTGTCAGAGAGTGATTAAGGGTGTCAGAGAGTTTCAGAGAGTGTCAGAGAGTGACAGAGAGTGATAGAGAGTGTCAGAGAGTGATAGTGAGTGTCTGAGAGTGTCAGAGAGTGATAGAGAGTGATAAAGAGTGATAGTGAGTGCCTGAGAGTGTCAGAGAGTGTCAGAGAGTGATGGAGAGTGATGGAGAGTGATAGAGAGTGTCAGAGAGTGATAGAGAGTGTCAGATGGTGATAGTGAGAGTCAGAGGGTGATAGTGAGTGTCAGAGAGTGATAGTGAGTGCCTGAGAGTGTCTGAGAGTGTCAGAGTGTGTTGGAGAGTGATAGAGAGTGATAGAGAGAGATAGAGAGTGATAGAGAGTGTCAGAGAGTGATAGAGAGTGTAAGAGGGTGATAGTGAGTGTCAGAGGGTGATAGTGAGTGTCTGAGAGTGATAGTGAGAGCCTGAGAGTGTCTGAGAGTGTCAGAGAGTGATAGAGAGTGTCAGAGAGTGCTGGAGAGTGTTAGAGAGTGTTTGAGAGTGTCAGAGAGTGATAGAGAGTATCAGAGAGTGATTGAGAGTGTCAGAGAGTGTCAGAGAGTGACAGAGAGTGATAGAGAGTGTCAGAGAGTGATTGAGAGTGTCAGAGAGTGTCAGAGAGTGACAGAGAGTGATAGAGAGTTTCAGAGAGTGATAGAGAGTGTCTGAGAGTGTCAGAGGGTGATAGAGAGTGATAGAGAGTGTCAGAGTGTATCAGAGAGTGTCAGAGAGTGATAGAGAGTGTCTGAGAGTGTCAGAGAGTGTCAGAGAGTGTCAGAGAGTGATAGAGGGTGATAGAGTGTGTCTGAGAGTGTCTGAGAGAGTCAGAGAGTGTCAGAGAGTGTCAGTGATTGGCACAGAGTGTCAGAGAGTGATAGAGAGTGATAGTGAGTGTCAGAGAGTGTCAGATTGTGTCAGAGTGTGTCAGAGAGTGTCAGAGAGTGATCGAGAGTGTCAGAGAGTGGTAGAGAGAGTCTGAGATTGTGAGAGGGTGATAGAGAGTGCCAGGGAGTGTCAGAGTGTGATAGGGAGTGATAGAGAGTGTCAGAGAGTGTCAGAGAGTGATAGAGAGTGATAGAGAGTGATAGAGAGTGTCAGAGAGTGATAGAGAGTGTCAGAGAGTGATAGTGAGTGTCTGAGAGTGTCAGAGAGCGATAGAGATGATGGAGAGTGATAGAGAGTGTCAGAGAGTGATAGAGAGTGTCAGAGGGTGATAGTGAGTGTCAGAGGGTGACAGTGAGTGATAGTGAGTGTCTGAGAGTGTCAGAGAGTGATAAAGCTGATGGAGAGTGATAGAGAGTGTCAGAGAGTGATAGAGGGTGACAGTGAGTGTCAGAGAGTGATAGTGAGTGCCTGAGAGTGTCTGAGAGTGTCAGAGTGTGTCGGAGAGTGATAGAGAGTGATAGACAGAGATAGAGAGTGATAGAGAGTGTCAGAGAGTGATAGAGAGTGTCAGAGGGTGATAGTGAGTGTCAGAGGGTGATAGTGACTGTCTGAGAGTGTCAGAGATTGATAGTGAGTGCCTGAGAGTGTCTGAGAGTGTCAGAGAGTGTTAGAGAGTGTCAGAGAGTGATAGAGAGTGATAGACAGTGTCAGAGAGTGTCAGAGAGTGATAGAGAGTGTCAGAGAGTGATAGAGAGTAATAGAGACTGTCAGAGAGTGTCAGAGTGTCAGAGAGAGATAGAGAGTTGTTGAGAGTGATAGAGAGTGTCAGAGAGTGACCGTGAGTGTCTGAGAGTGTCTGAGAGTGGTAGAGAGTGAAAGAGTGTGTCAGAGATTGTCAGAGAGTGTCAGAGAGTGATAGTGAGTGTCTGAGAGTGATGGAGAGTGATGGAGAGTGATAGAGAATAATAGAGAGTGTCATAGAGTGATAGAGAGTGTCAGAGATTGAAAGTGATTGTCAGAGAGTATCAGAGAATGATAGTAAGTGTCTGAGAGTGTCAGAGAGTGATAGAGAGTGATAGAGAGTGTCAGAGAGTGATAGAGAGTGTCAGAGAGTGATAGAGAGTGTCTGAGAGTGTCAGAGAGTGATAGTGAGTGTCAGAGAGTGTCAGAGTGTGTCAGAGAGTGATAGAGAGTGTCAGAGAGTGAAAGTGAGTGTCTGAGAGTGTCTGAGAGTGTCAGAGAGTGTCAGAGAGTGTCAGCGAATGATAGAGCGTGTCAGAGATTGTCAGAGAGTGATAGAGAGTGATACAGAGTGTCAGAGAGTGATATTCAGTGTCAGAGATTGATAGTGAGTGCCTGAGAGTGTCTGAGAGTGTCAGAGAGTGTTAGAGAGTGTCAGAGAGTGATAGAGAGTGATAGACAGTGTCAGAGAGTGATAGAGAGTGTCAGAGTGTGATAGAGAGTGTCAGAGAGTGTCAGAGAGTGATAGAGAGTGTCAGAGAGTGATAGAGAGTGTCAGAGAGTGTCAGAGAGTGATAGTGAGTGTCAGAGAGTGTCAGAGTGTGTCAGAGAGTGATAGAGAGTGTCAGAGAGTGAAAGTGAGTGTCTGAGAGTGTCTGAGATTGTCGGAGAGTGTCAGAGAGTGTCAGAGAGTGTCAGAGAGTGTCAGAGAGTGATAGAGAGTGTCAGAGAGTGATAGTGAGTGTCAGAGAGTGTCAGAGAGTGATAGTGAGTGTCAGAGAGTGTCAGAGAGTGATAGTGAGTGTCTGAGAGTGTCTGAGATTGTCAGAGAGTGTCAGAGAGTTTCAGAGAGTGTCAGAGAGTGATGGAGAGCGTCGGAGAGTATCAGAGACTGATAGTGAGTGTCTGAGAGTGAATGAGATTGTCGGAGAGTGTCAGAGAGTGACAGAGAGTTATAGAGAGTGTCAGAGAGTGATAGAGAGTGTCAGAGAGTGATAGTGAGTGTCAGAGAGTGTCAGAGAGTGTCAGAGAGTGTCAGAGAGTGATGGAGAGAGTCGGAGAGTATCAGAGAGTTTTAGTGAGTGTCTGAGAGTGAATGAGATTGTCAGACAGTGTCAGAGAGTGTCAGAGAGTGATAGAGAGTGTCAGAGAGTGATTGAGAGTGTCAGAGAGTGTCAGAGAGTGTCAGAGAGTGATTGAGAGAGTCAGAGAGTGTCAGAGAGTGTCAGAGAGTGACAGAGAGTGTCAGAGAGTGTCAGAGAGTGACAGAGAGTGATAGAGAGTGTCAGAGAGTGATAGAGAGTGTCAGAGAGTGATAGTGAGTGTCTGAGAGTGTCGGAGAGTGATAGGGAGTGTCAGAGAGTGATTGAGAGTGTCAGAGAGTGTCAGAGAGTGACAGAGAGTGTCAGAGAGTGTCAGAGAGTGATAGAGAGTGTCAGAGAGTGTCAGAGAGTGTTTGAAAATGTCAGAGAGTGTCAGAGAGTGACAGAGAGTGATAGAGAGTGTCAGAGAGTGATAAAGAGTGTCAGAGAGTGATAGTGAGTGTCTGAGAGTGTCGGAGAGTGATCGAGAGTGATAGAGAGTGATAGTGAGTGTCTGAGAGTGTCAGAGAGTGTCAGAGAGTGATAGAGAGTGATGGAGATTGATCGAGAGTGTCAGAGAGTGATAGAGAGTGTCAGAGGGTGATAGTGACTGTCAGAGAGTGATAGTGAGTGCATGAGAGTGATAGAGAGTGTCAGAGAGTGTCAGAGTGTCATAGAGAGTGTCAGAGAGTGATTAAGGGTGTCAGAGAGTTTCAGAGAGTGTCAGAGAGTGACAGAGAGTGATAGAGAGTGTCAGAGAGTGATAGTGAGTGTCTGAGAGTGTCAGAGAGTGATAGAGAGTGATAAAGAGTGATAGTGAGTGTCTGAGAGTGTCAGAGAGTGTCAGAGAGTGATGGAGAGTGATGGAGAGTGATAGAGAGTGTCAGAGAGTGATAGAGAGTGTCAGATGGTGATAGTGAGAGTCAGAGGGTGATAGTGAGTGTCAGAGAGTGATAGTGAGTGCCTGAGAGTGTCTGAGAGTGTCAGAGTGTGTTGGAGAGTGATAGAGAGTGATAGAGAGAGATAGAGAGTGATAGAGAGTGTCAGAGAGTGATAGAGAGTGTCAGAGGGTGATAGTGAGTGTCAGAGGGTGATAGTGAGTGTCTGAGAGTGATAGTGAGAGCCTGAGAGTGTCTGAGAGTGTCAGAGAGTGATAGAGAGTGTCAGAGAGTGCTGGAGAGTGTTAGAGAGTGTTTGAGAGTGTCAGAGAGTGATAGAGAGTATCAGAGAGTGATTGAGAGTGTCAGAGAGTGTCAGAGAGTGACAGAGAGTGATAGAGAGTGTCAGAGAGTGATTGAGAGTGTCAGAGAGTGTCAGAGAGTGACAGAGAGTGATAGAGAGTTTCAGAGAGTGATAGAGAGTGTCTGAGAGTGTCAGAGGGTGATAGAGAGTGATAGAGAGTGTCAGAGTGTATCAGAGAGTGTCAGAGAGTGTCAGAGAGTGTCAGAGAGTGACAGAGAGTGTCAGAGAGTGTCAGAGAGTGACAGAGAGTGATAGAGAGAGTCAGAGAGTGATAGAGAGTGTCAGAGAGTGATAGTGAGTGTCTGAGAGTGTCGGAGAGTGATAGGGAGTGTCAGAGAGTGATTGAGAGTGTCAGAGAGTGTCAGAGAGTGACAGAGAGTGTCAGAGAGTGTCAGAGAGTGATAGAGAGTGTCAGAGAGTGTCAGAGAGTGTTTGAAAATGTCAGAGAGTGTCAGAGAGTGACAGAGAGTGATAGAGAGTGTCAGAGAGTGATAAAGAGTGTCAGAGAGTGATAGTGAGTGTCTGAGAGTGTCGGAGAGTGATCGAGAGTGATAGAGAGTGATAGTGAGTGTCTGAGAGTGTCAGAGAGTGTCAGAGAGTGATAGAGAGTGATGGAGATTGATCGAGAGTGTCAGAGAGTGATAGAGAGTGTCAGAGGGTGATAGTGACTGTCAGAGAGTGATAGTGAGTGCATGAGAGTGATAGAGAGTGTCAGAGAGTGTCAGAGTGTCATAGAGAGTGTCAGAGAGTGATTAAGGGTGTCAGAGAGTTTCAGAGAGTGTCAGAGAGTGACAGAGAGTGATAGAGAGTGTCAGAGAGTGATAGTGAGTGTCTGAGAGTGTCAGAGAGTGATAGAGAGTGATAAAGAGTGATAGTGAGTGTCTGAGAGTGTCAGAGAGTGTCAGAGAGTGATGGAGAGTGATGGAGAGTGATAGAGAGTGTCAGAGAGTGATAGAGAGTGTCAGAGGGTGATAGTGAGAGTCAGAGGGTGATAGTGAGTGTCAGAGAGTGATAGTGAGTGCCTGAGAGTGTCTGAGAGTGTCAGAGTGTGTTGGAGAGTGATAGAGAGTGATAGAGAGAGATAGAGAGTGATAGAGAGTGTCAGAGAGTGATAGAGCGTGTCAGAGGGTGATAGTGAGTGTCAGAGGGTGATAGTGAGTGTCAGAGAGTGATAGAGAGTGTCAGAGAGTGCTGGAGAGTGTTAGAGAGTGATTGAGAGTGTCAGAGAGTGATAGAGAGTGTCAGAGAGTGACAGAGAGTGATAGAGAGTGTCAGAGAGTGATAAAGAGTGTCAGAGAGTGATAGTGAGTGTCTGAGAGTGTCGGAGAGTGATCGAGAGTGATAGAGAGTGATAGTGAGTGTCTGAGAGAGTCAGAGAGTGCCAGAGAGTGACAGAGAGTGATAGAGAGTGTCAGAGAGTGATTGAGAGTGTCAGAGAGTGTCAGAGAGTGACAGAGAGTGATAGAGAGTTTCAGAGAGTGATAATGAGTGTCTGGGAGTGTCAGAGGGTGATAGAGAGTGATTGAGAGTGTCAGAGAGTGTCAGAGAGTGACAGAGAGTGATAGAGAGTTTCAGAGAGTGATAGAGAGTGTCTGGGAGTGTCAGAGGGTGATAGAGAGTGATAGAGAGTGTCAGAGTGTATCAGAGAGTGTCAGAGAGTGATAGAGAGTGTCTGAGAGTGTCAGAGAGTGTCAGAGAGTGATAGAGGGTGATAGAGTGTGTCTGAGAGTGTCTGAGAGAGTCAGAGAGTGTCAGAGAGTGTCAGTGATTGGCAGAGAGTGTCAGAGAGTGATAGAGAGTGATAGTGAGTGTCAGAGAGTGTCAGATTGTGTCAGAGTGTGTCAGAGAGTGTCAGAGAGTGATCGAGAGTGTCAGAGAGTGGTAGAGAGAGTCTGAGATTGTGAGAGGGTGTTAGAGAGTGCCAGGGAGTGTCAGAGTGTGATAGGGAGTGATAGAGAGTGTCAGAGAGTGTCAGAGAGTGATAGAGAGTGATAGAGAGTGATAGAGAGTGTCAGAGAGTGATAGAGAGTGTCAGAGAGTGATAGTGAGTGTCTGAGAGTGTCAGAGAGCGATAGAGATGATGGAGAGTGATAGAGAGTGTCAGAGAGTGATAGAGAGTGTCAGAGGGTGATAGTGAGTGTCAGAGGGTGACAGTGAGTGATAGTGAGTGTCTGAGAGTGTCAGAGAGTGATAAAGCTGATGGAGAGTGATAGAGAGTGTCAGAGAGTGATAGAGGGTGCCTGAGAGTGTCTGAGAGTGTCAGAGTGTGTCGGAGAGTGATAGAGAGTGATAGACAGAGATAGAGAGTGATAGAGAGTGTCAGAGAGTGACAGAGAGTGTCAGAGGGTGATAGTGAGTGTCAGAGGGTGATAGTGACTGTCTGAGAGTGTCAGAGATTGATAGTGAGTGCCTGAGAGTGTCTGAGAGTGTCAGAGAGTGTTAGAGAGTGTCAGAGAGTGATAGAGAGTGATAGACAGTGTCAGAGAGTGTCAGAGAGTGATAGAGAGTGTCAGAGAGTGATAGAGAGTGTCAGAGTGTGACAGTGAGTGTCTGAGAGTGTCAGAGAGTGATAGAGAGTAATAGAGACTGTCAGAGAGTGTCAGAGTGTCAGAGAGAGATAGAGAGTTGTTGAGAGTGATAGAGAGTGTCAGAGAGTGACCGTGAGTGTCTGAGAGTTTCTGAGAGTGGTAGAGAGTGAAAGAGTGTGTCAGAAAGTGTCAGAGAGTGTCAGAGAGTGATAGTGAATGTCAGAGAGTGTCAGAGAGTGGTAGAGAGTGATAGAGAGTGTCAGAGATTGTCAGAGAGTGTCAGAGCGTGATAGTGAGTGTCTGAGAGTGATGGAGAGTGATGGAGAGTGATAGAGAATAATAGAGAGTGTCAGAGAGTGATAGAGAGAGTCAGAGATTGAAAGTGATTGTCAGAGAGTGTCAGAGAGTGATAGAGAGTGTCAGAGAGTGATAGAGAGTGTCTGAGAGTGTCAGAGAGTGATAGTGAGTGTCAGAGAGTGTCAGAGTGTGTCAGAGAGTGATAGAGAGTGTCAGAGAGTGATAGAGAGTGTCTGAGAGTGTCAGAGAATGATAGTAAGTGTCTGAGAGTGTCAGAGAGTGATAGAGAGTGATAGAGAGTGTCAGAGAGTGATAGAGAGTGTCAGAGAGTGTCAGAGAGTGATAGAGAGTGTCAGAGAGTGATAGAGAGTGTCTGAGAGTGTCAGAGAGTGATAGTGAGTGTCAGAGAGTGTCAGAGTGTGTCAGAGAGTGATAGAGAGTGTCAGAGAGTGAAAGTGAGTGTCTGAGAGTGTCTGAGATTGTCGGAGAGTGTCAGAGAGTGTCAGAGAGTGTCAGAGAGTGTCAGAGTTTGATAGAGAGTGTCAGAGTGTGTCAGAGAGTGATAGAGAGTGTCAGAGAGTGAAAGTGAGTGTCTGAGAGTGTCTGAGAGTGTCAGAGAGTGTCAGAGAGTGTCAGAGAGTGTCAGCGAATGATAGAGAGTGTCAGAGATTGTCAGAGAGTGATAGAGAGTGATATTCAGTGTCAGAGAGTGATAGTGAGTGTCAGAGAGTGTCAGAGAGTGATATTCAGTGTCAGAGAGTGATAGTGAGTGTCAGAGAGTGTCAGAGAGTGATAGTGAGTGTCTGAGAGTGTCTGAGATTGTCAGAGAGTGTCAGAGAGTGTCAGAGAGTTTCAGAGAGTGTCAGAGAGTGATGGAGAGCGTCGGAGAGTATCAGAGACTGATAGTGAGTGTCTGAGAGTGAATGAGATTGCCGGAGAGTGTCAGAGAGTGACAGAGAGTTATAGAGAGTGTCAGAGAGTGATAGAGAGTGTCAGAGAGTGATAGTGAGTGTCAGAGAGTGTCAGAGAGTGTCAGAGAGTGTCAGAGAGTGATGGAGAGAGTCGGAGAGTATCAGAGAGTGATAGTGAGTGTCTGAGAGTGAATGAGATTGTCAGACAGTGTCAGAGAGTGTCAGAGAGTGTCAGAGAGTGATAGAGAGTGTCAGAGAGTGATTGAGAGTGTCAGAGAGTGTCAGAGAGTGATTGAGAGTGTCAGAGAGTGTCAGTGAGTGACAGAGAGTGATAGAGAGTTTCAGAGAGTGATAGAGAGTGTCTGAGAGTGTCAGAGAGTGATGGAGAGTGATAGAGAGTGTCACAGAGTGATTGAGAGTGTCAGAGAGTGACAGAGAGTGATAGAGAGTTTCAGAGAGTGATAGAGAGTGTCTGAGAGTGTCAGAGAGTGATGGAGAGTGATAGAGAGTGTCACAGAGTGATTGAGAGTGTCAGAGAGTGTCAGAGAGTGACAGAGAGTGATAGAGAGTTTCAGAGAGTGATAGAGAGTGTCTGAGAGTGTCAGAGAGTGATAGAGAGTGATAGAGAGTGTCAGAGTGTATCAGAGAGTGTCAGAGAGTGTCAGAGAGTGATAGAGGGTGATAGAGTGTGTCTGAGAGTGTCTGAGAGAGTCAGAGAGTGTCAGAGAGTGTCAGTGATTGTCAGAGAGTGTCAGAGAGTGATAGAGAGTGATAGAGAGTGTCAGAGAGTGATAGATTGTGTCAGAGTGTGTCAGAGAGTGTCAGAGAGTGATAGAGAGTGTCAGAGAGTGGTAGAGAGAGTCTGAGATTGTGAGAGAGTGATAGAGAGTGCCAGGGAGTGTCAGAGTGTGATAGGGAGTGATAGAGAGTGTCAGAGAGTGTCAGAGAATGTCAGAGTGTGTCAGAGAATGTCAGAGTGTGTCAGAGAGTGTCAGAGAATGATAGAGAGTGATAGAGAGTGTCAGAGAGTGTCAGAGAGTGATAGAGAGTGATAGAGAGTGATAGTGAGTGTCAGAGAGTGATAGAGAGTGTCAGAGAGTGATAGTGAGTGTCTGAGAGTGTCAGAGAGTGATAGAGATGATGGAGAGTGATAGAGAGTGTCAGAGAGTGATAGAGATTGTCAGAGGGTGATAGTGAGTGTCAGAGGGTGACAGTGAGTGATAGTGAGTGTCTGAGAGTGTCAGAGAGTGATAGAGCTGATGGAGAGTGATAGAGAGTGTCAGAGAGTGATAGAGAGTGTCAGAGGGTGATAGTGAGTGTCAGAGGGTGACAGTGAGTGTCAGAGAGTGATAGTGAGTGCCTGAGAGTGTCTGAGAGTGTCAGAGTGTGTCGGAGAGTGATAGAGAGTGATAGACAGAGATAGAGAGTGATAGAGAGTGGCAGAGAGTGATAGAGAGTGTCAGAGGGTGATAGTGAGTGTCAGAGGGTGATAGTGACTGTCTGAGAGTGTCAGAGATTGATAGTGAGTGCCTGAGAGTGTCTGAGAGTGTCAGAGAGTGTTAGAGAGTGTCAGAGAGTGATAGAGAGTGATAGACAGTGTCAGAGAGTGATAGAGAGTGTCAGAGTGTGATAGAGAGTGTCAGAGAGTGATAGAGAGTGTCAGAGAGTGATAGAGAGTGTCTGAGAGTGTCAGAGAGTGATAGTGAGTGTCAGAGAGTGTCAGAGTGTGTCAGAGAGTGATAGAGAGTGTCAGAGAGTGAAAGTGAGTGTCTGAGAGTGTCTGAGATTGTCGGAGAGTGTCAGAGAGTGTCAGAGAGTGTCAGAGAGTGATAGAGAGTGTCAGAGTGTGTCAGAGAGTGATAGAGAGTGTCAGAGAGTGAAAGTGAGTGTCTGAGAGTGTCTGAGAGTGTCAGAGAGTGTCAGCGAGTGATAGAGAGTGTCAGAGATTGTCAGAGAGTGATAGAGAGTGATACAGAGTGTCAGAGAGTGATATTCAGTGTCAGAGAGTGATAGTGAGTGTCAGAGAGTGTCAGAGAGTGATAGTGAGTGTCTGAGAGTGTCTGAGATTGTCAGAGAGTGTCAGAGAGTTTCAGAGAGTGTCAGAGAGTGATGGAGAGCGTCGGAGCGTATCAGAGACTGATAGTGAGTGTCTGAGAGTGAATGAGATTGTCGGAGAGTGTCAGAGAGTGACAGAGAGTTATAGAGAGTGTCAGAGAGTGATAGAGAGTGTCAGAGAGTGATAGTGAGTGTCAGAGAGTGTCAGAGAGTGTCAGAGAGTGATGGAGAGAGTCGGAGAGTATCAGAGAGTGATAGTGAGTGTCTGAGAGTGAATGAGATTGTCAGACAGTGCCAGAGAATGTCAGAGAGTGATAGAGAGTGTCAGAGAGTGATTGAGAGTGTCAGAGAGTGTCAGATAGTGTCAGAGAGTGATTGAGAGTGTCAGAGAGTGTCAGAGAGTGACAGAGAGTGTCAGAGAGTGTCAGAGAGTGTCAGAGAGTGACAGAGAGTGATAGAGAGTGTCAGAGAGTGTCAGAGAGTGATGGAGAGAGTCGGAGAGTATCAGAGAGTGATAGTGAGTGTCTGAGAGTGAATGAGATTGTCAGACAGTGTCAGAGAGTGTCAGAGAGTGTCAGAGAGTGATAGAGAGTGTCAGAGAGTGATTGAGAGAGTCAGAGAGTGTCAGAGAGTGTCAGAGAGTGACAGAGAGTGTCAGAGAGTGTCAGAGAGTGACAGAGAGTGATAGAGAGTGTCAGAGAGTGATAGAGAGTGTCAGAGAGTGATAGTGAGTGTCTGAGAGTGTCGGAGAGTGATAGGGAGTGTCAGAGAGTGATTGAGAGTGTCAGAGAGTGTCAGAGAGTGACAGAGAGTGTCAGAGAGTGTCAGAGAGTGATAGAGAGGGTCAGAGAGTGTCAGAGAGTGTTTGAAAATGTCAGAGAGTGTCAGAGAGTGACAGAGAGTGATAGAGAGTGTCAGAGAGTGATAAAGAGTGTCAGAGAGTGATAGTGAGTGTCTGAGAGTGTTGGAGAGTGATCGAGAGTGATAGAGAGTGATAGTGAGTGTCTGAGAGTGTCAGAGAGTGTCAGAGAGTGATAGAGAGTGATGGAGATTGATCGAGAGTGTCAGAGAGTGATAGAGAGTGTCAGAGGGTGATAGTGACTGTCAGAGGGTGATAGTGAGTGTCAGAGAGTGATAGTGAGTGCATGAGAGTGATAGAGAGTGTCAGAGAGTGTCAGAGAGTGTCAGAGTGTCATAGAGAGTGTCAGAGAGTGATTAAGGGTGTCAGAGAGTTTCAGAGAGTGTCAGAGAGTGACAGAGAGTGATAGAGAGTGTCAGATAGTGATAGTGAGTGTCAGAGAGTGTCAGAGAGTGATAGAGAGTGATAAAGAGTGATAGTGAGTGTCTGAGAGTGTCAGAGAGTGTCAGAGAGTGATGGAGAGTGATGGAGAGCGATAGAGAGTGTCAGAGAGTGATAGAGAGTGTCAGAGGGTGATAGTGAGAGTCAGAGGGTGATAGTGAGTGTCAGAGAGTGATAGTGAGTGCCTGAGAGTGTCTGAGAGTGTCAGAGTGTGTTGGAGAGTGATAGAGAGTGATAGAGAGAGATAGAGAGTGATAGAGAGTGTCAGAGAGTGATAGTGAGTGTCAGAGGGTGATAGTGAGTGTCAGAGGGTGATAGTGAGTGTCTGAGAGTGATAGTGAGAGCCTGAGAGTGTCTGAGAGTGTCAGAGAGTGATAGAGAGTGTCAGAGAGTGCTGGAGAGTGTTAGAGAGTGATTGAGAGTGTCAGAGAGTGATAGAGAGTGTCAGAGAGTGATTGAGAGTGTCAGAGTGTGTCAGAGAGTGACAGAGAGTGATAGAGAGTGTCAGAGAGTGATTGAGAGTGTCAGAAAGTGTCAGAGAGTGACAGAGAGTGATAGAGAGTTTCAGAGAGTGATAGAGAGTGTCTGAGAGAGTCAGAGAGTGATAGAGAGTGATAGAGAGTGTCAGAGTGCATCAGAGAGTGTCAGAGAGTGATAGAGAGTGTCTGAGAGTGTCAGAGAGTGTCAGAGAGTGTCAGAGAGTGATAGAGGGTGATAGAGTGTGTCTGAGAGTGTCTGAGAGAGTCAGAGAGTGTCAGAGAGTGTCAGTGATTGTCAGAGAGTGTCAGAGAGTGATAGAGAGTGATAGTGAGTGTCAGAGAGTGTCAGATTGTGTCAGAGTGTGTCAGAGAGTGTCAGAGAGTGATAGAGAGTGTCAGAGAGTGGTAGAGAGAGTCTGAGATTGTGAGAGAGTGATAGAGAGTGCCAGGGAGTGTCAGAGTGTGATAGGGAGTGATAGAGAGTGTCAGAGAGTGTCAGAGAATGTCAGAGTGTGTCAGAGAATGTCAGAGTGTGTCAGAGAGTGTCAGAGAATGATAGAGAGTGATAGAGAGTGTCAGAGAGTGTCTGAGAGTGTCAGAGAGTGATAGAGATGATGGAGAGTGATAGAGAGTGTCAGAGAGTGATAGAGAGTGTCAGAGGGTGATAGTGAGTGTCAGAGGGTGACAGTGAGTGATAGTGAGTGTCTGAGAGTGTCAGAGAATGATAGACATGATGGAGAGTGATAGAGAGTGTCAGAGAGTGATTGAGAGTGTCAGAGGGTGATAGTGAGTGTCAGAGGGTGACTGAGTGTCAGAGAGTGATAGTGAGTGCCTGAGAGTGTCTGAGAGTGTCAGAGTGTGTCGGAGAGTGATAGAGAGTGATAGACAGAGATAGAGAGTGATAGAGAGTGTCAGAGAGTGATAGAGAGTGTCAGAGGGTGATAGTGAGTGTCAGAGAGTGATAGTGAGTGCATGAGAGTGATAGAGAGTGTCAGAGAGTGTCAGAGAGTGTCAGAGTGTCATAGAGAGTGTCAGAGAGTGATTAAGGGTGTCAGAGAGTTTCAGAGAGTGTCAGAGAGTGACAGAGAGTGATAGAGAGTGTCAGAGAGTGATAGTGAGTGTCAGAGAGTGTCAGAGAGTGATAGAGAGTGATAAAGAGTGATAGTGAGTGTCTGAGAGTGTCAGAGAGTGTCAGAGAGTGATGGAGAGTGATGGAGAGCGATAGAGAGTGTCAGAGAGTGATAGAGAGTGTCAGAGGGTGATAGTGAGAGTCAGAGGGTGATAGTGAGTGTCAGAGAGTGATAGTGAGTGCCTGAGAGTGTCTGAGAGTGTCAGAGTGTGTTGGAGAGTGATAGAGAGTGATAGAGAGAGATAGAGAGTGATAGAGAGTGTCAGAGAGTGATAGTGAGTGTCAGAGGGTGATAGTGAGTGTCAGAGGGTGATAGTGAGTGTCTGAGAGTGATAGTGAGAGCCTGAGAGTGTCTGAGAGTGTCAGAGAGTGATAGAGAGTGTCAGAGAGTGCTGGAGAGTGTTAGAGAGTGATTGAGAGTGTCAGAGAGTGATAGAGAGTGTCAGAGAGTGATTGAGAGTGTCAGAGTGTGTCAGAGAGTGACAGAGAGTGATAGAGAGTGTCAGAGAGTGATTGAGAGTGTCAGAAAGTGTCAGAGAGTGACAGAGAGTGATAGAGAGTTTCAGAGAGTGATAGAGAGTGTCTGAGAGTGTCAGAGAGTGATAGAGAGTGATAGAGAGTGTCAGAGTGTATCAGAGAGTGTCAGAGAGTGATAGAGAGTGTCTGAGAGTGTCAGAGAGTGTCAGAGAGTGTCAGAGAGTGATAGAGGGTGATAGAGTGTGTCTGAGAGTGTCTGAGAGAGTCAGAGAGTGTCAGAGAGTGTCAGTGATTGTCAGAGAGTGTCAGAGAGTGATAGAGAGTGATAGTGAGTGTCAGAGAGTGTCAGATTGTGTCAGAGTGTGTCAGAGAGTGTCAGAGAGTGATAGAGAGTGTCAGAGAGTGGTAGAGGGAGTCTGAGATTGTGAGAGAGTGATAGAGAGTGCCAGGGAGTGTCAGAGTGTGATAGGGAGTGATAGAGAGTGTCAGAGAGTGTCAGAGAATGTCAGAGTGTGTCAGAGAATGTCAGAGTGTGTCAGAGAGTGTCAGAGAATGATAGAGAGTGATAGAGAGTGTCAGAGAGTGTCTGAGAGTGTCAGAGAGTGATAGAGATGATGGAGAGTGATAGAGAGTGTCAGAGAGTGATAGAGAGTGTCAGAGGGTGATAGTGAGTGTCAGAGGGTGACAGTGAGTGATAGTGAGTGTCTGAGAGTGTCAGAGAATGATAGACATGATGGAGAGTGATAGAGAGTGTCAGAGAGTGATTGAGAGTGTCAGAGGGTGATAGTGAGTGTCAGAGGGTGACTGAGTGTCAGAGAGTGATAGTGAGTGCCTGAGAGTGTCTGAGAGTGTCAGAGTGTGTCGGAGAGTGATAGAGAGTGATAGACAGAGATAGAGAGTGATAGAGAGTGTCAGAGAGTGATAGAGAGTGTCAGAGGGTGATAGTGAGTGTCAGAGGGTGATAGTGACTGTCTGAGAGTGTCGGAGATTGATAGTGAGTGCCTGAGAGTGTCTGAGTGTGTCAGAGAGTGTTAGAGAGTGTCAGAGAGTGTCAGAGAGTGATAGAGAGTGTCAGAGAGTGATAGAGAGTGTCAGAGTGTGACAGTGAGTGTCTGAGAGTGTCAGAGAGCGATAGAGAGTAATAGAGACTGTCAGAGAGTGTCAGAGTGTCAGATAGAGATAGAGAGTTGTAGAGAGTGATAGAGAGTGTCAGAGAGTGACCGTGAGTGTCTGAGAGTGTCTGAGAGTGGTAGAGAGTGAAAGAGTGTGTCAGTAAGTGTCAGACAGTGTCAGAGAGTGATAGTGAGTGTCAGAGAGTGTCAGAGAGTGATAGAGAGTGATAGAGAGTGTCAGAGATTGTCAGAGAGTGTCAGAGAGTGATAGTGAGTGTCTGAGAGTGATGGAGAGTGATGGAGAGTGATAGAGAATAATAGAGAGTGTCAGAGAGTGATAGAGAGTGTCAGAGATTGAAAGTGATAGTCAGAGAGTATCGGAGAATGATAGTGAGTGTCTGAGAGTGTCAGAGAGTGATAGAGAGTGATAGAGAGTGTCAGAGAGTGATAGAGAGTGTCAGAGAGTGTCAGAGAGTGATAGAGAGTGTCAGA